>NC_136262.1:135166543-135420072 GCF_964187855.1 Myxine glutinosa | reverse complement strand
CAAGTGCAAAAAGTGGTTTTTCAACACTAACACAAGTGCGAAAAGTGGTTTTTCTACAATAATACAAGTGCAAAAGTTGGTTTCCTGCACCAACACAAGTGCGAAAAGTGTTTTTCAACACTAACACAAGTGCGAAAAGTGGGTTTTTCAACACTATCACAAGTGCAAAAAGTGGTTTTGCCACACTAATACAAGTGCAAAAGTGGTTTCCCTGCACCAACACAAGTGCGAAAAGTGGTTTTTCAACACTAACACAAGTGCGAACAAGTGGTTTTTCAACACTATCACAAGTGCAAAAAGTGTTTTTTCCACACTAATACAAGTGCAAAAGTGGTTTCCTGCACCAACACAAGTGCGAAAGTGGTTTTTCAACACTAACACAAGTGCGAAAAGTGGTTTTTTCAACACTATCACAAGTGCAAAAGTGTTTTTTTCCACACTAATACAAGTGCAAAAGTGGTTTCCTGCACAACACAAGTGCGAAAGTGGTTTTCAACATAACACAAGTGCGAAAAGTGGTTTTTCAACACTATCACAAGTGCAAAAAGTCTTTTTCCACACTAATACAAGTGCCAAATGTGGTTTCCTTCTCCAACAAAAAGTGCAAAAAGTGGTTTTTCAACACTATCACAAGTGTGAAAAGTGTTTTTCAACACTATCACAAGTGCAAAAAGTGTTTTTTCCACACTATACAAGTGCAAAAGTTGTTTCCTGCACCAACACAAGTGCAAAAAGTGGTTTTTCAACACTAACACAAGTGCGAAAAGTGGTTTTTCTACAATAATACAAGTGCAAAAGTGGTTTCCTGCACCAACACAAGTGCGAAAAGTGGTTTTTCAACACTAACACAAGTGCGAAAAGTGGTTTTTCAACACTATCACAAGTGCAAAAAGTGGTTTTTCCACACTAATACAAGTGCAAAAGTGGTTTCCTGCACCAACACAAGTGCGAAAAGTGGTTTTTCAACACTAACACAAGTGCGAAAAGTGGTTTTTCAACACTATCACAAGTGCAAAAAGTGTTTTTTCCACACTAATACAAGTGCAAAAGTGGTTTCCTGCACCAACACAAGTGCGAAAAGTAGTTTTTCAACACTAACACAAGTGCGAAAAGTTGGTTTTTCAACACTATCACAAGTGCAAAAAAAGTCTTTTTTCCACACTAATACAAGTGCAAATGTGGTTTCCTTCTCCAACAAAAGTGCGAAAAGTGTTTTTCAACACTATCACAAGTGCAAAAAGTGTTTTTTCCACACTAATACAAGTGCAAAAGTGGTTTCCTGCACCAACACAAGTGCGAAAAGTGGTTTTTCACACTAACAACAAGTGCGAAAAGTGTTTTTCAACACTATCACAAGTGCAAAAAGTGTTTTTTCCATACTAATACAAGTGCAAAAGTGGTTTCCTGCACCAACACAAGTGCGAAAAGTGGTTTTTCACACTAACACAAGTGCGAAAAGTGGTTTTTCAACACTATCACAAGTGCAAAAAGTGTTTTTTCCACACTAATACAAGTGCAAAAGTGGTTTCCTGCACCAAACAAGTGCGAAAAGTGGTTTTTCAACACTAACACAAGTGCGAAAAGTGGTTTTTCCACACTAATACATTTGCAAAAGTGGTTTCCTGCACCACACAAGTGCGAAAAGTGGTTTTTCAACACTATCACAAGTGCAAAAAGTGTTTTTTCCACACTAATACAAGTGCAAAAGTGGTTTCCTGCACCAACACAAGTGCGAAAAGTGGTTTTTCAACACTAACACAAGTGCGAAAGAGTGGTTTTTCAACACTAACACAAGTGCGAAAAGTGGTTTTTCCACACTAATACAAGTGCAAAAGTGGTTTCCTGCACCAACACAAGTGTGAAAAGTGGTTTTTCAACACTATCACAAGTGCAAAAAGTGTTTTTTTCCACACTAATACAAGTGCAAAAGTGGTTTCCTGCACCAACACAAGTGGGAAAAGTGGATTTCAACACTAACGCAAGTGCGAAAAGTGGGTTTTTCAACACTATCACAAGTGCAAAAAGTGTTTTTTCCACACTAATACATTTGCAAAAGTGGTTTCCTGCACCGACACAAGTGCGAAAAGTGGTTTTTCAACACTAACACAAGTGTAAAAAGTGGTTTTTCAACACTATCACAAGTGCGAAAAGTGGTTTTTCCACACTAATACAAGTGCAAAAGTGGTTTCCTGCACCAACACAAGTGCGAAAAGTGGTTTTTCAACACTAACACAAGTGCGAAATGTGGTTTTTCACACTAACACAAGTGCGAAAAGTGGTTTTTCCACACTAATACAAGTGCAAAAGTGGTTTCCTGCATCAACACAAGTGCGAAAAGTGGTTTTTCAACACTAACACAAGTGCGAAAAGTGGTTTTTCAACACTATCACAAGTGCAAAAAGTATTTTTTCCCACACTAATACAAGTGCGAAAAGTGGTTTTTCAACACTAACACAAGTGCGAAAAGTGGTTTTTCAACACTAACACAAGTGCGAAAAGTGTTTTTCAACACTAACACAAGTGCGAAAAGTGGTTTTTCCACACTAATACAAGTGCAAAAGTAGTTTCCTGCACTAACACAAGTGGGAAAAGTGGATTTTCAACACTAACACAAGTGCGAAAAGTGGTTTTTCAACACTAACACAAGTGCGAAAAGTGGTTTTTCCACACTAATACAAGTGCAAAAGTGGTTTCCTGCACCAACACAAGTGCGAAAAGTTGTTTTTCAACACTAACACAAGTGCGAAAAGTGGTTTTTCAACACTAACACAAGTGCGAAAAGTGGTTTTTCCACACTAATACAAGTGCAAAAGTGGTTTCCTGCACCAACACAAGTGCGAAAAGTGGTTTTTCAACACCAACACAAATGCGAAAAGTGGTTTTTCAACACTAACACAAGTGCGAAAAGTGGTTTTTCCACACTAATACAAGTGCAAAAGTGGTTTCCTGCACCAACACAAGTGCGAAAAGTGGTTTTTCAACACCAACACAAGTGTGAAAAGTGGTTTTTCAACACTATCACAAGTGCAAAAAGTGTTTTTTCCACACTAATACAAGTGCAAAAGTGGTTTCCTGCACCAACACAAGTGCGAAAAGTGGTTTTTCAACACTAACACAAGTGCGAAAAGTGGATTTTCAACAATAACACAAGTGCGAAAAGTGGTTTTTCAACACTATCACAAGTGCAAAAAGTGTTTTTTCCACACTAATACAAGTGCAAAAGTGGTTTCCTGCACCAACACAAGTGCGAAAAGTGGTTTTTCAACACTAACACAAGTGTGAAAAGTGGTTTTTCAACACTATCACAAGTGCGAAAAGTGGTTTTTCAACACTAATACAAGTGCGAAAAGTGGTTTTTCCACACTAATACAAGTGCAAAAGTGGTTTCCTGCACCAACACAAGTGCGAAAAGTGGTTTTTCAACACTAACACAAGTGCGAAAAGTGGTTTTTCAACACTAACACAAGTGCAAAAAGTGGTTTTTCCACACTAATACAAGTGCAAAAGTGGTTTCCTGCACCAACACAAGTGCGAAAAGTGGTTTTTCCACACTAATACAAGTGCAAAAGTGGTTTCCTGCACCAACACAAGTGCGAAAAGTGGTTTTTCAACACTAACACAAGTGCGAAAAGTGGTTTTTCAACACTATCACAAGTGCAAAAAGTGTTTTTTCCACACTAATACAAGTGCAAAAGTGGTTTCCTGCACCAACACAAGTGCGAAAAGTGGTTTTTCAACACTAACACAAGTGCGAAAAGTGGTTTTTCAACACTATCACAAGTGCAAAAAGTCTTTTTTCCACACTAATACAAGTGCAAATGTGGTTTCCTTCTCCAACAAAAGTGCGAAAAGTGGTTTTTCAACACTATCAGAAGTGCAAAAAGTGTTTTTTCCACACTAATACAAGTGCAAAAGTGGTTTCCTGCACCAACACAAGTGCGAAAAGTGGTTTTTCAACACTAAAACAAGTGCGAAAAGTGGTTTTTCAACACTATCACAAGTGCAAAAAGTGTTTTTTCCACACTAATACAAGTGCAAAAGTGGTTTCCTGCACCAACACAAGTGCGAAAAGTGGTTTTTCAACACTAACACAAGTGCGAAAAGTGGTTTTTCAACACTATCACAAGTGCAAAAAGTGTTTTTTCCACACTAATACAAGTGCAAAAGTGGTTTCCTGCACCAAAACAAGTGCGAAAAGTGGTTTTTCAACACTAACACAAGTGCGAAAAGTGGTTTTTCCACACTAATACATTTGCAAAAGTGGTTTCCTGCACCAACACAAGTGCGAAAAGTGGTTTTTCAACACTATCACAAGTGCAAAAAGTGTTTTTTCCACACTAATACAAGTGCAAAAGTGGTTTCCTGCACCAACACAAGTGCGAAAAGTGGTTTTTCAACACTAACACAAGTGCGAAAAGTGGTTTTTCAACACTAACACAAGTGCGAAAAGTGGTTTTTCCACACTAATACAAGTGCAAAAGTGGTTTCCTGCACCAACACAAGTGTGAAAAGTGGTTTTTCAACACTATCACAAGTGCAAAAAGTGTTTTTTCCACACTAATACAAGTGCAAAAGTGGTTTCCTGCACCAACACAAGTGGGAAAAGTGGATTTTCAACACTAACGCAAGTGCGAAAAGTGGGTTTTTCAACACTATCACAAGTGCAAAAAGTGTTTTTTCCACACTAATACATTTGCAAAAGTGGTTTCCTGCACCGACACAAGTGCGAAAAGTGGTTTTTCAACACTAACACAAGTGTAAAAAGTGGTTTTTCAACACTATCACAAGTGCGAAAAGTGGTTTTTCCACACTAATACAAGTGCAAAAGTGGTTTCCTGCACCAACACAAGTGCGAAAAGTGGTTTTTCAACACTAACACAAGTGCGAAATGTGGTTTTTCAACACTAACACAAGTGCGAAAAGTGGTTTTTCCACACTAATACAAGTGCAAAAGTGGTTTCCTGCATCAACACAAGTGCGAAAAGTGGTTTTTCAACACTAACACAAGTGCGAAAAGTGGTTTTTCAACACTATCACAAGTGCAAAAAGTATTTTTTCCCACACTAATACAAGTGCGAAAAGTGGTTTTTCAACACTAACACAAGTGCGAAAAGTGGTTTTTCAACACTAACACAAGTGCGAAAAGTGGTTTTTCAACACTAACACAAGTGCGAAAAGTGGTTTTTCCACACTAATACAAGTGCAAAAGTAGTTTCCTGCACTAACACAAGTGGGAAAAGTGGATTTTCAACACTAACACAAGTGCGAAAAGTGGTTTTTCAACACTAACACAAGTGCGAAAAGTGGTTTTTCAACACTAACACAAGTGCAAAAGTGGTTTCCTGCACCAACACAAGTGCAAAAGTAGTTTCCTGCACTAACACAAGTGGGAAAAGTGGATTTTCAACACTAACACAAGTGCGAAAAGTGGTTTTTCAACACTAACACAAGTGCGAAAAGTGGTTTTTCAACACTAACACAAGTGCGAAAAGTGGTTTTTCCACACTAATACAAGTGCAAAAGTGGTTTCCTGCACCAACACAAGTGCGAAAAGTGGTTTTTCAACACCAACACAAATGCGAAAAGTGGTTTTTCAACACTAACACAAGTGCGAAAAGTGGTTTTTCCACACTAATACAAGTGCAAAAGTGGTTTCCTGCACCAACACAAGTGCGAAAAGTGGTTTTTCAACACCAACACAAGTGTGAAAAGTGGTTTTTCAACACTATCACAAGTGCAAAAAGTGTTTTTTCCACACTAATACAAGTGCAAAAGTGGTTTCCTGCACCAACACAAGTGCGAAAAGTGGTTTTTCAACACTAACACAAGTGCGAAAAGTGGATTTTCAACAATAACACAAGTGCGAAAAGTGGTTTTTCAACACTATCACAAGTGCAAAAAGTGTTTTTTCCACACTAATACAAGTGCAAAAGTGGTTTCCTGCACCAACACAAGTGCGAAAAGTGGTTTTTCAACACTAACACAAGTGTGAAAAGTGGTTTTTCAACACTATCACAAGTGCGAAAAGTGGTTTTTCAACACTAATACAAGTGCGAAAAGTGGTTTTTCCACACTAATACAAGTGCAAAAGTGGTTTCCTGCACCAACACAAGTGCGAAAAGTGGTTTTTCAACACTAACACAAGTGCGAAAAGTGGTTTTTCAACACTAACACAAGTGCAAAAAGTGGTTTTTCCACACTAATACAAGTGCAAAAGTGGTTTCCTGCATCAACACAAGTGCGAAAAGTGGTTTTTCAACACTAACACAAGTGCGAAAAGTGTTTTTTCAACACTAACACAAGTGCGAAAAGTGTTTTTTCAACACTAACACAAGTGCGAAAAGTGGTTTTTCCACACTAATACAAGTGCAAAAGTCGTTTCCTGCACCAACACAAGTGTGAAAACTGGTTTTTCAACACTAACACAAGTGCGAAAAGTGGTTTTTCAACACTAACACAAGTGAGAAAAGGGGTTTTTCCACACTAATACAAGTGCAAAAGTGGTTTCCTGCACCAACACAAGTGCGAAAAGTGGTTTTGCAACACTAACACAAGTGCGAAAAGTGGTTTTTCAACACTAACACAAGTGAGAAAAGGGGTTTTTCCACACTAATACAAGTGCAAAAGTGGTTTCCTGCACCAACACAAGTGCGAAAAGTGGTTTTTCAACACTAACACAAGTGCGAAAAGTGGTTTTTCAACACTATCACAAGTGCAAAAAGTGTTTTTTCCACACTAATACAAGTGCAAAAGTGGTTTCCTGCACCAACACAAGTGCGAAAAGTGGTTTTTCAACACTAACACAAGTGCGAAAAGTCGTTTTTCAACACTAACACAAGTGAGAAAAGTGGTTTTTCAACACTATCACAAGTGCAAAAAGTGTTTTTTCCACACTAATACAAGTGCAAAAGTGGTTTCCTGCACCAACACAAGTGCGAAAAGTGGTTTTTCAACACTAACACAAGTGCGAAAAGTGTTTTTCAACACTATCACAAGTGCAAAAAGTGTTTTTTCCACACTAATACAAGTGCAAAAGTGGTTTCCTGCACCAACACAAGTGTGAAAAGTGGTTTTTCAACACTAACACAAGTGCGAAAAGTGGTTTTTCAACACTAACACAAGTGCGAAAAGTGCTTTTTCCACACTAATACAAGTGCAATAGTGGTTTCCTGCACCAACACAAGTGGGAAAAGTGGATTTTCAACACTAACACAAGTGCGAAAAGTGGTTTTTCAACACTAACACAAGTGCGAAAAGTGGTTTTTCAACACTAACACAAGTGCGAAAAGTGGTTTTTCCACACTAATACAAGTGCGAAAACTGGTTTTTCAACACTAACACAAGTGCGAAAAGTGGTTTTTCAACACTATCACAAGTACAAAAAGTGTTTTTTCCACACTAATACAAGTGCAAAAGTGGTTTCCTGCACCAACACAAGTGCGAAAAGTGGTTTTTCAACACTAACACAAGTGCAAAAAGTGGTTTTTCAACACTATCACAAGTGCAAAAAGTGTTTTTTCCACAGTAATACAAGTGCAAAAGTGGTTTTTTCCACACTAATACAAGTGCAAAAGTGGTTTCCTGCACCAACACAAGTGCGAAAAGTGGTTTTTCAACACTAACACAAGTGCGAAAAGTGGTTTTTCAACACTAACACAAGTGCGAAAAGTGGTTTTTGAACACTATCACAAGTGCAAAAAGGTTTTTTTCCACACTAATACAAGTACAAAAGTGGTTTCCTGCACCAACACAAGTGTGAAAAGTGGTTTTTCAACACTAAAACAAGTGCGAAAAGTGGTTTTTCAACACTAACACAAGTGCGAAAAGTGGTTTTTCCACACTAATACAAGTGCAAAAAGTGGTTTCCTGCACCAACACAAGTGCGAAAAGTGGTTTTTCAACACTAACACAAGTGCGAAAAGTGGTTTTTCAACACTATCACAAGTGCAAAAAGTGTTTTTTCCACACTAACACAAGTGCAAAAGTGGTTTCCTGCACCAACACAAGTGCGAAAAGTGGTTTTTCAACACTAACACAAGTGTGAATAGTGGTTTTTCAACACTATCACAAGTGCGAAAAGTGGTTTTTCAACACTAATACAAGTGCGAAAAGTGGTTTTTCCACACTAATACAAGTGCAAAAGTGGTTTCCTGCACCAACACAAGTGCGAAAAGTGGTTTTTCAACACTAACACAAGTGCGAAAAGTGGTTTTTCCACACTAATACAAGTGCAAAAAGTGGTTTCCTGCACCAACACAAGTGGGAAAAGTGGATTTTCAACACTAACACAAGTGCGAAAAGTGGTTTTTCAACACTATCACAAGTGCAAAAAGTGTTTTTTCCACACTAACACAAGTGCAAAAGTGGTTTCCTGCACCAACACAAGTGCGAAAAGTGGTTTTTCAACACTAACACAAGTGTGAAAAGTGGTTTTTCAACACTATCACAAGTGCGAAAAGTGGTTTTTCAACACTAATACAAGTGCGAAAAGTGGTTTTTCCACACTAATACAAGTGCAAAAGTGGTTTCCTGCACCAACACAAGTGCGAAAAGTGGTTTTTCAACACTAACACAAGTGCGAAAAGTGGTTTTTCAACACTAACACAAGTGCGAAAAGTGGTTTTCCACACTAATACAAGTGCAAAAGTGGTTTCCTGCATCAACACAAGTGCGAAAAGTGGTTTTTCAACACTAACACAAGTGCGAAAAGTGGATTTTCCACACTAATACAAGTGCAAAAGTGGTTTCCTGCACCAATACAAGTGCGAAAAGTGGTTTTTCAACACTAACACAAGTGCGAAAAGTGGTTTTTCAACTAACACAAGTGCGAAAAGTGGTTTTTCAACACTAACACAAGTGTGAAAAGTGGTTTTTCAACACTAACACAAGTGCGAAAAGTGGTTTTTCAACTAACACAAGTGCGAAAAGTGGTTTTTCATCACAAACACAAGTGCGAAAAGTGGTTTTTCAACACTAACACAAGTGCGAAAAGTGGTTTTTCCACACTAATACAAGTGCAAAAGTGGTTTCCTGCACCAACACAAGTGTGAAAACTGGTTTTTCAACACTAACACAAGTGCGAAAAGTGGTTTTTCAACACTAACACAAGTGAGAAAAGGGGTTTTTCCACACTAATACAAGTGCAAAAGTGGTTTCCTGCACCAACACAAGTGCGAAAAGTGGTTTTTCAACACTAACACAAGTGTGAAAAGTGGTTTTTCAACACTATCACAAGTGCGAAAAGTGGTTTTTCAACACTAATACAAGTGCGAAAAGTGGTTTTTCCACACTAATACATGTGCAAAAGTGGTTTCCTGCACCAACACAAGTGCGAAAAGTGGTTTTTCAACACTAACACAAGTGCGAAAAGTGGTTTTTCAGCACTAACACAAGTGCGAAAAGTGGTTTTCCACACTAATACAAGTGCAAAAGTGGTTTCCTGCACCAACACAAGTGCGAAAAGTGGTTTTTCAACACTAACACAAGTGCGAAAAGTGGTTTTTCCACACTAATACAAGTGCAAAAGTGGTTTCCTGCACCAACACAAGTGCGAAAAGTGGTTTTTCAACACTAACACAAGTGCGAAAAGTGGTTTTTCAACTAACACAAGTGCGAAAAGTGGTTTTTCAACACTAACACAAGTGCAAAAAGTGTTTTTTCCACACTAATACAAGTGCAAAAGTGGTTTTTCAACTAACACAAGTGCGAAAAGTGGTTTTTCAACACTAACACAAGTGCAAAAAGTGTTTTTTCCACACTAATACAAGTGCAAAAGTGGTTTCCTGCACCAACACAAGTGCGAAAAGTGGTTTTTCAACACTAACACAAGTGCGAAAAGTGGATTTCAACACTATCACAAGTGCAAAAAGTGTTTTTTCCACACTAATACAAGTGCAAAAGTGTTTTCCTGCACCAACACAAGTGCGAAAAGTGGTTTTTCAACACCAACACAAGCGCGAAAAGTGGTTTTTCAACACTAACACAAGTGCGAAAAGTGGTTTTTCCACACTAATACAAGTGCAAAAAGTGGTTTCCTGCACCAACACAAGTGCGAAAAGTGGTTTTTCAACACTAACACAAGTGCGAAAAGTGGTTTTTCAACACTATCACAAGTGCAAAAAGTCTTTTTTCCACACTAATACAAGTGCAAATGTGGTTTCCTTCTCCAACAAAAGTGCGAAAAGTGGTTTTTCAACACTATCACAAGTGCAAAAAGTGTTTTTTCCACACTAATACAAGTGCAAAAGTGGTTTCCTGCACCAACACAAGTGCGAAAAGTGGTTTTTCAACACTAAAACAAGTGCGAAAAGTGGTTTTTCAACACTATCACAAGTGCAAAAAGTGTTTTTTCCATACTAATACAAGTGCAAAAGTGGTTTCCTGCACCAACACAAGTGCGAAAAGTGGTTTTTCAACACTAACACAAGTGCGAAAAGTGGTTTTTCAACACTATCACAAGTGCAAAAAGTGTTTTTTCCACACTAATACAAGTGCAAAAGTGGTTTCCTGCACCAAAACAAGTGCGAAAAGTGGTTTTTCAACACTAACACAAGTGCGAAAAGTGGTTTTTCCACACTAATACATTTGCAAAAGTGGTTTCCTGCACCAACACAAGTGCGAAAAGTGGTTTTTCAACACTATCACAAGTGCAAAAAGTGTTTTTTCCACACTAATACAAGTGCAAAAGTGGTTTCCTGCACCAACACAAGTGCGAAAAGTGGTTTTTCAACACTAACACAAGTGCGAAAAGTGGTTTTTCAACACTAACACAAGTGCGAAAAGTGGTTTTTCCACACTAATACAAGTGCAAAAGTGGTTTCCTGCACCAACACAAGTGTGAAAAGTGGTTTTTCAACACTATCACAAGTGCAAAAAGTGTTTTTTCCACACTAATACAAGTGCAAAAGTGGTTTCCTGCACCAACACAAGTGGGAAAAGTGGATTTTCAACACTAACGCAAGTGCGAAAAGTGGGTTTTTCAACACTATCACAAGTGCAAAAAGTGTTTTTTCCACACTAATACATTTGCAAAAGTGGTTTCCTGCACCGACACAAGTGCGAAAAGTGGTTTTTCAACACTAACACAAGTGTAAAAAGTGGTTTTTCAACACTATCACAAGTGCGAAAAGTGGTTTTTCCACACTAATACAAGTGCAAAAGTGGTTTCCTGCACCAACACAAGTGCGAAAAGTGGTTTTTCAACACTAACACAAGTGCGAAATGTGGTTTTTCAACACTAACACAAGTGCGAAAAGTGGTTTTTCCACACTAATACAAGTGCAAAAGTGGTTTCCTGCATCAACACAAGTGCGAAAAGTGGTTTTTCAACACTAACACAAGTGCGAAAAGTGGTTTTTCAACACTATCACAAGTGCAAAAAGTATTTTTTCCCACACTAATACAAGTGCGAAAAGTGGTTTTTCAACACTAACACAAGTGCGAAAAGTGGTTTTTCAACACTAACACAAGTGCGAAAAGTGGTTTTTCAACACTAACACAAGTGCGAAAAGTGGTTTTTCCACACTAATACAAGTGCAAAAGTAGTTTCCTGCACTAACACAAGTGGGAAAAGTGGATTTTCAACACTAACACAAGTGCGAAAAGTGGTTTTTCAACACTAACACAAGTGCGAAAAGTGGTTTTTCCACACTAATACAAGTGCAAAAGTGGTTTCCTGCACCAACACAAGTGCGAAAAGTTGTTTTTCAACACTAACACAAGTGCGAAAAGTGGTTTTTCAACACTAACACAAGTGCGAAAAGTGGTTTTTCCACACTAATACAAGTGCAAAAGTGGTTTCCTGCACCAACACAAGTGCGAAAAGTGGTTTTTCAACACCAACACAAATGCGAAAAGTGGTTTTTCAACACTAACACAAGTGCGAAAAGTGGTTTTTCCACACTAATACAAGTGCAAAAGTGGTTTCCTGCACCAACACAAGTGCGAAAAGTGGTTTTTCAACACCAACACAAGTGTGAAAAGTGGTTTTTCAACACTATCACAAGTGCAAAAAGTGTTTTTTCCACACTAATACAAGTGCAAAAGTGGTTTCCTGCACCAACACAAGTGCGAAAAGTGGTTTTTCAACACTAACACAAGTGCGAAAAGTGGATTTTCAACAATAACACAAGTGCGAAAAGTGGTTTTTCAACACTATCACAAGTGCAAAAAGTGTTTTTTCCACACTAATACAAGTGCAAAAGTGGTTTCCTGCACCAACACAAGTGCGAAAAGTGGTTTTTCAACACTAACACAAGTGTGAAAAGTGGTTTTTCAACACTATCACAAGTGCGAAAAGTGGTTTTTCAACACTAATACAAGTGCGAAAAGTGGTTTTTCCACACTAATACAAGTGCAAAAGTGGTTTCCTGCACCAACACAAGTGCGAAAAGTGGTTTTTCAACACTAACACAAGTGCGAAAAGTGGTTTTTCAACACTAACACAAGTGCAAAAAGTGGTTTTTCCACACTAATACAAGTGCAAAAGTGGTTTCCTGCACCAACACAAGTGCGAAAAGTGGTTTTTCCACACTAATACAAGTGCAAAAGTGGTTTCCTGCACCAACACAAGTGCGAAAAGTGGTTTTTCAACACTAACACAAGTGCGAAAAGTGGTTTTTCAACACTATCACAAGTGCAAAAAGTGTTTTTTCCACACTAATACAAGTGCAAAAGTGGTTTCCTGCACCAACACAAGTGCGAAAAGTGGTTTTTCAACACTAACACAAGTGCGAAAAGTGGTTTTTCAACACTATCACAAGTGCAAAAAGTCTTTTTTCCACACTAATACAAGTGCAAATGTGGTTTCCTTCTCCAACAAAAGTGCGAAAAGTGGTTTTTCAACACTATCAGAAGTGCAAAAAGTGTTTTTTCCACACTAATACAAGTGCAAAAGTGGTTTCCTGCACCAACACAAGTGCGAAAAGTGGTTTTTCAACACTAAAACAAGTGCGAAAAGTGGTTTTTCAACACTATCACAAGTGCAAAAAGTGTTTTTTCCACACTAATACAAGTGCAAAAGTGGTTTCCTGCACCAACACAAGTGCGAAAAGTGGTTTTTCAACACTAACACAAGTGCGAAAAGTGGTTTTTCAACACTATCACAAGTGCAAAAAGTGTTTTTTCCACACTAATACAAGTGCAAAAGTGGTTTCCTGCACCAAAACAAGTGCGAAAAGTGGTTTTTCAACACTAACACAAGTGCGAAAAGTGGTTTTTCCACACTAATACATTTGCAAAAGTGGTTTCCTGCACCAACACAAGTGCGAAAAGTGGTTTTTCAACACTATCACAAGTGCAAAAAGTGTTTTTTCCACACTAATACAAGTGCAAAAGTGGTTTCCTGCACCAACACAAGTGCGAAAAGTGGTTTTTCAACACTAACACAAGTGCGAAAAGTGGTTTTTCAACACTAACACAAGTGCGAAAAGTGGTTTTTCCACACTAATACAAGTGCAAAAGTGGTTTCCTGCACCAACACAAGTGTGAAAAGTGGTTTTTCAACACTATCACAAGTGCAAAAAGTGTTTTTTCCACACTAATACAAGTGCAAAAGTGGTTTCCTGCACCAACACAAGTGGGAAAAGTGGATTTTCAACACTAACGCAAGTGCGAAAAGTGGGTTTTTCAACACTATCACAAGTGCAAAAAGTGTTTTTTCCACACTAATACATTTGCAAAAGTGGTTTCCTGCACCGACACAAGTGCGAAAAGTGGTTTTTCAACACTAACACAAGTGTAAAAAGTGGTTTTTCAACACTATCACAAGTGCGAAAAGTGGTTTTTCCACACTAATACAAGTGCAAAAGTGGTTTCCTGCACCAACACAAGTGCGAAAAGTGGTTTTTCAACACTAACACAAGTGCGAAATGTGGTTTTTCAACACTAACACAAGTGCGAAAAGTGGTTTTTCCACACTAATACAAGTGCAAAAGTGGTTTCCTGCATCAACACAAGTGCGAAAAGTGGTTTTTCAACACTAACACAAGTGCGAAAAGTGGTTTTTCAACACTATCACAAGTGCAAAAAGTATTTTTTCCCACACTAATACAAGTGCGAAAAGTGGTTTTTCAACACTAACACAAGTGCGAAAAGTGGTTTTTCAACACTAACACAAGTGCGAAAAGTGGTTTTTCAACACTAACACAAGTGCGAAAAGTGGTTTTTCCACACTAATACAAGTGCAAAAGTAGTTTCCTGCACTAACACAAGTGGGAAAAGTGGATTTTCAACACTAACACAAGTGCGAAAAGTGGTTTTTCAACACTAACACAAGTGCGAAAAGTGGTTTTTCAACACTAACACAAGTGCAAAAGTGGTTTCCTGCACCAACACAAGTGCAAAAGTAGTTTCCTGCACTAACACAAGTGGGAAAAGTGGATTTTCAACACTAACACAAGTGCGAAAAGTGGTTTTTCAACACTAACACAAGTGCGAAAAGTGGTTTTTCAACACTAACACAAGTGCGAAAAGTGGTTTTTCCACACTAATACAAGTGCAAAAGTGGTTTCCTGCACCAACACAAGTGCGAAAAGTGGTTTTTCAACACCAACACAAATGCGAAAAGTGGTTTTTCAACACTAACACAAGTGCGAAAAGTGGTTTTTCCACACTAATACAAGTGCAAAAGTGGTTTCCTGCACCAACACAAGTGCGAAAAGTGGTTTTTCAACACCAACACAAGTGTGAAAAGTGGTTTTTCAACACTATCACAAGTGCAAAAAGTGTTTTTTCCACACTAATACAAGTGCAAAAGTGGTTTCCTGCACCAACACAAGTGCGAAAAGTGGTTTTTCAACACTAACACAAGTGCGAAAAGTGGATTTTCAACAATAACACAAGTGCGAAAAGTGGTTTTTCAACACTATCACAAGTGCAAAAAGTGTTTTTTCCACACTAATACAAGTGCAAAAGTGGTTTCCTGCACCAACACAAGTGCGAAAAGTGGTTTTTCAACACTAACACAAGTGTGAAAAGTGGTTTTTCAACACTATCACAAGTGCGAAAAGTGGTTTTTCAACACTAATACAAGTGCGAAAAGTGGTTTTTCCACACTAATACAAGTGCAAAAGTGGTTTCCTGCACCAACACAAGTGCGAAAAGTGGTTTTTCAACACTAACACAAGTGCGAAAAGTGGTTTTTCAACACTAACACAAGTGCAAAAAGTGGTTTTTCCACACTAATACAAGTGCAAAAGTGGTTTCCTGCATCAACACAAGTGCGAAAAGTGGTTTTTCAACACTAACACAAGTGCGAAAAGTGTTTTTTCAACACTAACACAAGTGCGAAAAGTGTTTTTTCAACACTAACACAAGTGCGAAAAGTGGTTTTTCCACACTAATACAAGTGCAAAAGTCGTTTCCTGCACCAACACAAGTGTGAAAACTGGTTTTTCAACACTAACACAAGTGCGAAAAGTGGTTTTTCAACACTAACACAAGTGAGAAAAGGGGTTTTTCCACACTAATACAAGTGCAAAAGTGGTTTCCTGCACCAACACAAGTGCGAAAAGTGGTTTTGCAACACTAACACAAGTGCGAAAAGTGGTTTTTCAACACTAACACAAGTGAGAAAAGGGGTTTTTCCACACTAATACAAGTGCAAAAGTGGTTTCCTGCACCAACACAAGTGCGAAAAGTGGTTTTTCAACACTAACACAAGTGCGAAAAGTGGTTTTTCAACACTATCACAAGTGCAAAAAGTGTTTTTTCCACACTAATACAAGTGCAAAAGTGGTTTCCTGCACCAACACAAGTGCGAAAAGTGGTTTTTCAACACTAACACAAGTGCGAAAAGTCGTTTTTCAACACTAACACAAGTGAGAAAAGTGGTTTTTCAACACTATCACAAGTGCAAAAAGTGTTTTTTCCACACTAATACAAGTGCAAAAGTGGTTTCCTGCACCAACACAAGTGCGAAAAGTGGTTTTTCAACACTAACACAAGTGCGAAAAGTGTTTTTCAACACTATCACAAGTGCAAAAAGTGTTTTTTCCACACTAATACAAGTGCAAAAGTGGTTTCCTGCACCAACACAAGTGTGAAAAGTGGTTTTTCAACACTAACACAAGTGCGAAAAGTGGTTTTTCAACACTAACACAAGTGCGAAAAGTGCTTTTTCCACACTAATACAAGTGCAATAGTGGTTTCCTGCACCAACACAAGTGGGAAAAGTGGATTTTCAACACTAACACAAGTGCGAAAAGTGGTTTTTCAACACTAACACAAGTGCGAAAAGTGGTTTTTCAACACTAACACAAGTGCGAAAAGTGGTTTTTCCACACTAATACAAGTGCGAAAACTGGTTTTTCAACACTAACACAAGTGCGAAAAGTGGTTTTTCAACACTATCACAAGTACAAAAAGTGTTTTTTCCACACTAATACAAGTGCAAAAGTGGTTTCCTGCACCAACACAAGTGCGAAAAGTGGTTTTTCAACACTAACACAAGTGCAAAAAGTGGTTTTTCAACACTATCACAAGTGCAAAAAGTGTTTTTTCCACAGTAATACAAGTGCAAAAGTGGTTTTTTCCACACTAATACAAGTGCAAAAGTGGTTTCCTGCACCAACACAAGTGCGAAAAGTGGTTTTTCAACACTAACACAAGTGCGAAAAGTGGTTTTTCAACACTAACACAAGTGCGAAAAGTGGTTTTTGAACACTATCACAAGTGCAAAAAGGTTTTTTTCCACACTAATACAAGTACAAAAGTGGTTTCCTGCACCAACACAAGTGTGAAAAGTGGTTTTTCAACACTAAAACAAGTGCGAAAAGTGGTTTTTCAACACTAACACAAGTGCGAAAAGTGGTTTTTCCACACTAATACAAGTGCAAAAAGTGGTTTCCTGCACCAACACAAGTGCGAAAAGTGGTTTTTCAACACTAACACAAGTGCGAAAAGTGGTTTTTCAACACTATCACAAGTGCAAAAAGTGTTTTTTCCACACTAACACAAGTGCAAAAGTGGTTTCCTGCACCAACACAAGTGCGAAAAGTGGTTTTTCAACACTAACACAAGTGTGAATAGTGGTTTTTCAACACTATCACAAGTGCGAAAAGTGGTTTTTCAACACTAATACAAGTGCGAAAAGTGGTTTTTCCACACTAATACAAGTGCAAAAGTGGTTTCCTGCACCAACACAAGTGCGAAAAGTGGTTTTTCAACACTAACACAAGTGCGAAAAGTGGTTTTTCCACACTAATACAAGTGCAAAAAGTGGTTTCCTGCACCAACACAAGTGGGAAAAGTGGATTTTCAACACTAACACAAGTGCGAAAAGTGGTTTTTCAACACTATCACAAGTGCAAAAAGTGTTTTTTCCACACTAACACAAGTGCAAAAGTGGTTTCCTGCACCAACACAAGTGCGAAAAGTGGTTTTTCAACACTAACACAAGTGTGAAAAGTGGTTTTTCAACACTATCACAAGTGCGAAAAGTGGTTTTTCAACACTAATACAAGTGCGAAAAGTGGTTTTTCCACACTAATACAAGTGCAAAAGTGGTTTCCTGCACCAACACAAGTGCGAAAAGTGGTTTTTCAACACTAACACAAGTGCGAAAAGTGGTTTTTCAACACTAACACAAGTGCGAAAAGTGGTTTTCCACACTAATACAAGTGCAAAAGTGGTTTCCTGCATCAACACAAGTGCGAAAAGTGGTTTTTCAACACTAACACAAGTGCGAAAAGTGGATTTTCCACACTAATACAAGTGCAAAAGTGGTTTCCTGCACCAATACAAGTGCGAAAAGTGGTTTTTCAACACTAACACAAGTGCGAAAAGTGGTTTTTCAACTAACACAAGTGCGAAAAGTGGTTTTTCAACACTAACACAAGTGTGAAAAGTGGTTTTTCAACACTAACACAAGTGCGAAAAGTGGTTTTTCAACTAACACAAGTGCGAAAAGTGGTTTTTCATCACAAACACAAGTGCGAAAAGTGGTTTTTCAACACTAACACAAGTGCGAAAAGTGGTTTTTCCACACTAATACAAGTGCAAAAGTGGTTTCCTGCACCAACACAAGTGTGAAAACTGGTTTTTCAACACTAACACAAGTGCGAAAAGTGGTTTTTCAACACTAACACAAGTGAGAAAAGGGGTTTTTCCACACTAATACAAGTGCAAAAGTGGTTTCCTGCACCAACACAAGTGCGAAAAGTGGTTTTTCAACACTAACACAAGTGTGAAAAGTGGTTTTTCAACACTATCACAAGTGCGAAAAGTGGTTTTTCAACACTAATACAAGTGCGAAAAGTGGTTTTTCCACACTAATACATGTGCAAAAGTGGTTTCCTGCACCAACACAAGTGCGAAAAGTGGTTTTTCAACACTAACACAAGTGCGAAAAGTGGTTTTTCAGCACTAACACAAGTGCGAAAAGTGGTTTTCCACACTAATACAAGTGCAAAAGTGGTTTCCTGCACCAACACAAGTGCGAAAAGTGGTTTTTCAACACTAACACAAGTGCGAAAAGTGGTTTTTCCACACTAATACAAGTGCAAAAGTGGTTTCCTGCACCAACACAAGTGCGAAAAGTGGTTTTTCAACACTAACACAAGTGCGAAAAGTGGTTTTTCAACTAACACAAGTGCGAAAAGTGGTTTTTCAACACTAACACAAGTGCAAAAAGTGTTTTTTCCACACTAATACAAGTGCAAAAGTGGTTTTTCAACTAACACAAGTGCGAAAAGTGGTTTTTCAACACTAACACAAGTGCAAAAAGTGTTTTTTCCACACTAATACAAGTGCAAAAGTGGTTTCCTGCACCAACACAAGTGCGAAAAGTGGTTTTTCAACACTAACACAAGTGCGAAAAGTGGATTTCAACACTATCACAAGTGCAAAAAGTGTTTTTTCCACACTAATACAAGTGCAAAAGTGTTTTCCTGCACCAACACAAGTGCGAAAAGTGGTTTTTCAACACCAACACAAGCGCGAAAAGTGGTTTTTCAACACTAACACAAGTGCGAAAAGTGGTTTTTCCACACTAATACAAGTGCAAAAAGTGGTTTCCTGCACCAACACAAGTGCGAAAAGTGGTTTTTCAACACTAACACAAGTGCGAAAAGTGGTTTTTCAACACTATCACAAGTGCAAAAAGTGTTTTTCCACACTAATACAAGTGCGAAAAGTGGTTTTTCCACACTAATACAAGTGCAAAAGTGGTTTCCTGCACCAACACAAGTGCGAAAAATGGTTTTTCCACACTAACACAAGTGCGAAATGTAGATTTTCAACACTATCACAAGTGCAAAAAGTGTTTTTTCCACACTAATACAAGTGTGAAAAGTGGTTTTTTAACACTAACACAAGTGCGAAAAGTGCTTTTTCAACACTATCACAAGTGCAAAAAGTGTTTTTTCCACCCTAATACAAGTGCAAAAGTGGTTTCCTGCACCAACACAAGTGCGAAAAGTGGTTTTTCAACACTAACACAAGTGCGAAAAGTGGTTTTTCAACACTAACACAAGTGCGAAAAGTGGTTTTTCAACACTAACACAAGTGCGAAAAGAGGTTTTTCCACACTAATACAAGTACAAAAGTGGTTTCCTGCACCAACACAAGTGTGAAAAGTGGTTTTTCAACACTAACACAAGTGCGAAAAGTGCTTTTTCAACACTATCACAAGTGCAAAAAGTGTTTTTTCCACACTAATACAAGTGCAAAAGTGGTTTCCTGCACCAACACAAGTGCGAAAAGTGGTTTTTCAACACTAATACAAGTGCGAAAAGTGGTTTTTCAACACTATCACAAGTGCAAAAAGTATTTTTTTCCACACTAATACAAGTGCGAAAAGTGGTTTTCAACACTAACACAAGTGCGAAAAGTGGTTTTTCAACACTAACACAAGTGCGAAAAGTGGTTTTTCCACACTAATACAAGTGCAAAAGTGGTTTCCTGCACCAACACAAGTGGGAAAAGTGGATTTTCAACACTAACACAAGTGCGAAAAGTGGTTTTTCAACACTAACACAAGTGCGAAAAGTGGTTTTTCCACACTAATACAAGTGCAAAAGTGGTTTCCTGCACCAACACAAGTGCGAAAACTGGTTTTTCAACACTAACACAAGTGCGAAAAGTGGTTTTCAACACTATCACAAGTGCAAAAAGTGTTTTTTCCACACTAATACAAGTGCAAAAGTGGTTTCCTGCACCAACACAAGTGCGAAAAGTGGTTTTTCAACACTAACACAAGTGCGAAAAGTGGTTTTTCAACACTAACACAAGTGCGAAAAGTGGTTTTTCAACACTAACACAAGTGCGAAAAGTGGTTTTTCCACACTAATACAAGTGCAAAAGTGCTTTCCTGCACCAACACAAGTGCGAAAAGTGGTTTTTCAACACTAACACAAGTGCGAAAAGTGGTTTTTCAACACTAACACAAGTGCGAAAAGTGGTTTTTCCACACTAATACAAGTGCAAAAGTGGTTTCCTGCACCAACACAAGTGCGAAAAGTGGTTTTTCAACACTAACACAAGTGCAAAAAGTGTTTTTTCCACACTAATACAAGTGCAAAAGTGGTTTCCTGCACCAACACAAGTGCGAAAAGTGGTTTTTCAACACTAACACAAGTGCGAAAAGTGGTTTTTCAACACTATCACAACTGCAAAAAGTGTTTTTTCCACACTAATACAAGTGCAAAAGTGGTTTCCTGCACCAACACAAGTGGGAAAAGTGGATTTTCAACAGTAACGCAAGTGCGAAAAGTGGTTTTTCAACACTATCACAAGTGCAAAAAGTGGTTTTTCAACACTATCACAAGTGCGAAAAGTGGTTTTTCAACACTAATACAAGTGCGAAAAGTGGTTTTTCCACACTAATACATTTGCAAAAGTGGTTTCCTGCACCAACACAAGTGCGAAAAGTGGTTTTTCAACACTATCACAAGTGCGAAAAGTGGTTTTTCAACACTAATACAAGTGCGAAAAGTGGTTTTGCCACACTAATACAAGTGCAAAAGTGGTTTCCTGCACCAACACAAGTGCGAAAAGTGGTTTTTCAACACTAACACAAGTGCGAAATGTGGTTTTTCAACACTAACACAAGTGCGAAAAGTGGTTTTTCCACACTAATACAAGTGCAAAAGTGGTTTCCTGCACCAACACAAGTGGGAAAAGTGGATTGGAAAAGTGGAAAAGTGGAAAAGTGGATCGCATATATTCCTAATGAAAAAACTCCAGAGTTCCTAAATCCCAAATCCCATGCCATCCGATGTCAATCCATATATCCACACCTCGCTACGAACGTTATGCATCTAATGATAAGCAGAAGAACCATCAAAAAATATTTTAAGACCAGTTTATTCGACTAAATGTGGCGCAGCCTAGCATCTAGTCAAGACCAAGTCACCAAGGCCGACCACGCATCCCGCCCTCAAATTCCTCATTCGACGATAACTAAACAATATATTATATGACTCGCACCGTACATACCTCCTTCTAGTTCTTGTTCTTGTCTTGGTATACTCACTCAGTCTCACCCTCGCACAGGTAACCGAGGTTGAAGAAACGGCGAAGCGAGGCGACCACCAACAAACACGTCCTCGCCTCAAATTTCCTCCCGCCCACTCAATCGCAGGGAAGATGGAGGGAACAAAGGCAGGAAAGAACGAGAGGGAAAAAGTGTCCAGTGCACTCTTATCACGACTGAATCCTCTCAGCTCCCCCAAATGGCGTCTGCTCTGCCTCGTGTCCAGCTCCGAACTCTTCTTCTTCGAACGACCTTCGACACTCGTGCCGGAGACGTGATGACGTCACTGCGCTTTAGTCTTAGAAAACTAATTTTTATATAAGTTAATATTTTCAATAACTCGGTCAATTTTTGCCTAATCCTCGCCAGACAAAGGTTCCCGTTACCCACGGATACCCCTCTATCCTCCTAGAGGCGAAGTCAGGATGAATTTCGTAATAAAAATTAAAGTCCTTCGGCGACGGAAATTTGACACGGTGTTTTCCTATGTAACTTTACCCTGAGGTAATTTTACCAAAAATCCCCGAAATTTCACGGGTCCAGCCCTATTGAGTGCCTCCGGCCTCTCAAGTCCCTTCACAGAGTCGGGCTAGAGTCAAGCTCAAAAGGGTTTTCTTTCCCCACTGATTCCGCCAAGCCCGTTCCCTTGGCTGTGGGTTCGCTGGATAGTAGATAGGGACAGTGGGAATCTCGTTCATCCATTCATGCGTGTCACTGGTTAGATGACGAAATGAATGAATTTCATTCATTTGCGCTGCATGATTTTCAGGGTGGCATAGTTACGAACCCGAAGGATCGGTAGCCGACACAATTTCGGTCTTCGAGGCCGGCCGATAGGCACAGTGTGACCAGAAGGGACGAGGTTCTCCTGACCACGTGGCCCTCGACTTGGTGGGGTTTGTCCGCACAATGTGGGCGCATCAGGATGAACTTTAGCCGGGGAGCGTTTGGGCGCCCCGGTCTGATACTGCCGCCCACGCGCATAACAACGTGTGAGTGCACGTGGGTCCCGGCGGTCCCACTGGCCTAGCGCTACCATGTTTAGACAGCGAAATCCGTCCCTGGGCACCGGCACCTACTCCCGGAAGTTTGAGAGAATAGCGGCGCCAGGCATGGTAGGACACCCGCGGAGCCCTGGTGGACCAGGGACGCGCGAGCCTACGCGTTAGCGTGCTACGGCGGATTCAACGGCTTCGGCCACGGCCGGGCGGATACTCGGCCCAGTCGCACCGGAAATGAACTGGTTCGACGCCCGCGCTGGAGAGGTCGCAGGCGACTGAGATGTATTAACAAATTAAGTAATTAATTTGAGACGTCCAATTTCTAGTGTTTGGAAATTTGGGAGAGCTTGACCCTAGCCTTTCCCTTGCGAGGGCAAGGAGGAACTTAACACTTAACACTTAAGGTTAGCTTGAAGTACACCCTGACCAGCGCTCACGGTGGGACGGCAAGGCAGCCAGAAGGGATGAGGTTCTCCTGACCACGTGGCCCTCGATCTGGGAAGCGAGAGGCGTTCCATTAGTGGACGCGCCCCTCACGCCCGACTTTTGGGCGGCCCCGGCAGGCCGTTTGTTTTGACGTTCCGTGACAGGCCCCGCACCCCCACCTCCGGGCCGACCAGGCGACCGGAATGAATCCCGGTGTCCCGATCCGAACCTTCAGAGCGGGCCGGCTGGGGAGTGACTGGCACCCCGTACCTGCACTTTCCGTCCCTGCGGTCCCAAATACCGGAACCACCCGAATACCACTTTATTCGACAAAATGAGGTGCGGCCTACATCTAGGCAAGGCCGCGTGACGTCATCGCACTTTCACCTTAAAAGACTTATTTGATATAAGTTAATATTTTGATATAAGCCTTAGAAAACCAACCCTATATAAGTCCATACCTTCAACGACACAGGTGCGCATTCGTGCCACGTGACGTCATCGCGCTTTCACCTTAAAAGACTTTTTGATATAAGTTAATATTTTGATATAAGCCTTAGAAAACCAACCCTATAGAAGTCAATACCTCCAACGACACAGGCGCACATTCGTGCCGCGTGACGTGGTGACGTCATCGCGCTTTCACCTGAAAAGACTTATTTGATATAAGTTAATATTTTGATATAAGCCTTAGAAAAATCAACCCGATATGAGTCAATACCTTCAACGACACAGGCGCGCATTCGTGCCGCGTGACGTCATCGCGCTTTCACCTTAAAAGACTTATTTGATATAAGTTAATATTTTGATATAAGCCTTAGAAAACCAACCCTATATAAGTCAATACCTCCAACGACACAGGCGCGCATTCGTGCCGCGTGACGTGGTGACGTCATCGCGCTTTCACCTGAAAGGACTTATTTGATATAAGTTAATATTTTGACATAAGCCTTAGAAAACCAACCCTATATAAGTCAATACCTCCAACGACACAAGCGCGCATTCATGCCGCGTGACGTGGTGACGACATCGCGCTTTCACCTTAAAAGACCTATTTGATATAAGTTAATATTTTGAATTAGTCGGTCAATTTTTGCCCAATCTTTGCAATAACCCGGTGCAATAATCGAAAACCGATTCAAAATGGCCCCTCGCTACGATTTTCCACGATCACATTTTATTTTCACATACTTCAAATCGACGGATTTTTACCAAATAAAATACCCCACTCAATGCACTGATGTCGTTTTTGCGGCAGAAGTGAAAACAGATTCTAATTTGGAAATAAAACGAAGGCGTGCACAATGAAACAAAATCTCTTCAGAATCCAAAGTCGTGCCGCGGAACGTGGTGACGTCATTGCGTTTACAGGCTTAAACGGCAATTCCATATAAGTTAATATTTTGAATAACTCATTCAATACCAGTCCCGTTCCATTAGTGGACGCGCCCCTCACGCCCGACTTTTGGGCGGCCCCGGCAGGCCGTTTGTTTTGACGTTCCGTGACAGGCCCGCACCCCCACCTCCGGGCCGACCAGGCGACCGGAATGAATCCCGGTGTCCCGATCCGAACCTTCAGAGCGGGCCGGCTGGGGAGTGACTGGCACCCCGTACCTGCACTTTCCGTCCCTGCGGTCCCAAATACCGGAACCACCCGAATACCACTTTATTCGACAAAATGAGGTGCGGCCTACATTTAGGCAAGACCATGGCCCGAACACGACCCCTTCACTTGACGCTTCGCGACGACTCGACGCGACCGAAACGCGACGACGAAATCCACAAAGCATGTATAGATGCATAAAGCCCTGTATTAGTGTACTACAGATGTATGCGCATTTTTCAGAGAGAGTGCCGTGAAATAGTCACAAAGAACCACGAAGAGTTTTTTCCTTAGAGAGGGTGCTGGGCTTTCATGAAGAACCACTGATATGGTGTACTACTATTTTCATTTTGATTTCATTTTTGTTTTGTCCTGTTGTATGTATATCCATGTAGAAAGGGTGCCATGAAATTTTTTGTCACAAAGAACCACGATTAGACTTTTTTGTCTTTAGAAAGGGTGCTGTGCTCTCGTTTTCATGAAGAACCACTGATATGGTGTACTACTGTATAATTATTTTGCGATTTTTGTTACGACAAAATGCTGCGGCACCAGTCCTGCGAAAACTGCTTGTTTTCTGGCCGAGTCGAAATTGCGTTGAGTTCCTATGGCATGCGCCATTAAGTGTGCTGTGTAATGGTTGAGCTCCCTTTATTTCGGTTTGGTCACGGCGGATGAGCGGACAAAATGACGAATGCTGCGGCAGGAGCAATAGAAGCGATATTTTTTCTTTTTTTTAATTTTTTAACGATTATTCGATATTGTTATGACTTCTTGTCAATAGGTATACTAAGTGGTCAGGAGGTAGCCTTTTGCTATGTACAGTTCTCATTTTTTTTCATTGTTGATTATACCACATGGATGTGGTGATACAGGAAATGTTTTGTTTTTTTTTCAAAAGAATGATTATGATATGGCTATGATTATGATAGTGATGATAATCATTATGATAATGATTTTAAGATCATGATGTTATGATTGACAGGAATGAGATCATGAGGTTTCGTGTAAAATGATTGCACGGGCTTAATGGACAACTTTTGAGCCCTGTAGGATTAATGATGCATGACAAGTAATAGGGTTAAATGAAGTGTTGAAATTTCAGCATGCTAGGATTATAAATTGGCAAATATTATGAATTAATTGTCATTTATTGGTAGAACACTTCAGGAGTTTTACAACATTTTAATCGTCAAGAAGTTTGGGTACCATTCAAATTGGGACATTTTCTCAGTGACCTGTTTCATACCTGTTTGATTAATCTTGGCTGACTATCTCACAAATGCAGGGTTGGGTTGCCTTCAGTGGTTGCTCAACTTGAATTTATGATATAATGGCCAGACAAGATTGGGAAAATATGTCAGATATAATCCAGAGGCAGAACGGTGATTTGTCAATTGACGAAAGGTATGGATCAAAGGTGACAATCAATGATCACAGATCTCAGTCAACAGATAAAACTGTTCTGGCAACATTGGGAAAAGGGTTATGTATAGAGTTATCTGATTGATTAATTTGATTTATTGATGAATATTGATAAATTGATTGAAATTGAATAATTGAATTGATTTAATTGAATAAATTGATTGATTGATTGATGAAAGTGCAGTTTCAAGAAAGAAGCCTTGATATATTTGTGAGATGTTATCAATGTGAAGACAACCTTGGAAATTGAGCAAGGTGGTAACCGCATATATATATATATATATATATATATATATATATATATATATATATATATATATATATATATATATATATATATATGCGGTTACCATTGTGTGATTCCCCCTTCAACAGACCGGGAGATCTGCGGATTCACCCATTTCATACTGACCCATTTGGCTCATCTGCAATACCGATATGTGAGATCGGGTTGTGCGAAAGCTACAGGTGAGAGAGATTCTCTGGAAATCACCGTTTGAACAGGTGGAGAGATCCTTCCTGGAAGTACGAGTGGAGCTTTATAGGAACAAGCTAGGCAACAACGCATCCAACGCTACTTTGATAAAAGGTGGAACAAACCCTAGTAGATTTTATTTACAGTACATATAGTGGAGGTGTGTACAGGTGCGCAAGATTGGTCGCAAGATTGGTCGTCACGTCTCTTCAAAGCTGTCCCCGCGCGCACACTTTCGAAGTTAAGTCATTTTTCACAATTGTGTTTTTGTCGAATCTGTATCTTTCATTCGGTGTAGGTACCTATTGGGGTGACTTTAATAGGTTTCTCGGTGTTGGTTTTTCATACCTGTGTACAGAATCGTTGGTTTTTTTCGTATCGTGTATTCTGAGGCCTAGTGTAGTACCAGTTAGCTACCGTGTCAGACCTTGGCTTGAGGCTTTTGTTTTAGTCTCAGCGGTTCTTCGATCGCGCTGCAATTACTTTCGGTCTCTGTTTTTTCACGGCCTTTTCACCCCATCCTTCCTTGTTTTAAAATCTCAAAAAAAAAACCAAAAAATATATATTTTCCTTCTCTGTTCTTATCCGTTTGTGCGTTCTTATTTGTTCGTTCGTTATTCGACCACGTTGTTCGTGATCACGTGATCACGTGATCACGTTGTTAAAAAATGTTTCATCTGTCCCCTGAAGAACTTTATTATTATGTCATATTCTATAACACCTTTTTCTTCTTCTTCTATAAAAGGATGCTTTCGACTTGCTCACCAAATCTATTCATTCCAAAAAAAAATTCCATCTCTTACAGTGCATCTTTCATTCATTCCCTAAACTCTCCAGAACTCCACCCATCCTTCAGCGTCCTCAAACGTATTTTTGACTCGAATGTCTCAAGAAACTCATTTTGCAATAAATGTTCGTTTCCCATTAATCGTACACTTTTCAAAATCCAATCTCACCCCTCCCCTCCAAATCTTCCCCATCACCCCTTCCCTCCAAAACTTCCCCATCACCCCTTCCCTCCAAATCTTCCCCATCACCCCTCCCCTTCAAAACTTCCCCATCACCCCTCCCCTCCAAATCATCGCCATCACCCATCTCTTTCAAATCTTCCCCCTTGCCCCCCCCCCAAATCTTCCCCATCACCCATCCCTTTCAAATCTCCCCCCCTGCCCCTACCCTCCTAAACTCCCCCCACACCCCTCCCCTCCGAGACTCTCCCTCACTCCTCCCCTCCCCTCTCACCCCTCCTCCTCAAAGCGTCCTCCCCGCTTCTTCCCCCTTCCAACTTTCACCTTCATCTCCCTCAACCTTCTGCCTCACTCTTCCCCCTCCTCAAATAACACCTCACTGCGCCTCACCCAATCACCATCAAACCTTTTGTCCGCCCCATTCTTCCCTTTCTCCAGGCTATTCTGTAATCTCTGACACACCTTCAACAGCTCTCCCTACCTCTTCCACATCTTACCCTACCGCTCCCCCCCCCCCCCCCCCGTTCTGTATCCGATGCTCCCCCTTCCTCTTCCTTAACAGTATGGACCTTAAACATCCGGGGCCTTCGCTCAAACTTAACTGATCTCTCCATACAGGTTGCTTCTGACAAACCAGACGTGATCTGCTTAACAGAAACTTTCCTCCTTCATGATGTCTCTGATTCCTTGGTATCTTTCCCAGGTTACTCCCTCCTCCGGTATGATAGACCTGAGCCTTGTCCTGGAGGTGGGGTTGCTATCTTTATAAAAAACTCTCTTCCTCACTCGCCCTGCACTGCCCTCTCTCCACCTCACCCCCAGGAATACCTTTGGCTACGGCTTCCCCTTCGCTCCCACCTTTTGTTCATATGTGTGTTGTACCGTCCACCAAACAGTGATGACTCCATCTACATCTTGCTGTCTGATAATATGGACCAACTTCTATCTACCCATCCGAACTCTCTCTTCCTCATATGTGGTGATTTCAACTGTCACCATGCCGGTTGGCTGGGGGTGGGTACCTCTCTCACCAGCCATGGCTCTTCAGCAAAGGACTTCTGTGACTCACTGGGACTGACACAATCTGTCAATTTCCCAACCCGGATCTCAGTCAACAGAGCATCTTCTCTTCTGGACTTGGTTATGACTAACTTCCCTGAAAATGTCTGCTGCTCTTCTTCTGCTCCAATCGGCTCTTCTGATCATGTGCTTGTTAAAGTGGACATCTCTCTGACCATTCTCAGAGAGCCTCCTCAGCGTCGACGAGTCTGGCATTTCACTCAGGCCAACTGGCACGGTCTTCAAGCAGCCATCAATCATCTGGACTGGTCTCCCATCTCTACTGCCTCTGACATCAACTCATCCTGGGAATTCTTCCAAAGTAAATTGCTCTCTCTCATGCACAGATTTATCCCATCTCGTCTTCAGTTGTCATACCCTTCCTCCCGTCCATGGTACACGGAATCTTGTGGTGAGGCTATTGCCCAGAAACAACTTGCTTTCGTCTCCTGGAAAGCAAATCCAACGGAAGGAAATCTCATTTCCTTTCACAAAGCCCGAAACAAGTGTGTGTCCACCCTCAGGAGAGCCAGGAAATAATATCTCTCCGTTCTCAGGACCGAACTCTCTTATCTGTCTCCCTCTTCCAAATCCTGGTGGCATCTGGTCAAATCTGTTTCTGGTGTTTGTTCCCCCTCCATCCCCTCCCTCACCTCAAATGGCCACACGGCTGACTCCGCACGTGAAAAAGCTGAATGCCTCAACTCTGTGTTTGCCTCTAAATCTTGTGTCCCAAACCCATCCCTCTCTGTACTCACCGTACCCAGTCGTACCCAGCTGCTCCTGGACTCTGTGTCCTTTCCTCCTGACAAGGTGGAATAGTTTCTGTCAACCCTCGACTCTGATTCTGCAACTGGACCTGACGGCATCAGCCCACGGGTCCTAAAACCATGTTCTTCCGCTCTTTCACTCCCTCTCTCTGTTCTCTTCACCCTCTCTTTTGCTCAAGGTCATCTTCCATCTGCTTGGAAATCTGCCAACATCACCGCTTTGCACAAAAAAGTGCAAAAACAGATCCCAGCAACTACAGACCAATCAGCCTTCTCCCAATTATCAGCAAAGTCATGGAATCCATCATTGCTTCAGATATGAAATCTTTCCTCTTCTCCAATGGCTTGATCTCTGATCATCAATTTGGTTTCAGACCTGGACACTCCACTCTGGGCATGCTGCTTCTGCTTTCTCAACAATGGATGGAGGTCCTCAATGCCAAACAGGAAATTAGAGCAGTCTCCCTTGACATATCACGTGCCTTCGATACGGTCTGGCACAGCGCTCTGATCACCAAACTCTCCTCTTTTGGTATCCATGGAAATCTCCACGCATGGCTGGCGGACTTCCTCTCTAGTCGTAGTCAACGTGTGGCCCTGAATGGGTTTCTCTCATCTCCTCTTCCTGTTCAGGCTGGAGTTCCCCAAGGCAGTGTTCTGGGCCCTGTGCTTTTTCTGGTCTTCATCAATGATCTCTCTGACTCTCTTGAAAATCCTCTCTATCTCTTTGCTGACGACTCTACTCTCTGTCGCTCCATTCTTCATCCCTCAGATCGGCAGTCTGCAGTCTCCTCACTCTCTGCAGACCTTGACAAAATCACAGACTGGGCAAACAAGTGGAACATGTCTTTCAATCCTGACAAATCTCACACTCTTACGATGTCTCTCCGAAAAGACCGACTGGACAACCCTCCCATCCACTTTCTGAATAATCCTCTCCAAGAAGTTCTGTCACTCAAGCTTTTGGGTCTCACTATCTGCCATGATATTTCCTGGGAAAACCACATTTCAAATCTGGCCTCCAAAGCCAGTCGCCGACTGGGCATCCTCCGTCGTGCGAAGTCCTTCCTTGGCACACCTGAGCTCCTCACCACATACAAGGCTTTCATCCGCAGCTCAATGGAATACTGCTCTCCCCTCTGGGCTGGTGCTCCTGCCTCACACCTAGCTCGCCTTCACGCTGTTGAAACCAAAGCATTCAGAATCATTGGAATCTCCCGCGATGAAGCTAACTCCAAGGGCCTCTCACTCACTCACCGCAGGCAGGTTGGTGGTCTTTCCGTCTTCTACCGACTCCTCTCTGGCCTTGCCCCCCCCAGCTCTCTCTGGGCTCTGTCCCGCAAATATTCCTACAGGTCGCACAAGATCTGCCTGCAACCCTCTCATGGTTAAACTGCCAAAATCAAGACTCTCTGCTCACCTTCACTCCTTCATTCCTCTTTTCTCCCACCTCTGGAACAAACTCCCTCACTCTCTTCAATCCCACTCCACCCTCCAAGTCTTTAAAACAGCTGTTCACCACCATCTCTTATCTTCCCCCATCCAAAACCTTGATCTTTTCTACCCCCGCTAATTTCACCCCAATTCCACTTTTTTGAAATACCAACTTGTCCTGGAAGTCCTTGGTGTCCCTTGTGTTTTATACTTCACCGCCACCCCCCCCCCCCCCTTCCCATGCCTCCTCCCCCCAAGCCCTCTCCCTTCCACACATCTCCCTGCTCTTAAATGTTGTGTTTGTGTGCTTCCCCTTATTTCCCCATCTTGTCTACCGCTCCCTCTTTTTGTGTATTTTGTTTGTCTGGTTGATTTGTTTGTGAAGTAAATGTTAGCTCTTTCACGAGCCTCGATTCAGTATACAAAAAAAAGAAGAAAAAAAAGGTGTATTCCAAAGTGCAGATCCTAGTAATTTACCTGGTACATTGAGTGAATACTGAGTGTTATTCACATACAGGCAGAATGGGGAATGGAGCCTGTAAGAATACACAAGGACAACCAGATATTCCACAAAAAGGTACTTGTTCATATTATATGTACGACCGTTATGGTGTAGAGGCTATTAGAGAGGTTGAGAATTGGTATTTGTGGACAAAGGGACATGCTAAGGAGTTTCCAAGAGATGGTACATTTGAGCGAAGTCGATTGGAGAGATTAGGACAAGAATTGAAAGCCAGGAAGCAACAGAATTTAACAGTAGACTGGCTTGCATTCCATTATTGGGATGTTGAATCCAGGAAATGGGCACAGCAAGAATGGATAATGGACTTAGAACTTAAAATAAAAAGAATACAGGATACATTGGAGGAGATAAATGCACAACTGCCCTCGAAAATAGGAATAAAAGTGACAGTTGTCCCATCTGATTCCCATTTGTCTCCCCAAAAAGAACAGTACAGAGAATTTTTTATGGTTCAGGAGATAACCAAAGATCGCAGTGGCAACCCAGGGATCCAGAGATGCAGCCCACCAATACAAGTGAGCAGGTGGGCAGATCAGGCAATGACAGAAACCGATGTTACAAGTGTGGAAATATGGGACACTGGAAACGACGTTGTCCATATTCAAATGGGAAGACTAATTCATAGGACAAACCAAGATCAAGGGTACCAGTGTTTACCGGTACCTCCGATAACGATTAGGCCTTCATTGCTGCAGATCCCAAATGACGACTGGCCTCAACAGATTAAATCATTAGACCAACATGAATAACTGTTGATGCTTCTTGTGTCTGGCAAGTTTTCGGAGCAAGAATGATTTTACCTTTTGCTTGTTAGCAAATTAATAATTAATTGATCAGATGCCAAAACTGGATATTTTTGGAACATGAATTAAAAGATCCAGAATTAGAGTTCATTCTGGAAGCTTCATATTTGCCAATTATAAATGTGGTTTTAGGGAGCATTTTGGGCAAAACAATTTTTTTAATTTATAAAAGTGTGGAACATTGCTTTGCAAATTTTTTGGAAACCAAGTGACAAGCGTCACATGATCATCAGGTGGGAATTTTGGACTATTATTTTGCATGATTGATAGGTCAGTGGTCGACTGACATGTAAATGGATGTATGTCAAATTTGGATAAATTATTGTGGGAACCGAAAGGGTAATTTTAATGTGACATTATAGGGGTTTTTCTAAGAATAAACTTTTGTCTATTTGTGTATTAGCGTTTCTAAAATTAAAGGACAAATTTTACGAAATTGAAATAAAATTGACACCCATCTTGATCTGTTAATAATGGTTCCAACGCAAACAAATATACATAATGCTTGGGTTTGTGTATGTTTGTGTGTTAATGTTTGTGTTTTTGTTTTTTTGTGTGTCAATCTTACAAGATTGTTGAAACCGACAATGTGCTTGTCTGGAAATAGATAGTTTCATGTGGATGGGATCAGATATCCAGAGAATTCCTAAAATAAAATAGAAATATAATTTGATTATGAACATTATCTCTTTTGTCAAGGGAGATGGAATATACAGATTTGATGTGCTGGGTTATGAGCAGCCATTAATTAATAGTAAAATTGTGAGTAGTTTTGGGATTCCATTTTTGATAGAATTTATATGAGAATAAAAGCTATTTATGGATATGAGCTTCATAACAAAATGAGGGAGTACAAAAATAGCCAAATTTGGAAGAGGTCTTACACTGACTTCCCAGAGTACTCTGCTCACGGATTTTTGACAAATATAAACTTGATTTTTATCAGCATATAAATTGTGCTGTATGTATGGATGTGTCTTAGGCATAGATGATATGGGAATATAGTAAAGAAAATCTTGCTGAATTGAACTATTGTGAGTTTTAAAACGAAATGCATTGTGAATCTTAAAACCAAGGGGCAGACATGAACGCGCTGTTGCGTTATTTAACCTCAGAACGCGATGTTACGTGTACCTGCAACATATTTGTTAATCTGGCACACCTATATTGGCATACTGGTGTCAGTAGTATTTACTAGTTGCATAGAAATGGATGAGCAACAGTTAAGGGGGCGTAAAACCACTTATTTGGATATTTTCTACAAAAGTAGGGGTTTCAATAAGTGGTAGCTGTACACATGGGATTCACCAAATTAAGTTATGGAGTTTAAACAAAGTTACTGGTAAACAGAAGGGGAATGGATAGTAAATAAATTCTTCGATGCTGGGTAAATTAAGTGAGATATTACAAAGACTTATAAGAGCTATTGTTCTTCCTTATAGCAGTGGAAAAAATTATATCCAACGTAATGAATCTATAAATGAATGTGATCGGGATAATATTCTCAATTGGTGTTAATTATTTGATTGTGGGTAAAGGAATTAATTTATTGTAGTGGATTGTTTACAGCAGCCTGAAATGTCCTGAGAGTGTACATCCATGTCATCAGAAATTCCAGATTTGTTTTTACAAACAACATTTTGGTAGAGGTCTTATGTGGACGAGCACTTGCTTGGTAGATAAACAAGGTACTGCATGTTGGCAGCCACTTTTGCGGCCATTCAGGCCAAACACATTGAGAGAAAATTGTTGTTCAATACGTAATTTACACATGGCTATTTGTAAAAGGGAATTTATTGAGATGGAAAACATTTTTCGAAGGTTTATTAAAGTATTATAATATGACATTCGGCAAGGCAAACTATTGGATGGGGAAAATTAGATCTGGTTATAAAATGAATTTGTGGACCCCTTGAAGTTAATTCTTCGAATCCTTGTTTCACTAGTATTTGGAGTTCAAATTGGAAATAGTTTGGTAGAGCTTTGGTTAAAACCTTTGATTGCGGTATTTTGGAACGAATTGATAAACCATGGGAGATTGATAAGAATAGAAACAAATATGGACCCAAAATAGAAAGATTTTATGATGATATGAATAATACCGAGATTAAATGATTGAATCAAGTATTGTTGCAAATGAGTACAGTAGAGTTAAGATGATGGCATAATGAAAATGTTATGAATTGCGTCAGTTTTATCAGATCAGTGAACTCATATGACCATAAGTTACACTGTTAAAAAATATATATGTGGTGAGGACTATGATAATAATACTGTTACGCAACTGTGATTAACACCACAGTTACGGATGGCCGATTTGCGAGACTTTAACTCCCGAGGCGAACACTCAATGGCGGACTCAAGTTCAACACAAACGCGCGGAATGGCGGGACACAGCGAAGGCTCCGCAACCTTACCTATTAAAATCAAACACCCAGGAAAACTGCGTTCAGATATATATACAGAAAATAATATAAGGATTTATTATCGAATAGTAATACAGTGAAAAAGCCGCGCCGGTAAATCTAATAACTCTAAATCGGGACGTCCCCACACGACTGACAGCAAACACGATACGAGGGAGATTATGAATACAAAAATAACACGTCACGTCGTTCAAATGTACGCGGATGCGGCTTATCTGTCTTTTGGTTGTCTTGGTGGCGGCCGTCCACACCGCTCCTTTTGGCCCGATCGCACACCACCAGGTCCTTCGCTCCAAGCTCCACGAGGCCCCGCTCCAAGCACCACGCGTCCGACGCGTGGCCAGCAGCTTCACACGAGGACGATCTCCACAAGGCCCGTGCACCAATGGTTCAACGGAGGGCTCGACTTGCAACGAACTGCTGCGAACTGCCGCGTGCTCTGTGTGCTTGGTGTTCTAACGAACTCTCCACCAACTGCCTTCGGGGAGCTTTTCCACCAACTGTCTTCGGGGAGCTTTTTCCACCAACTGTGTCTCCGCGTCGACTGTGTGCTCCAACGAACTCCCTGTGTACTCTCTGGTGTCTGCCTGCGTCTGCCACGAACTCAACTCAACTCAACTCAACTCAACTGCCTGAAATGGCGTCCGACCGTCGCATATATTGGTGGCCGATGACGTCACATTGGCGCCCTCCTCAGCCAATCACAGCCTCCCAACTCGCCCAGGTCACGCCCTCTGCGGCATGCGACTCCTGACATCTCCCGTCCGCGACCCCCCCCCCCCCCCCCCGCGGTCGTTTTGTAACACGTGCCAGCGAGGTTGGTAGGCCTTTGAGGTGCGAACGGCGGCGGCCAACCGCGGCGGTGTTTTTGGCCTGGTTTCCTGTCTATTTATTACGAAGTCAATGTCAGGGAAAGGGAATTATTTAATGTTGCGCTAAGGACCTAACTAATGTTTATGTGGTTTGCAGTGCCATAATGGACAAAGGTTTGACTACCAGGTGAGACTCACAGGGGCGTTACCTTTAATCCCTCACTATTTAACACTCGGACCTCCAGGTAGATCCACAATCATACATCTTACCCCGACAAACGCCTAAACATCAATAACTTATTACATGTAGAGTCCCTGTCACGACAGCCGAATACCTACCTATTCAGATCTACCTAGCTCTAGATATTGCTCTACCAAATTCATAACACAGCCCCCCCCCCTGGAACCGTAGCTCCTGCAAGGTTCACCGCAGGCGCTACCATTCCAGCCTTAACACTTACTGTCACACACTTAATTAACCTATTAAATAAATCAGGAAGGGCTGTGGGAAGTGAGTCGGACTACCTACCTACACTTCCTTAACATGCTGAACCCCTTAACCATCATGCAAGTATGTACATTTTCTTCGTTGTTCCTGTGGAGGGAGGAAACAACAACACACAACACTAACTTAACCACAAAACTTAACCATCTTTCCAAACTCAAAACTCTAACCTTTGTACATACCCCGGTCTACAGACCGCGTCCCCCGGTGGATGCCACAAGACACAACCTTACCTGCGGGGCCATCCCCAATGCATCCCCCTAAATTTCCACGGCCCTGTCCAGATGTTACAGGTGAGTGACACGGCTCGGTGCATTTCGCCCACATTCATGCTACACAGACCCCTTAACCACTCATTCTCATTCCATAGGTCATCAAGGCATTTCAAAAATCAATAAGGTTCTTCTCAATACATCCCCTGCAGGACCATGGCCTTGATGTCATTCACGTGTGTGTGCATTCCTCAACTAGGCAGCGGGGAGGTACCGCACAAAAAGATGGTGGGGGCGCATCAGGCTGTGGTGCCCGCAGTCCCAAAAACAAGTCAACCGACTTACAAGTGCATTGCCCCCCCCCCCTTTACCTCTTGGCCCCGTGACAGCCCAACAGCCCCTTTCCGCCGTTACCTCGCCGGTGAGGGTCTCCACACACACCAGGCTCCTTTGCCTCCTGCTTTCGCGCAGCAACACGGGTCACCGGGGGACTTCCTCACCCCGCGGCGCCCAACCAGACCCTCCACCGACGAGCTCCAATTTCCAGTTACCACCGGCTGCCAGGGGTAATTGCCGCAGAGGGGGGCCCGCAGGCATCGCTCCTCAGAGCTTGCTCCGTACCTGCGGACACACACACCTTCCCCACCCACAAGACCCCAAAACACACTCCCCCCCCCCCCCCCCCCCGCTGCCATTCAATTCTCCACACAACTCAGCACAATTCAGTACAATTCATAGATGGTGTAAAAGGTGTTACAAGGCTTGCCATGGCCTGCCAATGTGAAATCCCATTCACAGTTCGAATCATTGAATCCTTACACATTTCCAAAAAGCACAATTATCGCCCCTCATTATCTCCAATAATCATCACTCACTCTCCAGGTTCCACTCTCACGACCACATCAAAACACCTAACCACAACACAAAAACATACGCCACCCACAAGACACTGTGGCTCCCATTCCATCCCCTCACCGGCCATGTCATCACTCGCTCTCACCTCCCAACTCCAAATTACATGTCCCCAATTTCCCAAAGCAAATCCTGAAGCCTGGGACAGTACTCCTTAAAACACTCACCTCAAGTGCAGGTAGTTGCAGGTTGGTCAGGTTCAAGAGCGTCATCCACCCTTCACAATTCCCAAAATTTCACATTGGGCCTACCAAATACTTCCAAATTTCTCTTTTGTCCCCACTACACTGGCAGGTATGTGGATCCGCATCCAACGGTGATCATCACTACACAACTACCTGTGGCCACGACAGCTCTGCACCTCTACCGTGCAAGGGTCACCGGGACAAGGTGAGCAGTCAAAACGCCAACATGGCCCATGAGTGTCCATAAGGGTGCGACCCACCATCCATCCTTCGGCCCCCCTGCGAGGAACACAGCTGCAGCAGCCCCAGCTGGCCAATGTGGTGAGCACTTGCTGCCAAAACACACACTACCGCACACACAACCTCGGCCCTGGGGGGCACGGTCGCAGTGCGTGGCATCCCTACAGCCACGTCCCCTGCACCTCCCCATCATCCCCCAGTCCGACTACAGAACTGCAGCCCCCCAGTGCTCACCCACACTTGACCACACCAAGGTCCAGTCAACAGCCATGCTCCACCAGGAGACCCACCCAGAAGACATGGTCCACACACCTCGGACACGCACAGCACCACGTTGACCCTCAGGCTACACAACTACATCCCCATCATCCCGCGTCCCAAATATCAGCACAGTTGCCCCCGCAACCAGTTGAAAGCTGTGTCTTGCTACCCTATTAATTTTATCACAGCCTCCAACACTTTGGTCTACACACCTGGATCAATAATGGCGTCACTGTACAGTGTCCACCATGGCATTTCAAAATCCACCCTTAAATTTGCATCTAACCCACAGATTACCCATGCCAAACATTTGTCACCTTTTACTAACCTCACCAAAGAAGGATGCTTTGCCATACACATGCCAGCCGAGCATGGCCCATATGCTCGGCTCGTTACACATCTCCCGATTCACATCCCCATGGCTCTCTTCCCAGCCCGAGAGTCCATAAATCATAACGGAGCATCTGTGGAGGGTCACTCACACCATCACGTTCCACAGATGCCCCAATGGTTGTCCGGCAGGCTATCTCCATCCCTGTCCATTCGGTTTGACCCGCGTCCATCGACCAACACGGCATGGCAGGTCATCACATGCCAGTTGTCCCAGAGTCTCAGGGAGAGGGTGTCAGGTCGCATGCCCGGGTGATCACTACATCAGGCCCAAGCTGGCCATCTGCGGTGCCACCACCAAAGCGCGACCCACAACACCTCCCCCTAGTGGTCCTCAATATTTGCCATCCCAGGCTTGAGAAACCACCTCGGACCCCTCTGGAGGTCTTAACCCCCACCAGGGTCCGGTGACCCTGCCGGCCCGAGCCACCAGCTCGGACGGCGCCCCGACGGACAAGGGACGCCACACTCCACCATCCCCCCCGTGGGACCCAGGTCGTACCTCGACACCCAAGGCTGGACCCCATGTCCAAATCTCGCCATCACAGCCCCCCAGCTGGCTGGCATACCCAAAGTTTGAAAGGGGCAACTTTTGCCCGAGGCCATCACCCATGACCTCTCCATGTCCAGATCCCGCAGCCCGGGGACCAATCCCCACCATGGCTGCTCCAAATCAATTTCCCATTGTAATTTTATTTTAAATTTTCTTTTACAAATTTTCATTCCCACTGCCAAACCGCAGCTGCAGGGAACAACCTCTACCACCGGTTGTTCTGCCCCTCCCTGCAGTTGATCCAAATTCCCTACAGGGACCAAATCTCCAGAAGCTCTATCTCCCGATCCTCCAAGATACAAATCCAGCCCGGAGCCAACACACTCCCCCAACTGGTTGTCCAATTTTGGAGCCTCTGTTTCCAAATAGCAGTGTACAGTGAGCGTCCCCTCGGTCATTCCAACCACCTCCTCGGACCAACTCACCTCATCACCCAGGCTCCTTTGGGCCTGAACAAGCTCTACCTCCATGGGACTGTCACAGGTCTCCAGCCGCTGGATCAAATCATCCTCATCATTACAAATCATTCCTGGCCCCGCCAGGCTTTGATCAATATCCCCAATAAATACCCGGTCCGGCTCTATTGCACGGACCCCCAAAAACTCTACCCCCTCTTGCTCCGCACCACCGCCCTGGTGCTGCACAATTCCAAATTCATCCCCCGGTTGGGGTGTTGTGACATCCACACGGTCCCGATAAACAACCAGGCCAGAATGTGGGAAACATTCCCCATTACAACTCTCACATTCCAAATTTCCTTCCCCGCTCACCTGTGGACACTCCACGTTTACCTGCAGGCATTCCCCATCTACCTGTACACATTCCCCATCGAACTGTGGACATTCTCCGCTCACCTGTACACTTACCACAATTGCCATTTCCCTTTTTAATCCTTTAATTTGGTCACTCAGGTCCTTCAGTCCTTCCCTCCATTCATTCCCCTGGGACTCCATTTTATTTTCCAGCCCATCAATTTGTTCCTTCAAGCGATCACTCATTCCCTTCATTCCTTCCCTACATTCCTTCCCCTGGGACTCCATTTTTTGAAGCAATTGACCCAACATCTGGTCGGTTGTCGGGGCCGTTCCTACTACTCCCGGCTCCCCGGTAGGGGAGGGGGATAAGTTGGTGCTCGGGACGGGGGAGGTTCCAAGGCTCACCTCGACATTTAATTCCCCTATTTCCGGCTCACTCCCAACGCTGACGGAGGCCTCGCTGCGTACTTCCATTTCGTCGACCTCCGACATCCGCTTTTCGGAAGGTCGTTCCCCGCGCGCGTATTTATTTTAATAATTCCTGAAACACAATTTAAATTTGATGAAGACGCGATATCGCGCTCCGTTTGCCCAATTGATTATCAAATTTCTCCGCCTCAACTATAAAAATTTTGCGTTCGAACGTCGAGCGCAATGTACGCCCGACCGTGTCGATGTCGCCCCGCGGACAAAAAAATTTGTCCGACCGTGTCGATGTCTCGCCGCGGACAAAAAAAATTTGTCCGACGGGTTCAAATCCCACTCCTGACACCACTTGTTACGCAACTGTGATTAACACCACAGTTACGGATGGCCGATTTGCGAGACTTTAACTCCCGAGGCGAACACTCAATGGCGGACTCAAGTTCAACACAAACGCGCGGAATGGCGGGACACAGCGAAGGCTCCGCAACCTTACCTATTAAAATCAAACACCCAGGAAAACTGCGTTCAGATATATATACAGAAAATAATATAAGGATTTATTATCGAATAGTAATACAGTGAAAAAGCCACGCCGGTAAATCTAATAACTCTAAATCGGGACGTCCCCACACGACTGACAGCAAACACGATACGAGGGAGATTATGAATACAAAAATAACACGTCACGTCGTTCAAATGTACGCGGATGCGGCTTATCTGTCTTTTGGTTGTCTTGGTGGCGGCCGTCCACACCGCTCCTTTTGGCCCGATCGCACACCACCAGGTCCTTCGCTCCAAGCTCCACGAGGCCCCGCTCCAAGCACCACGCGTCCGACGCGTGGCCAGCAGCTTCACACGAGGACGATCTCCACAAGGCCCGTGCACCAATGGTTCAACGGAGGGCTCGACTTGCAACGAACTGCTGCGAACTGCCGCGTGCTCTGTGTGCTTGGTGTTCTAACGAACTCTCCACCAACTGCCTTCGGGGAGCTTTTCCACCAACTGTCTTCGGGGAGCTTTTTCCACCAACTATGTCTCCGCGTCGACTGTGTGCTCCAACGAACTCCCTGTGTACTCTCTGGTGTCTGCCTGCGTCTGCCACGAACTCAACTCAACTCAACTCAACTGCCTGAAATGGCGTCCGACCGTCGCATATATTGGTGGCCGATGACGTCACATTGGCGCCCTCCTCAGCCAATCACAGCCTCCCAACTCGCCCAGGTCACGCCCTCTGCGGCATGCGACTCCTGACATCTCCCGTCCGCGACCCCCCCCCCCGCGGTCGTTTTGTAACACGTGCCAGCGAGGTTGGTAGGCCTTTGAGGTGCGAACGGCGGCGGCCAACCGCGGCGGTGTTTTTGGCCTGGTTTCCTGTCTATTTATTACGAAGTCAATGTCAGGGAAAGGGAATTATTTAATGTTGCGCTAAGGACCTAACTAATGTTTATGTGGTTTGCAGTGCCATAATGGACAAAGGTTTGACTACCAGGTGAGACTCACAGGGGCGTTACCTTTAATCCCTCACTATTTAACACTCGGACCTCCAGGTAGATCCACAATCATACATCTTACCCCGACAAACGCCTAAACATCAAGAACTTATTACATGTAGAGTCCCTGTCACGACAGCCGAATACCTACCTATTCAGATCTACCTAGCTCTAGATATTGCTCTACCAAATTCATAACAATACATTATGCATAGTTTGCTTGTTTGCAAGATTTGTTGGGAATTAGATATTCCTGTTTGTGATTTTAATCATATACACTCATTATAAATGCATTTATTTCCTTGCAGTAGTGTTAAAATAACTGCATGAGTTTAATTTTCAAACGATATTGATTTGAAAGCAATTTTAGATGCTATTCTTAGTTTAGTAGAAAAATATATACCTGATTTGAATATTATTTGTGTGACACATATAAATGAATATAACTTTTTGAATGTTTTAAGGAAAACAACAAATGGTTGAATGTGAAACTGTTATAAGAAATATATGATTAGTTAAAATATGGTGATTTTATGATAAGATGTACCCTATCTGATTCAGTGTGTGTGGAAAGCAGATTCAGATATGGCTGAGTAAAAGGATAAGATCAGATCACATCCCAAAAGGAGTGCCAACGGAATTGGGAAGAATTTCGAGAAAGAAAATTTGTGGCTAAAATGAAGTTAATCTTGGCATACACCCTCCTTCTCAAAGAATGACGAAGACATTCTCCTTTGTAACTTGGAGATGGATGCTTACCTCCACCAAAGGGAAATTTTTGTGACCATTGGCCTGGATCACACTGCAACATATGAAAGAAGGGCGATCACTTACTTTTGTTTGAATGCCTCGAACATTCATCACGTCGGCAATTGCAGGACGACGACATTTTACCTGCAACTTCCACGGGATACGGTGACGTGTGTTATTACTTCACCAACTTCCAGGGAGCCAGCATGGAGTTGCAAGCGAATGGCTGTGCCTTTTCCTCCACAACAGCTGTGCACGATTCTGCTGGTTGCTCCTGGTATGGACCATGGACAACTTGAGTACCATGGTCCCAACATCATTGTGGATGCATCCGGCATCCCTGTTCCACATCTTGCTGGCCAATCAACATCACATCAACACTTGCTCCATACTCATGAGTGAGGAGGCAAGTCGACGACAACTGGATGAAGGCCTTGTTCAAATCTACTATGGTTCACAGCAAGAGTGGCAAGGATGATACATGCAGAGCAGGGTCAGTTAATGACTCCGCCCTGCTATCACAACAGCGGGAAATCCTACGCGAAATAGTGTAGGTGCTATGAAGACATCAGAAGAAAATGTTTCATACTTGAATTTCAAACATGAGTGCTCAGCCTCTTCTCTTCTTTTCAAACAAAAAAGTCAATATTTGTTTTGAAGCAAAACGTATTGCCAAATGTTGCAGATGCTTTATTATTTTTAATGGTGAACTGAAATCGTTGTGGTAAAGGTGAAGGGTTGTATGCTTTATGCAAATGAATTGAATTGCATTATCAATATGGAAAGAGTCAATGAATAAAGAAATGTTTTGTGATTAGATTCTTCCAGGATGATGGTGTATGCCTTAGGAAATTGGATTACCAAGTTTGTGGTTTGAATATTTAATAAGCTGATGTTTAGATTAATGGTTAATATAAACAAAAAGAAAAAAATGAGGGATTGTGGAAGAATAGATAAATATATGTCATATTTGTTAGGGTGGTTGGATTGTACTGCAATGTAAAGGACCTTAAAGTCATGCAAGGAGGGGGTGCCAGGAGCTTGGTGCAAGCGATCGGCCATCTGGGGAATGGCCTTGTGACCTTGGACAATGCGGGAGGAGGTGGAATGTTGACTTGGCTCAGAGATAATTGTTCCAGATGTCTGAATGGTGCCGGGAAGGCTGGCGTTAAAGTGACCTTTGCATTCCACTGGAGCGAGATAGGAGGACAGGGTTCTATTTAACCAAGAACTGATCGAGAAAGAAAAAGAACTGGACTGGGGATCATTCGGAGGACTCACTGAGAATCGTGGAAGGAAGCAGGAGAGAGGGAGAGAAAGCTGAACGTCACGTCATGCGGTTATTTGATTGTAATGTATAACTATATTTTCGTGAAACTGTTCGTTGCAAGAGATTAATAAATTTATATTTAACTTGAGTGAGTCTTATAGAGTTTTTGGCTGAGATGTGTCCAAAGAGGTCACAAAACAAAGTTCTTTGACAGTACCATCCGCTGTGTTATTACTAAACTTAAAAACCAAAGTGAAATGGCGGGGGTGTTCCATCACCAATCAGCTTGCTATCGCTTGCCAAGCCAGCCGTTCCTTATCAACCGTTCCGTTGGAGTGCTTGCTGTCGGGTTTTGATTGAAACATGTCAAGGATTCCGAAAGATCCAACATGTTTATTACAGCCACGCAGTATGTAACGATGGCAACACCATGTTCACTCGAACCGGATGTGCTCTACTACTTCCACTTCCGGAAATACACCCAATAAACATCGGAGAAATCACTGGGGGGGAGGGGGTGGGCAGGGGAGGACTTGGGGGTGGTGGGGGAGATGGTATATGTTATCGAAGTAGGTGGATACTAGTACCCGACTGCAAAGCCGCAATGAGCCGGCGAAGCCAAAGCCTCTTGCCACTATTTTACCCATCACCATGGCATCAGTAGGTTAGGTAGTAGGTAGGTGTAGTAGGTACCGTACCTATTTCAAAATGACACCATTTGCATTCTGGATGAGATTGAAATCTATAAAATTTCCTTCTTGGTTAATTCGGTGAATTCCGTCTCAACTTCGGATATTTCCGGCCGTGAAAAACTATCCCCTACAGCAGCGAGATTTCTAAAAAATAATTCTTCGTCAATTTTAGAATATTTGACGCCATTTTCAGCCTCCGAAACGCAGGTACCGGTAATAAGCTTTTTTGAACTATTTTTTCAAATGCTCGAATCTCATTTGTTCCGGTAATTGGTGACGATTTTCGTTGAAGATAACCAGGGCCCATGCGGGCCTGGGGAACGAGGTTGGTCTTAAAGTATTTTAATTACAAATTAGAGGTGCATAAGATTGTGAATCAAAAAAAGACGGGTGAAACAAACTCCTATTGAACTTTTTCGCAATTGTTTATGCATCTCCGAGGGCCTTTCACTCACTCACCGCAGACAGGTAGGTGGTCTTTCTGTCTTCTACCGACTCCTCTCCGGCCTTGCTCCCCCAGCTCTCTCTGTGCTTTGTCCCCCAAATATTCCGACAGGTCGCACAAGATCTGCCAGCAACCCTCTGATGGTTAAACTGCCGAAATCTCGGCTCTCTGCTCACCTTCAGTCTTTCATTCCTCTTTTCTCCCGCCTCTGGAACAAACTCCCACACTCCCTTCAATCCCACTCCTCCCTCCAGGTCTTTAAAACAGCTGTTCACCACCATCTCTTATCTTTCCCCATCCAAAACCTTGATCTTTTCTACCCCCACTAATTCACCCCAGATCCACCTTGTTTGAAATTCCAACTTCTTTCCTGGAAGTCCCGGCAGTGTCCATATGTTTTATACCTCTCCCACCCCCCCCCCCCTTCCCATGCCTCCTCCCCCAAAGCCCTCTCCCTCCCACAGATCTCTCGATGTCCCTGCTCTCAGATGTTGTGTTTGTGTTGCTCCCCCTCTCGCCCCATCTTGCCTACCGCTCCCCATGTTATATGTTTTATGTGTCGGTTTGTCTTTCTGTGCGATTAATGTTAGCTCTTTCACGAGCCTCGATCTTGAATACAAAAAAAAAAAAAATAAACTTCCACATCCGGAAGATGGCGGCCTCCATGGGGCGATTTGGTGCGTCAAAGCTTCGAAATTCTCAAAGGATCCAGAAAAATCTGGCTTTTCAACATAATACGTACGCATTCATTCACAACACAGGCTTCGCCGGCTATCATGAGTTGTGATGAATGGGAGGGGGTGATGTTACCATTGCCGAAGGAGTGTCTGATGTTTGTAACGGGAGCGAGGTTAGCAGGGCAGATGGGGGTTAGGGGTGTGTGTGGGGAGTTGGGGGTGTGTGTGGGGTGTTGGGGGGGGGTGTGGGGGTTTTGGGGGGGGAGTGGAGGGGATGGGGTGTTGGGGGGGGTGTGGGGTGTTGGGGGTGGGTGTGGAGGGGATGGGGTGTTGGCGGTAGAGTCCCTTTATATACAGAGTTGCGACATAGAGGGTCCGGAAAAATCTAGTCACGTGATTGTGTGGAGCCATTTTGAGTCCATCGCAGACAGGATCAGGATCAGACGCATATCGGTCAGCGTTTTAACGTTCCCGCTGTACGCAGCGTTCTCATTCGTGTTTTACATCGATTTTATGACAAAATGACAGGTTGTAGCGCCTGTGGGTGCACAAATAGAACGGAGAAGGGATTCAAGATGTATAGATTTCCATCAGATGCTAAAAGACGGAAAATCTGGGAGAACAGAGTCAGTCGTGTTGGATGGAAAGTAACTTCTTCGTCAGTTCTCTGCCAGGTCAGTGTGATGGTGGTAATGGTCCCATATGCGTATATTTGTGTGCTGCGAGTGAGAATGGCCTTTGCTTTGGCTTTACAGGCTTGTTATCCATTGCTCGTGGATTAATTAGCACTTGAAGGGGAAGGTGTAGTGGTCACCTTATTCACATGTCGCGGTTATCTTATTCACATGTCGCGGTTAACCTATCCGCATGTGACGGTTACCAATACGATATGTTTGGTCTTATCCACGCACACGGGCTTTTGGTTGTGTGGTCGTGACGCACGCGCGCCTGTTGGAGCCACGCCCTCCGAAGAGGGTTCTTGGTTTTATATAAGCCGTTACGACTTCCGTTCGCGAGCAGTTGCTGGAGATTTCTGTACAATAAACAAGCTTTGTACCCAACGAAATGGCCTCTTCTTGTCGTCTTCGGCAACTACTAATACCTTGTGTATTTGTGTGTGTGTGTGTATCAGGGTGTGCTGCTCATTTAACCACGGAATGCGTCCGTCGTTTAAAAATTTTTATTATATGTAGGCTATATATAAAAGCAGTTTATTGCGCTAATTCCATGAGTATTCCCAAAAAGGAAGTTGCCGTGTAATTATTCCCAGGAATCGGAGCGTTTTATTAAAAGCAATTCCAATACCTCTCCCACCACGTCAAATTGTCCTGAAATCTCGAACCTGACAGCTCGTTGAACGCGGCTCGTTTACGGCTGAACGTTTCGTTTTTACATTCCCGGGGAGATCGTCAAATTGTCCGCACAACAATAACCTAGATAACCTAGAGAGATGTTCACTTCCCAACGTGCCACAATCTGAAAGCCAAACTGCTTACAAAATTCATCAACACACGCCTACACATCTTTTGTAAGAAAAAGACACATCAACGCAGGCAACAAGCTGCACAAGCAAAGAAGGGGGGTGAACTTGGCAGCAAGAGCATGGCAATGAGACAATTGGCTGCAAAAGTGAAATAGATATTTCCATTGGACTTCAGTTGCAGGACTGCAATGTGCTGTACACCTACAAGCTAGCAACTTACGTGGATAATTGGACTAAATAATCATTTTGAAAATGTTATCATTAACATTTTCTCTAATATGTTATTTCAACAGGGAATAATACACATATCCAAGTTATTTTAAAGCTATGGACTAACATACATTTCAACATGATATTTCTGAGAGGGAATGATTGTAATATTGGTTGCAAATTAAATAAATGTACTGTATGAATATCTCGCAAAGGAGCTCTTTATGAATGACGAGAATTTGAGCATGTATAGTTGTATACTCTGTTTTGAGGTACATGAATCAAAACTTACAAATTGTTGTTTATATACATGTACCAATGCCCTCTGCTAAAGGCACTTTCCTGCCTGTGGTAGTTAGTACTCCAACAAGTGAATGACATGCTTTGTTTTTAACAAAATGATGTAATTTGCTATAAAAGTGGAAGGTTACAGGTTCACGGTTTGAGTATTAATCGTAAATGAGTTCAAAGCCTTTCACAATGGTCTCTGAGACCTTCGTAAAACAAATAATAAAATAAGTTTTTTTTTTGTACTTTCACATGGAAGATAGGATTATTGTCATTCAAAATTTTCAATGATGCTTCAGAAAGAATTTGCTAGAAACCAATTCATGCCAGTGATACAGTTGTATGCCACAACTGAGAAAGGGGGGCGGAGGCATGCATTGAATGTATGTATTTGTCTCTGTTGATTTGAATGTGTGAGGACATTAACTTGTGTTTGTGTGTGTGACTTTCAATTTATAATTTGTATGTGTGTGCATTAGCACATGCGTGTGATTGTAAATATGTAATTTGTATATGTATTAGAGATTTTGTGTGTGTGTGTAAGAGAGAGAGAGAGATAGATAGATAGAGAGATAGATAGAGAGAGAGATAGAGAGAGAGATAGAGAGAGAGATAGAGAGAGAGATAGAGAGAGAGATAGAGAGAGAGATAGAGAGAGATAGATAGAGAGAGAGATAGAGAGAGATAGAGAGAGAGAGAGATAGAGAGAGAGATAGAGATAGAGAGAGAGAGGGAGAGGGAGAGAGAGGGAGAGAGATAGAGAGAGATGGAGAGAGATGGAGAGAGAGAGAGAGAGAGAGAGAGAGAGAGAGAGAGAGAGCCGGGGGTAGGGGGGGCTAATCTATTTTTGGTGGGATTAATATATGATTGGCAACATGCAGCAAAGTTTAGATTAATAATTTAAATATGAAAATTAAACAAACACAAATATATACCCACACACGATAAACAAGGTCAAACAACTGCAGAAATACAAAGATAACTCTTCACATTGTATTGTACATGTACATGTATAAGCAGGGAGGTGAGAGTTCGAGTCTCGCTCTCGCCTCCCTGAAATTAAAATGAGGCTGAAATAAGCAGCACGTGTACCTGTCTAGTTCATTCCTTCTTTGTCATGGTTCTAAATGTCTGTGACTGTTAAATCACAACCAGCTCTGTGATTTTCTTCTTTATCACATGGCTCTTAGTTGTCATAAATCTTCTATTTTGTCATCTTCACATAATTTGTTCATTATCAACATGGAAAAGACCATTCCCATCTCTCATACATAGAGAACATAATGGAATACACGGTTCAATGCACTAGCGCCATACGGCGGCTCTGCACTGAATGGACTCAAAATGGCGTCAAATCGTTAGTTATCGCTACTCTCTCTATAAAGGGACTCTAGTTGGCGGGGGGTGTGGAGGGGATGGGGTTTGGGGTGTTGGAGACGTGTGTGGAGGGGGATGTTGGGTGTGTGTCTGTTGGTTCCGATGGTGGTGGTGGGAATAATTGAACAAATTATTTGTTCGTCGCACTTTTAAACTCCAGATGTGAGATTTAGAAAAATTATGATGGCATCATCATACATGAATCACAAATCGTTTATTGCTGTCACCATAATTCACAGATTTACAAAAAATAGTCACGAGCAACAGGAGGAATTCATTGTTCATTCACTTTGAAAAACATGTTTAGGGCCTGAGAAAAGTTTACCGAGACGAGGCAAATGACGTTGCGAACGATGAGAGAACAAACGTCTCTCGATAAACCTCCAGAGGATTCCACACGATTACAAAAAGACCATTTAGGAGTGTTGGGAAAAGTGCAGCCAAATTTATTGGAGAAATATCCAATAATAGAATGTGTAGGCTTAATAATTCACACCAGTATGATTTAAAATAGAGTGCACTACAATATCAAATGTTGTTTGTCAATATCAACCAAATGTTGTTTGTCAATATCAACCAAATGTTGTTTGTCAATATCAACCAAATGTTGTTTGTCAATATCAACCAAATGTTGTTCGATTGTGTCATATTGCATGTTTTCTTCTTCGGAGCGAGTGCAGGTTCAACTTGACCCTCACATGGTACTCGAGCTGTCCCAGAAGGGTTACATTTTATTTGTGTCGCCACTTTGGCCTGGCCATGGGAGGTTATTAACATTCCTGTTCCTCAACCTATTCCATTCAATCAGTAAGGTGTGAGGGGAGTGGGGGGTGGGGGAAGAGAATTATGCCTTTTCATGGGTAGCACTTTGATGCCCATGGAAAGTTACATTAAAGGTGTTTGGATGCCATTACAATGTGATGCCACGTGAAGGACAGATCAGATGGTGGAAAATTAATCCTTCCCTGAAGTTCATTCATTAGCCAGCTGGGTTTACCTCCAACCTCCAATTAAACAGTTACATGGCAATTCTCCTCTGCTATCTCAGTTTCCAGAAACTTTGTATTAAAACATTAATTTTGTAACTTTCACCCAGATCACAATCCCTTATCTCACGAGTACAAAACCACTCCCAGATATTCACAAGACACAGCAGAATGGACAGGTATGTTCCGACTCTGGGAGACGAGAGGGCCCTGAACACGGTTTCTCACCAGCCGATAGTGCAGCATTGTCCATGATGTCATAAAACACCTTGATAAAGTCCTCAATACATTGAAGGATTACGGGTTGTGCTGTTCCAATACTTGTGGCACTGCCATGTATGCAAATGACTCCATCATGGCAATATACAATCATGTGAAAAAGTAAGTACACCCCATGTAAAGTTTTGACTTTTTCAACATATTCCAACATACAGCTATTTGATCTTCATTTCAACAATATTGATAGATAAAGGTGATATAATATAACAAATATCATGAAACATTTACATTTTGTAGTCCATTGTATAATTTAAATAAACATAAATGCAAATTTCGCATGTGGAAAAAGTAAGTACACCCTTGGCTCTAATAGGTGGTATTGCCCCCTTTGGCAGAAACAACCTCAAGTAGGCGTTTCTTATAACTGTCTACCAGTCTCTAACATCGACTGGGAGAAATATTTTCCCACTCCTCCATGCAGAATTTTTCAGCTGTGCGATGTTTGAGGGGTTTCTTGCATACACAGCTCGTTTCAAATCCCCCCACAACATCTCGATGGGAGTTAGATCCGGGCTTTGACTGGGCCATTCCAGAACCCTCCATTTCTTTCTTTTCAGCCATTCCTTGGTGGATTTACTGGTATGTTTAGGGTCATAGTCATGTTGCAAGTTCACCTTCGGTTGAGCTTCAACTTTTCCACAGATGGCCTCACATTATCCTCAAGCACCCTCTGGTGCAATGAAGAATTCATAGTGGATTCTATGATGGTGAGCTGCCCAGGCCCTGATGCAGCAAAGCTGCCCCCAAACCATAATATTTCCACCACCATGCTTTACAATATTGGTGTCAGGTTCTTGTGGTCAAATGCTGTCTTTGGTTTTCGCCAAACAGGTCTTCTGGTACTGTGGCCAAATAGCTCTACCTTTGACTCATCTGTCAAGAGCACATTGTTCCAGAAGTGCTGGTCTTTGCCCTAGGTGTTCATTGGCAAACTTTCATCTTGCCCTGATGTTCTTTCTGGACAGCAAAGGTTTCCTCCTGGCACACCTCCCATGTAGATCAAATTTGTGCAGCCTCTTTCTAATGGTAGACTCGTGCACTTTGACATCAACAGTGGTGGTACCTGTAGGTCCCGTGATGACGTTCTGGGGTTCTTAGAGACTTCTTTCAGCATCTTGCGGTCTGCTCTCGGGCTGAACTTGCTGGGGTGGCCTGGCCTGAACAAGTTGGCAGTTGTTTGGAATCTTCTCCACTTGTAGATAATCTTTCGGACAGTCGAATGATCGATTTCAAATTGTTTGGAGATATTTTTAAATCCCTTCCCAGACTCGAAGGCATCTATAACCTTCTTTCTGAAGGCCTCAGAGAGCTCTTTTGATCTAGGCATGGTGACGCCGCTCACTTCAACAACAAAGAGCAAACCAAACTAAATGTCTGAGGTTTAAATAAGACATGTCCCTCCAAGATCCTCTCCAACGATGTTCTAATCATTTGCACCTGAGCTGGTGCACCTGATTCTAATTTTAGGTATTTGAAGTAGTGATAAATGTAGGGGTGTACTTACTTTTTCCACATGTGAAATTTGCATTTATGTTTATTTAAATTATACAATGGACTACAAAATGTAAATGTTTCATGATATTTGTTATATTATATCACCTTTATCTTTCAATATTGTTGAAATGAAGATCAAATAGCTGTATGTTGAAATATGTTGAAAAAGTCAAAACTTTACATGGGGTGTACTTAATTTTTCACGTGACTGTATATATATATATACATACATGACAAAAGGTGTACTGAACTATACATCAAAGACATGTGTTACACACGTGACCATTAAAAGACCTCAGACAATGCATGTTTGAAGAAAAACTAAACAGGCTACAACATAAAAAGGAAGCTAAGATTCTGCTCTCGTACAACAATGTTGTTTTATAACATTATATTGTACGCAACAACCAATTTCACCAAAATTTTGAGCAGGGATGGATTAAATCAAGGGAATGGGATAGGCGACAGCATTTATTATTCACTTTGATCTTGCATTGCATAATCCAAAAAAATAAAGCGAAATCCCATGATGTAGCTTGGAACAAAATGGCGCACATTCCATACGAGCCCAGTCCAGGTGTTAGAACGGCTGCTTTTGGATAAAGCGTGAAAACATTGCAAATGCAGCTTCGGGTTTATCCGTTGGCACCATATGTCCTGCACCCTGAAAAATACAAGCGTTCACAGCATTAGAAACATTTTCAATTCCAAGATTTAAACATTAGAGACTGGACCATGTGGAGGAAGGCTTGCGGCCTGCAGGGGACTGAAACACAGTGGGATCGTCGAGTCAAACGACATTTTTGAATCGACCTGATTGGACGAAAATCTCGAGTAACAGGAGACAATCGAAGCACCCAGATGACCATAATCTTTCATGTTGTAACATTCTGTGAAGTGAAAATTAATTTCCATCACTCGTCATAAATCAAGGCCTTATGGGATTAGATTTGCTACTCCAAGCATATGAGCAGAGATTCTTCTTCTTCTTTTGCATGCAGCACATGGCTGCGAGTAGCATCATTGGCTGAGGTAGCTGAGGGCGGTGTGCTGTGTATCGCTGAGGCATTGCCCTCTCCCGGTTAAGGCGTGAATTTTGAATCTGTTCATGGTGCCGGCGATAGCTCGCCTACTCTTCACGAAGGACACCGTGAGTTCTTTAACATCCGCGACCTCATGCCGGGAGATGGGTCACTCAGTGTGACGTCCATCCGAGGGACAGCAAACACAATGATGAATCACCCTGACAGTGAAACACCGAGATGACAGTTATTATCTGGGCCGAGACTCATACCCAGGCTAGACAGCTGGGAGGCAAATGTGTGTACTTCTAGTCTCGGCCATCCTGTCAGACCCACAGCCGGAAATGAAGAAAGTGTCCATTTTCCTTGCTAGTTTGGAAGATTATCCAACTATGATATTCCCATCCAAATTATTTTAACTATAACATCCTGATTACAGAACAAATGAAAACTGTTGCTCATGCCCGAAACGTCGCTTCGCCTTCTTTCCTTCAGTTGAGAGAATATGCTCTGCATTTATTACAATCGTAGCTCATGCACAATAATTGTTCAATTGCTGTTATAATGAATAGGCTCCATGGCCAAAATTGAAAAGTTTGTTTCTTATCCATTGTTTGTTTGTATCCAACAGTTCATGTCCATCGCGGAAAAGTTTGATGACAGGAATCGATCTCCGACGTCTCTTTGTCAAACAGATCAACAGAAGCACCTGGCGACAGATAAGTCATGGTTTCCACTGCCAGATGTCATCAGGAATCATAAACCAGGCCTTTGGCACCAAAACCGAGTGGGTAATGCCACTTGATGAGATAATCAGGGTGAGGTCACAACATCAACATCTTCCTTCATGTAATTCGTGATACCATGCATCATGAAATACTTACTTTGACTGTAAGAAGACTCAAGTTTGTGAATTCCTTCACAAAGCCAGCAACCTGGTTTGTTACCTTTCCAATCAACCAAGGTCGACGCTGGACCTCCACCTAGAAAGAAAGCAAATCCATCGACTGAAGTTATTGCAGCGTTCAAGAACCGAAACTCCGAAAGGAAAAACGTATTGGTTTGAAAATGTTTTTTTCCGGTAAGTAAACTGATACTATTGTAAAACGGGCAGTATTATCAAGATAAAGCCATCCTCAAAAGAATTAGGTGCTCAACTGAATCATCAATCCAATGGTTACTGCTTATTGAGCTCATGAAGGTCTAATAGGTTACAGCACCGATAAAACATTATAACCACTTTACAATAACCTGCTCTGTGTTGGTCACAGTATATCGGCGAGTTATACATCAATAAAAATATTCTGTTTAACTTCATCATCATGAGCAATAAAACAAATTGAACCTTGCATGGAAATTTCTCCATCTCCAGAATAGTTTATCTTTTTGGAATTTCAAATTGGCAACGCTCAATCTGCAAGCGGAAGCATGTCCTCCAGGGGGCAGGGTAAGAACGTGGTGAGCATAAAGAACGTCCAGAGAGAAAGTGCTCAGGATTATACATAATCAAGTCAGAATGAGGTTAAGTGTCTGCATCAAACCAGGATGAGGTTTTTCAGCAACTAACTGGCTTCAAAAATAATTTAAAGAACACCAGCAAGAGGTTAAGCTTTTGGATACATTGAGCGTTCATAACAATCAAAGTGATTAAGATCGGAAGACTCGGCAAACTGTGGTGATTGTACACGGGCATTTACACCATCGGGCCATACCATTATAATGTTGTACTGGAATTGTGAGCAGTGATGACTGGCTTCCAGACAATATGGCTGCCAAACCACATGACTGATGACATCATAATTTAAGAAATTTTCCTCATGGGTATTCAATCTTATCTATAAAGTTTCATATTGCGCAGTTGAGCGGTTTCGAATAACATTTTAAAGGGGTTTTTTTTCCCCCATTCGATATGGCTGCCAAACCACATGACTGACGTCATATTTCCACATTTCTTCCCCATGCATATGCGATCATATGTTTTAAGTTTTGCATCGATCGGTTCAGTGGTTTCAGAGATTATTTTTTTAAAATATTTGCATTTAACTCAATATGGCTAATAAACCACGTGACTGATGATATCATCACTGTCAACCAATTTTCCCCATGGGTAGTCAATCGCATCTGCAAAGTTTTATATCAATCAGTTATTTTTATAACAATCAGTTTTGAAGAAGATTTTTAAAGGTTTTTATGTCTCCGCCCCCGAAGGTGGCCGGAGACATTACGTTTTTGGGTTGTCCATCTATCGTATCCATCCGCAGGTGTCCATGCTCGACCTCGTTTTTCTCAACCTCTTTCTCACATGTCATATTGAGCCCAAACGTTGAAGGTAGGGTTGACACCCATGTAGAATGTTTTTATGAGAATTGTGACGTCATAAGTCACGTGGTATGGCAGCCATTTTAATTTAACTCAAGTAATTAAAAGAGTATTTCTCAGAAACCGCGGATTGGAAAAAACTCTAAACTTGGCACATTGTCAAGTACTCCCAATGGGGAAACAAAAGCACGATAATGATGCCATCATCGGTGAAGTTTTGTACCAGCCATAAATGTTTTCATTGAATGCCTTGTGCTAAAAATCTGAAATTACATGCACATGATCAATCACCCATTTGTATTGAAATACTAAATTTATGACATCATAGGTCACATGGTTTGGCAGCCATATTGGATTTAACCTAAAACCTTTAAAAAACATTTTTACCCCAAACCACAAAAGCGATCGACTCAAAACTTCACACGTGTGTCATCAACTAGGCATGGCGATTAAAAGTTGATCACGAAAACGTCATCGGTCACATGGTGTGGAAGCCATATTGGATTGAAGGAAAATATTAAATCATGATATTGTAGCGGCTACCGCTGGGTTTACACAATCGCCTTGCACCTACCAAGGACGCGGAGCGATCACGATGCCGGGCTCGTCCAGGACGCCCGGGCATGCCCGCCCTCGACTTGCCAGGCCGCGGCCAGGACGCCCGGCCACGCCCCCTCTCGCCTTTCCCGGGCAAACGCTCCGGGATAATGTGTGTATATATATTGCTGCCCGATAAACGGGCTTTTCAGAGTACCCGAGTTGTTTTGTGACAATAAAGAAACTCGGACGAATTCCAGCTTTTTGTCGCGTCCATTCTTCCGATTACGTGGGAGCACAGCTCCTTCATTGGTGACCTACCGACATGGACACGGCAGCTACCCTTAAACTGCCTACCTTCTGGGAGGCTCACGCGGCGGTTTGGTTCGCCCAGGCGGACTCCCTGTTCGCCCTGCGAGGCATCACGGCCAACGACACCCGCTTCCACTATGTGGTAGCAGCGCTCGGTTCAGCCACCGCGGCCCGCGCCCTGAACCTCCTCGAGAGCCCGCCAGCCGCTGACAAATACGGCGCGATTAAAAAGCTCCTCCTCGACGCTTTCGCCCTCTCATCGGCAGAACGCGCACGGCGCCTGCTCGACCTGCCCGAGCTCGGCGACACGCGCCCGTCCGAGCGAATGGACTACATGCTTTCGCTGCTCGGCGAGCACTCTCCGGCAATCCTGTTCCGGGAGCTGTTCCTCCGTCAGCTGCCTAGCCCGGTACGCCTCGCCCTGGCGAGCACGACGATCACGGATCCCCGCGCCCTCGCCAGGGAAGCCGACAAGATCTCCGCGGCAGGCCAACGCATTCCAGCAGTGACCTGGGGCCCACCGCCGTCCGACGCAACGCCCATGGCGCCCGAGCACCCGGCACGGTCGACGACCGAACTGCCGACGCAATTGGCGGCCGCAACACCGAGCCGACCACCTCCAGCACGACAACCGGGGCCTCCACCTGACCAAGCGTGGTGTTACTATCATGCCAGGTTCGGAGAGAAGGCCCGGACATGCCGACCCCCGTGCACCTTCGGCAGGCCGGGAAACGGCCGGGCCGACGTTCATTACCAGCCATGAGCGCCGGCCACACGGGCAACTTACTTTTCATCATGGACAAAGCGTCCGGACGGCGCTTCCTGTGCGACACCGGCGCCCAACTGAGCGTCATACCTGCCTCTGATCAGGACAGGCAGTCCGCGGTTTGCGGCCCCTCCTTGGTTGCGGCCAACGGATCGGCCATCCGCACCTTCGGCCCGCGCAACGTCACCCTCTGCTTCGGCGGCCAACGCTTTACTTGGACGTTTGTAACCGCAAACGTGCCCATGGCTCTGCTAGGCGCCGACTTCCTCTGCGCACACGGACTGCTGGTGGACGTCCAACGGCGTCGCCTCATCAACGCCGAGAGCTTCAGCTCCCTGGTATGCACATTGAGCAGCTCCGCTCCGACCGAGCTGGCATGCGCCCTCCCGGCGGCGAACGAGTTTGCTCGCCTGCTCACGGAGTTCCCGGCCCTCACGCGGCCGACGTTTTCGGCCGTCGCGGTACGACATGGGATTGAGCACCACATACCAACCACGGGCCCGCCGGTCCACGCCAGAGCACGCCGCCTCGACCCAGCCAAGCTCGCCGTGGCCAAAGCCGAATTCGACGCTTTGGAACACCTCGGCATCGTGCGGCGCTCCGATAGCGCGTGGGCTTCGCCACTACACATCGTCCCAAAGCCAGGGGGCGGCTGGCGCCCATGTGGCGACTACCGTCGCCTTAACGACGCTACCACCCCCGACAGGTATCCGATCCCGCACATCCAAGACTTCTCCGCCCGTCTGGCAGGACGGGTCATTTTTTCAAAAATCGATCTCATACGGGGATATCACCAGGTACCTGTCAGGGTGGCCGACGTCCCTAAAACGGCGGTCATCACGCCGTTCGGCTTATTCGAATTCCTACGGATGCCGTTTGGCCTCAAGAACGCGGCTCAGGCGTTCCAGCGCTTGATGGATGGCGTGCTGCGTGACCTGCCGTTCCTCTTCGTTTACCTGGACGACATCCTCGTCGCCAGCACGTCCCGGGCCGAGCACCTCCTCCACCTCCGAACACTGTTCGGGCGCCTCAGCGAGCACGGCCTCATCATCAACCCGGCCAAATGCCACTTCGGCACGACGGCCGTTGATTTTTTGGGCCACCACATCACCAAGAACGGGGCCGTGCCGCTGCCAACCAAGGTCGAGGCCATCACCACGTTTCCGCGTCCCCGCTCCATAAATGCCCTGCAGGAATTCCTGGGAATGGTGAATTTCTATCACCGCTTCGTGCCCCGCGCTGCTCAACTCATGCGGCCCCTCTACGAAGCCCTCTGGGGCAAGCCGGCCAAGCACGACATCGTCTGGTGCGCAGCAATGGACGCGGCCTTCCAAAGCTCAAAGCGGGCCCTCGCCGACGCAACACTGCTCGCTCACCCGGTGCTCAACGCTCCCATCGCCCTCACCACGGATGCCTCCGACTACGCGGTGGGCGCCGTACATGAGCAATGGGTGAACGGGGTTTGGCAGCCACTCGCTTTTTTCAGCCGGCAACTCCGGCCGAACGAGCTCAAATACAGCACGTTTGACCGTGAGCTCCTCGGTCTACACCTGGCCATTCGCCATTTCCGCCACCTCCTGGAGGGCCGACCCTTCACGGCGTTCGTCGACCACAAGCCGTTGGTTTACGCAATGGCCAAGGTCACGGAGCCGTGGTCGGCCCGCCAACAGCGCCACCTCTCCGCCGTGTCGGAGTTTACCACGGACATCCGGCACGTCGCCGGCAAAAACAACGCCGTGGCCGACTGTCTTTCTCGGGCCAGCGCGAACGCGGTCCACCTCGGCGTGGACTTCGCGCTTATGGCGGCGGACCAAACCACCGACACCACGGTGCAAGCCCTCCGGGCGGCGGACACGGGCCTCCGCCTGGCCGACATCCCCTTCGCGGACACTGTCCTGCTCTGCGACGTCTCCCAAGGCCAGCCTCGCCCATCGTGCCCGTCACCTGGCAACGCCGCATCTTCGCCTCCCTCCACGGCCTTTCCCACCCGGGCCGGAAAGCTTCCCAGAAGCTGGTGTCGGCGCGATTCGTCTGGCACGGCCTTCGACGGGACGTCCGCGATTGGACCAGCACCTGCACAGCCTGCCAACAAGCCAAGGTCCACCGACACACCCAGGCCCCGCTGGCACCTTTCACCGTGCCCGAACGACGTTTCGACCACGTCAACGTGGATCTGGTGGGCCCCCTCCCCCCATCACGGGGGTTCACACACCTGCTCACCATGGTGGACAGGACCACCAGGTGGCCGGAGGCCGTTCCCCTCTTCTCCACAACCACCGCCGACATGGCGCAGGCTTTCATCGCCACCTGGGTCGCCCGCTTCGGCGCACCGGCGGACATCTCGTCAGACCGCGGACCGCAGTTCACCTCCGAGCTGTGGGGCGCGGTCGCCCGCAACCTGGGGGTCAAGCTCCACCGTACTACGGCCTACCACCACCAAGCCAACGGCTTGTGCGAGCGATTCCACCGCTCCATGAAGGCCGCGCTCATGGCCGGCCTTCAAGACGCGGTTGGGCCGACCGGCTGCCGTGGGTCCATTTGGGCCTCCGCACGGCCCCCAAGGAGGACCTCCGGGCATCCACCGCCGAGCTTGTCTACGGCTAGGCGCGACGCGTCCCGGGCGAATTCGTGCCCGACGCTACCAGTCCCTGGTCCGCAGCTCACCAGCGCTCGGACCTCCAGGAGGCCGCCCGACGGTTTGCCCCCGTGCCAACATCCCACCACGGTGACCCCCAGTCCTACGTCCCCCCAGCGCTTCGCACAGCGGATTACGTTTTTGTGCGTCATGACGCACATCGGGGGCCACTCCGGCCGCCGTACGACGGGCCCTTCCGGGTCCTGCGACGGGACGACAAGTCGTTCGTCATCGACATCGGCGGCAGGTTGGACCGGATTGCGGTGGACCGCCTCAAGCCGGCGCACGTGGACATCGACCAACCGCCACGGTTGGCCCTTCCGCCGCGGCGAGGCCGTCCCCCGTCCACGGTGCCCCCCACTCGACCGCCCACCACCACACCGGACCCCCCCCCCCCCACGACCCACCAGGGGTCGCTTCGGCCGGGTCATCAGGACCCCCCTCAAATTGACCCTGCCGGTGCAAGTCGATTCTGGGGGGACGTGTGTAGCCGCTACCGCTGGGTTTACACAATCGCCTTGCACCTACCAAGGACGCGGAGCGATCACCATGCCGCCGGGCTCGTCCAGGACACCCGGGCAGGCCCGCGCTCAACTTGCCAGGCCTCGGCCGGGACGCCCGGGCATGCCCGGGCATGCCCACCCTCGACTTGCCAGGCCGCGGCCAGGATGCCTGGCCACGCCCCCTCTCGCCTTTCCCGGGCATACGCTCCGGGATAATGTGTGTATATATATTGCTGCCCGATAAACGGGCTTTTCAGAGTACCCGAGTTGTTTTGTGACAATAAAGAAACTCGGACGAATTCCAGCTTTTTGTCGCGTCCATTCTTCCGATTACGTGGGAGCACAGCTCCTTCAATAACTCAAAAACCACTTACTCTATGATGCAAAACTTTACAAATGTTATCCAACACCATTACTGCATATAGTTTGAAAATTATGACATCATAGGTCACGGGTTTTGGAAGCCACCTTGGACAGAAAAACTAACCTTATCCGATCAGCATGAAACTTCACAAACGTGATCCCATACCCATACATATGCAGAATTTATATTTTTGATGAATTAAAAATAATTCCCGCTGGCTTTCAGTTGCAGATCAACATGGTTGTATAATTTTGACATCCACATCAAAAGAGGCCATCGATCCAACGACCATAATCTTTTCAAGGCAGAAATTTCGAACTTGGTCAGAGAACCAGCAGACAATGGGTGGATATTTTTGAAATGTACAATAAGATTCCGCACGGCCAACAGTGAAAATGAGCACACAGGACAGCCGGCTTAAAAACCACGCTGAGGGACGGTGCACTTAGCGATGCCCTGCCTGCAAAGCACCAGTGTGGCAGTTTATCGTCAGGCCGGGTATCAAACCCAAACTTCACAGCTAAAAACAAGTGCACAATATCTGAGCTATCTCCACACAACTCGTGCATCATCTATTATTTATTTATATATATATAAAAGAAAGTTTTTGTTCGTTACTTGCCGGAAAAGATTCCGGCAAGTATGTTGATCTGTTCGTTTGTTACTTGCCGGAAAAAATTCTGGCAAGTATGTTGATCTGTTCGTTTGTCTGTCTGTTTGTCTGTCTGTCTGTTTGTTACTTGCCGGAAAAAATTCCGGCAAGTATGTTGATCTGTTCGTTTGTCTGTCTGTCTGTCTGTCTGTTTGTTTGCAGCACTGCGTCTACACCGTTGCACGGAGAATCGCCAAACTTTGCACACATATTCGTCTTGCCCTGGAATAGACTGTGCCCAATTTATGACGTCATCGGTCACGTGGTTCGGCCGCCATCTTGGAAAAACCGAAAAACTTTGCACCTCTATATCTCCGAAAGTACTGAATAGAAAAAATTGAGACATGGCTCATTGTAAAGAACTCTCCATGGGGAATAAAATATGTTAATGATGACGTCATAGGTCACGTGGTTCGGCCGCCATCTTGGAAAAACCGAAAAACTTTGCACCTCTATATCTCCGAAAGTACTGAATAGAAAAAATTGACACATGGCTCATTGTAAAGAACTCTCCATGGGGAAAAAAATGTGTTAATGATGACGTCATCAGTCACGTGGTCGGCCGCCATCTTGGAAAAACGGCAAAACTTTGCACCACGATATCTCCAAAATTTCTGAACAGAAAAAATTGAGACATGGCTCATTGTAAAGAACTCTCCATGAGAAATAAAATATGTTAATGATGACGTCATATGTCACGTGGTCGGCCGCCATCTTGGAAAAACGGCAAAAATTTGCACCACTATATCTCCAAAAGTGCTGAACAGAAAAAATTGAGACATGGCTCATTGTAAAGAACTCTCCATGGGGAATAAAATATGTTAATGATGACGTCATATGTCACGTGGTCGGCCGCCATCTTGGAAAAACGGAAAAACTTTGCACCACTATATCTCCAAAAGTGCTGAACAGAAAAAATTGAGACATGGATCATTGTAAAGAACTCTCCATGGGGAATAAAATATGTTAATGATGACGTCATATGTCACTGCCTGCGGTGAGTGAGTGAAAGGCCCTCAGAGATAGCTTCATCGCGGGAGATTCCAATAATTCTGAAAGCTTTGGTTTCAACAGCGTGAAGCCGAGCTAGGTGTGAGGCAGGAGCACCGGCCCATAGGGGAGAACAGTATTCCATTGAGCTGCGGATGAAAGCCTTGTATGTGGTGAGGAGCTCAGGTGTGCCGAGGAAGGACTTCGCACGACGGAGGATGCCCAGTCGGCGACTGGCTTTGGAGGCCAGCTTGGAAATGTGGTTTTCCCAAGAAAGATCATGGCAGATAGTGAGACCCAAAATCTTGAGCGACAGAACTTCTTGGAGAGGATTGTTGAGAAAGTAGATGGGAGGGTTGTCCAGTCGATCTTTTCGGAGAGACATAGTAAGAGTGTGAGATTTGTCAGGATTGAAAGACATGTTCCACTTGTTTGACCAGTCTGTGATTTTGTCCAGGTCTTCAGAGAGTGAGGAGGCAGCAGACTGCCGATCTGAGGGAAGAGGAATGGAGCGGCAGAGAGTGGAGTCATCAGCAAAGAGATAGAGAGGATTTTCGAGAGAGTCAGAGAGATCATTGATGAAGACCAGAAAAAGCACGGGGCCCAGAACACTGCCTTGGGGAACTCCAGCCTGAACAGGAAGAGGAGATGAGAGAAACCCATTCAGGGCCACACGTTGACGACGACTAGAGAGGAAGTCCGCCAGCCATGCGTGGAGATTTCCATGGATACCAAAGGAGGAGAGTTTGGTGAGCAGAGCGGGGTGCCAGACCGTGTCGAAGGCACGTGATATGTCGAGGGAGACAGCTCTAATTTCCTGTTTGGCATTGAGGACCTCCATCCATTGTTGAGACAGCAGAAGCAGCATGTCCAGAGTAGAGTGACCTGGTCTGAAACCAAATTGATGATCAGAGATCAAGCCATTGGAGAAGAGGAAAGATTTCATATCAGAAGCAATGATGGATTCCATGACTTTGCTGATAATTGGGAGAAGGCTGATTGGTCTGTAGTTGCTAGGATCTGTTTTTGCACCTTTTTTGTGCAAAGCGGTGATGTTGGCTGATTTCCAAGCAGATGGCAGTTGACCTTGAGCAAAAGAGAGGGTGAAGAGAACAGAGAGAGGGTGAGATAGAGCAGCAGAGCAGGATTTTAGGACCCGTGGGCTGATGCCGTCGGGTCCAGTTGCAGAATCAGAGTCGAGGGTTGACAGAAACTTTTCCACCTTGTCAGGAGGAAAGGACACGGAGTCCAGGAGCAGCAGGGTACGACTGGGTATGGTGGGTACAGAGAGGGATGGGTTTGGGACACAAGATTTAGAGGCAAACACAGAGTTGAGGCATTCAGCTTTTTCACGTGCGGAGTCAGCTGTGTAGCCGTTTGAGGTAAGGGAGGGGATGGAGGGGGAACAAACACCAGAAACGGATTTGACCAGACGCCACCAGGATTTGGAAGAGGGAGACAGATAAGAGAGTTCGGTCTTGAGAACGGAGAGATATTGTTTCCTGGCTCTCCTGAGGGTGGACACACACTTGTTTCGGGCTTTGTGAAAGGAAATGAGATTTCCTTCCGTTGGATTTGCTTTCCAGGAGACGAAGGCAAGTTGTTTCTGGGCAACAGCCTCACCACAAGACATGGCTCATTGTAAAGAACTCTCCATGGGGAATAAAATATGTTAATGATGACGTCATCTATCACGTGTTTCAGCCGCCATATTTGTTCTAAATGGCCGATAAAAAAGTACATTCCGGCACGTCCTCGGTCTCTGACCGATTTTTCATCTGTCTGTCTGTCTGTTTGCAGCACTACGTCTTCACCGTTGTACATAGAATCGCCAAACTTTGCACATGTATTTGTCTTGCCCTGGAATAGACTGTGCCCAATTGATGACGTCTTCGGTCACGTGGTTCGGCCGCCATATTTGTCCTAAATGGCCGATAAAGTAAATGCCGGCAAGTCCTCGGTCTCTGACCGATTTTTACTTGCCGGAAAAGATTCCGGCAAGTATGTTGATCTGTTCGTTTGTCTGTCTGTCTGTCTGTCTGTTTGCAGCACTGCGTCTACACCGTTGCACGGAGAATCGCCAAACTTTGCACACATATTCGTCTTGCCCTGGAATAGACTGTGCCCAATTTATGACGTCATCGGTCACGTGGTTCGGCGCCATCTTGGAAAAACCGAAAAACTTTGCACCTCTATCTCCGAAAGTACTGAATAGAAAAATTGAGACATGGCTCATTGTAAAGAACTCCCCATTGGGAATAAAACATGTTAATGATGACGTCATAGGTCACGTGGTTCGGCCGCCATCTTGGAAAAACCGAAAAACGTTGCGCCACTATATCTCCAAAAGTGCTGAACAGAAAAAATTGAGACATGGCTCATTGTAAAAAACTCTCCATGGGGAATAAAATATGTTAATGATAACGTCATATGTCACGTGGTCGGCCGCCATCTTGGAAAAACGGCAAAACTTTGCACCACTATATCTCCAAAAGTGCTGAACAGAAAAAATTGAGACATGACTCGTTGTAAAGAACTCTCCATGGGGAATAAAATATGTAAATGATGACGTCATGTGTCACGTGGTTCGGCCGCCATCTTGGAAATACCGAAAAACTTAGCACCTCTGTATCTCCAAAAGTGCTGAATATAAAAAATTGAGACATGGCTCATGGTAAAGAACTCTCCCTCCATGGGGAATAAAATATGTTAATAATGACGTCAGTCACGTGGTTCGACCGCCATATATGTCCTAAATGGCCAATAACAAAAGTAAATTCCGGCAAGTCCTCGGTCTCTGACCGATTTTTCATTTGTTTGTTTGTTTGTCTGCATGCGCTAACCTCCTAAACCGTGAAAGATAGGAGGAAACCTCTGAAACAAAAAATGCCGGGATGGGCCCCGGGAAGGTTTTCGGCTAGGTGGAGAGGCCGGTCGAAGCTGCCTAGGCCAGGTGGGCCCATTTCGCAATAAATCTTCTCCTTCTTCCTAAATTCTCTTGAAGTACAACTTATGCACTTAATAGGAATATCTGACTGATTGCAACACATGCTTTCAAAATTCTCTCTCGTGGGGCCCGACAAAAGAAAGAACAAGGAATCGTTGAGCACTAACTGATACTGGGCTTGTGTCAGACACAAACAGGGCGTGTGATGTTTCACATCAACAAACACCTCGAGGAAACAGCCAATCACGCAGACGCGAGCAACTTGGCACAAATGGTCCAACTTAGTTTCAGATCTCGCTTGCACAAAGCAGTTGTAAATTTGGGCCTAAGCATTTCACGATAATGTTTACTTACCGAGGACTGCATTAAATTAATAATATAATGCAGAAACAAATGTCCCATCACATGAAGTTCCATTTTGCATGTCGAGCACCAAAGTGGAATAAACAACTAAACTGGTAAGAAAATAAAAGCATTTAAAATATTTATATGATCACACTTCAACACTCAACTGATTACCTTCTGCTGCAAAGACTCCACAAACCACTGTTCTCCCAAGAAGTTGCAAGCCATGTCCACATCGCCATTGTAGAAAAGGATGCGGTATTTCTGCAGGAGGATAGTTCCAGTATAAACTTCCAGCAAGAGGTGTTACAGGTATTTTTTTTTTAATGAGAACGAGTCTCACTCATGATACTTTGAAGATTAAAGGTACTAACCAATGATGACAACAACTTCAGGTACTGGTTTGTCATGTCTTCATAGATAGTCTTGTAATGCAGGCCCACTTCATAACTGTGGTGGGGTGAACATCATGAAGTTTATGCAGATCAGAATGTTAAGAAAACTTCTTTTTTTTTGGCTTACTACATTAAGGGTGAAACTGTGAGACGGGCAAAGGGAAAATTGATAATGAGGGAGAGGGAGGCAGGACCATCGATACAACAACAACATGCATTTTAAGGCCCTTTTCCCTGCTAGAGCAGGGGTCAGCCTTCCGGTCCCCATGATATAATCTTCTCCATTTTGCACTATTTTCTGCATCTTCCCTTGTTAACCCCCTTGCCCGCATTTCTTCTTCCACCATCTTCAGCCAAGTATTTCTAGGTCTTCCCCATCCTCTACTTCCTTCTACATTTATTTCCATCACTTTTGTCAACCAGTCACTTTCATCCTTCCTCAACACAGACCAAACCATCTCAAACTGTTTCTCTTCACAGCATCCATCACAGGCTCTATTCCCATCATCTTTCGCAATTCATCATTTGTCTTCCTCTCTCTCAACGATACTCCACACATCCACCGAACCATTCGCATTTCCACCCTTTCCAGCCTTCGTTGCTGCTCTACGTTCATTACCCATGTCTCGCTCCCATAAATCATAACACTTCTCACACATGCAGCATACACCTTTCCCTTCAGCTTCAACGACACTCCCCTCCTTGTCAGCACACCACTCAGTTCCTGAAACTTCTTCCATGCATATCTCACTCCAGCAACCGTTGCCGAGTCTGATCCACCTTCTCCATTCAGCATGTCTCCTAGGTAGCAAAATGTTTTCAGAGGCAGGACCATCAATGAGGAAGAAAAACAGGGAATGGAGAGGCTATTAGTGCTGATGAGGAGGAACACGTTGTACCTTGTGAGGACACAAATGAGGGACAAAGGGAGGGGGAGTGAGCACCAACAAGGAGGATGAGGAAGAAGGGGGAGGAAAGGCACGTATGCTCACGAGGAAGAAAGGGAAGAGTAAGAGTGCTGTCGAAGAGGAGAAATTGGGATAAAGAGTTCCAAAAATGAGGAAGGGAGGGAGCAGAATACCGTAAGTACCGAATACCTGAAGAATACCGTCATATGCAGCAGCTGACTCCTTGGTTGAATAAGTTCTTAGAGTGAGACTCAAAACCCGGTGTGTACCCCGGTTTCGAATAGGTACACCGTATCCCTGTGTGTCGTAAGAGGCGACTAAAAGGGTTGGCGTCAGGAAGGGCATCCGGCCATAAAAACATTGCCTCAAAAAGAGAACCATGACAATTACAACTACATATGGGCAGGGTACAGCCCCAAGTACCCCGTGGGGGACCGCACTCCCTCTCGTCAAAACTCAAGGTGGGGAACCCGATCGAAGCAAAGGTGGAAATCACTCCATTTATGACGACGAAACGTCTGATGCCCGACGTGGAGATCGGTTTCTGAGGTTTGGGACATGGAATGTAGGGACAATGACAGGGAGATCAGGAGAAGTGGTGGAAGTATTGGTCAGAAGAAGAGTGGACATATGTTGTGTGCAGGAGACGAGATGGAAGGGAAGTGGTGTGAGAATGATGAAGGGCAGGCAGGGACAGAAATAGAAGTTTGTGTGGCAAGGGTGCCCGGAAGGTGTGAATGGTGTTGGTGTCCTGTTTTCTGAGGAGTTTGTAGCCAGTGTGGTGAGTGTGACTGGAGTGAGTGAAAGGTTGATGATGGTGAAAATGATGATTGGAAAGCTCTAGGTGAACGTCATCTCGGGATATTGTTCCGTGTTCCTCCCCGACCTCCTGGTCTCGGTATACCTCCGAGCCCCGAGAGGAGTCACGGCAGAAAAATATGTTATTCTGTGTCAGTAATCAATAGTGAAACCGCACCAAGGATTATAAACGAACAGATGTTGTATTAAATAGCACACACAATAATGAATGTACAACCAATAGCAATCAAAGTGAACTCAATATGTCTTAAGATGGTACCATCTGCTAAAATAAGATAACTCACTGCACCCTCCCAGTGACTGGAAAAGAACCCTCCTCAATGTCTCTATAACTCAAAGGTGATCCCGGCGAAGAGGCGAGCAATGAGGCGTAGGCAAAGCGTGGCCAGTCACGTGGTCCAAAGCAACATCAAACTGGCGGCGGAAAGGGAAATCCCAAAGGCGCGATCCAGATGTGCACGTTCGCATTTCAATCAGCGACCCGCAACGTATTCTTCAAACGCCGCTTTCGCGCACACACATCACCGGCAGACGACCGGAGGGTGAGAAAAGCTGACGCGTAGCAAAACCTTTTTCGGTCAATGCAGCGCGCGGTGCAAAATGGCCGACGGCTCTTACTTGAGTCGAAGCGCCTAGGCGAGGATTCCTCGGACCCTCAACGCCTATACCTGACTACGCAGGTTTCTCAATACTCCAGCGATAACCCCTATCGCAGGAAATTCCTTTCAAGGAGACTCAAAGGTTACTCGTGGCTTTCGTTCGATCACGCTCGCTACGGAGCTTCAAGACACGCATCTTCTTCCCCTTTTCTCCTCCGCCTTCTTCTTCCTCTCCTCTCTCGTCGTCTTCCGGTTCTCGATCCGGCTTCCTGTCTCTTTTTTTTTTTTCCTGAGCGCTTTTAACCTTTTAACCACAATAACCATTTCCCTTAAACAACAATAACCATCATACCTAGAACCAGAAATATCTCAAGTGGATGAAAACCACAACCACGGAAGTGCCGAATCCGTAACACTTCCCCCCCTCACGAAAGAAATTTTGAACACAGCGAAAACTTTCTTTGCAGGCAACTCTTTAAACAAACAAAAGTAAACTCACAACCCAAATCATCAATTCCCATGAACAACAACAATCAATATTTCCCAAAAATAAAGCAACAAAACTTCGAACAACCCACAGAGATTTCCAAAGTTAATTGCCTCTGGACAAAGCGTCAGCCACGACATTGTCCCTGCCCTTTACATGTTCAATTTCCAAGTTGAACCCCTGCAAAGCCAAACTCCATCTCAGCACCCTCTGATTTTTTACTTTTAGTTTCTTTTGAATGAAGGTTAAGGGGTGGTGATCAAAATCCAAAGTCAAGCAAATCTACAGCACTTTTTCAGGGAGGCCGAGCTGAGAGCCAGGTTCCATGGTGGTTGGGTGGTGAGGCCTGGAAGTATTCACTACATGGACGCCTTTAGGAACGTGGAGTTCATGGTTAATCCATGTAGGAAAGTTCACTAGATGGACGCCTTTAGGAACGTGGCGTTCACGGTTAATCCGTGTAGGAATCTTGGCTCGGCTGCTCCGCAGCATTCAGTGCTTCAACTCTTCCGAACTTTCATAATAATCACGGTGGTACCGCTTGTCACTGTAGTCACATGAATAGCGGTCTCCTTCTCGGCCACTACTCTGATAATCCTTCCTTCGGGAGCTGCCGTAACACTGGGAGACTCCATAATAATATCGATTGCGGCCACCACCAAAACTACTACTCCGTTGTCCTCCTCTGAAGCCCCCTCGACACCTATGAAATGCCTTCCCTACTGTTATGGTCCGACCCTCCAACTCCTTGCTATTCAGATCCTTTTCTGCATCTCTGGCGTCCTTTGAGTTTTCAAACGTGACAAAGCCAAACCCTCTTGACTTTTGTGTCTCCCTGTCTTTTATCAGCAGCACTTCCAAAAGTGGTCCATATTTGCTGAAGGCAGACTCCAGAACATCTTCCTTTGTTTTGAAGTTCAGTCCACCTACAAAGAGCTTGCCAATATTGCCTCCATCCCTGACTTGCGTGTGCTGACACTTAGTTTCAGGGTACTTCCTCTTCTCTTCTGGGCGCTTCCTACTAGGCTTTTCAACAAACATCGGGTTCCCAGAAACTTGACCACCGGCCAAATCATTCGCGATAACAAAAGATACTCCCTCTACAGGAAGAGTGGCTTGTAAACCTACGGTGACTGGTCCTGACACCAAATCAGACTCTAAATGGATGACATGAAGTGGAGCTTTAACACAGCCACCAACCCCCTGTAAACGAACACTAAAACCAGTTGCCGTCTTCTCTGACAATGGCAAAATGCCTTCAAGCAACAAAGATTGATGTGCTCCTGTGTCCCTCAATACCCTAACCGGTTTCTGGTTAGTCGAGTCTCCATCCAATGACACAAACCAAACCCCTCTGAAATAAATGGTTGGTAACCCTTTTGAGGGCGATTTCTCACATTTGCCATTGCATTCGGAGTTGTACTAGTCTGACTCCGCTCCTGATTTTGCCTTTCCATAGCATAACATCGGGACATCAAGTGTCCAGGTTTATTGCAAAAAGCGTAAGTAGGCCCGGAGGAGAAGCTCGTGGTTTGTCTCGAGCCCCCCGGAGGATAAGTCTGCCTTGGAACTGTTGTCTTCTGATTTCTAGAAGTCGTAGTATCAGAGTGGTCCTCATAGTCATCTCGAGGCCGCCCCCATGAATTTTCGTTCTCCACGCCGGATGTACCATAGCTCCCCTGTTTAAGTCTAGGCGAGAAGTTAGGTTTGTGGAACCCCATCCTGTGTGTTAAGGCATAGTCATCTGCCATGGTTGCTGCCTCATACAACTTTGGTACTTTCCTTTCCTCCAGATGTACTTTAATGTCCTCGTGGACACACTGTTGGAATTCCTCCACCAGGATCAATTGTCGCAATAGTTCGAAGTCTTTCCCAACCCCTTTTGAATCGCACCACCGATCAAACATGGTTTCTTTCATTCTGGCAAACTCCACATGGGTCTCACTCTCCCTCTTCCTGGCATTCCGGATTTTTTGCCGGTAAGCTTCAGGGACCAATTCATAGGCTTTGAGAATGGTTTTCTTCACTATCTCATAATCTGCACATTGGTCAATCGGTAAAGCCGAATAAATATCTTGAGCTTTACCCACCAGAACACTTTGCACTAACATGGTCCAGGACTCCTCAGGCCATTTTAGCAGTTGAGCCACTTTCTCAAAGTGTAAAAAAAACTTGCCTACCTCCTTTTCATTGAAGAGTGGAACCAGCCTCACATGTCTGCCAACATCCCAGGTGTTCTGACTAGGTGTCGAACCAGTCGGCATGGATGGTACCTCTTCCCGTTTATTCATTAAATCCAGCTCCTTGAGTTTAATTTCCTGCTGAAGCGCCATTTCACGTTCCCTTAACTCCCTTTCGGCTTTTCTCTCCTCTGCTTCGAGTTCCCTTGCAGCTCTCCTTTCCTCTGCTTTTTTCTCTTCTAACCTTTCCTGGAGTTCTCGTTCAACTCTCCTTTCCTCTGCTTTTCTTTCATCGAGTTCTCTTGCAGCTCTCGTTTCCTCTGTTCTTTCCTGTTCTCTTCTTTCTTCGAGTTATCTTTCCTGTGCTGCTCTTCATTCCTCGAGTTCTCTTGCAGCTCTCCTTTCCTCTGCTTTTGACCTTTCCTGGCTCTGCAATTGCCTCTCCATTTTCAGGAGCTCCACATTTTCTTGTTCCTCGGGTAACCAATCCAAGGCTCCCTCTTCCCATGTTCCTTGTCCCACCAGAGATTCTATCACCAATCTCTGCATCTCTGCTTTCCTCATATTCGCTCGGACCTCCAAGCCAAAATGTCTGGCCAATACCCAAGAGGTCCGATTTTTTTAATGCTTGGAACTGTGCCTCACTAGGGGACGCCGCAAACTTTCCTGCGTCAAACACCATGGTGACTATCCGTTAACACCTGTTAACCTTCACACAAAAATTTTCCAATTTTTTAAAAATTTGGGAATGTTGGGAAAAAATTTCCAAATTTGGGAATTCTGGGAATGTTAGGGAATTCTATCCCAGACGAGCCCCCAATTTCTGTTACACGTTCTTCCCCGACCTCCTGGTCTCGGTATACCTCCGAGCCCCGAGAGGAGCCACGGCAGAAAAATGTTATTCTGTGTCAGTAATCAATAGTGAAACCACACCAAGGATTATAAACGAACAGATGTTGTATGAAAAATCACACACAATAATGAAGGTACAACCAATAGCAATCAAAGTGCACTCAATATATCTTAAGATGGAAACATCTGCTAAAATAAGATAACTCACTGCGCTCTCCCAGTGACTGGAAAAGAACCCTCCTCAATGTCTCTATAACTCAAAGGTGATCCCGGCGAAGAGACGATGAGGCGAGCAATGAGGCGTAGGCAAAGTGTGACCAGTCACGTGGTCCAAAGCAACATCAAACTGGCGGCGGAAAAGGAAATCCCAAAGGCGCGATCCAGACGTGCACGTTCGCAGTTCAATCAGCGACCCGCAACATATTCTTCAAACGCCGCTTTCGCGCACACACATACCCGGCAGACGACCGGAGGGTGAGAAAAGCTGACGCGTAGCAAAACCTTTTTCGGTCAATGCAGCGCGCGGTGCAAAATGGCCGACGGCTCTTACTTAGCGTCTAGGCGAGGATTCTCCGGAACCTCAACGCCTATAGTTGACTACGCAGGTTTCTCAATACTCCAGCGATAACCCCTATCGCAGGAAATTCCTTTGAAGGAGACTCAAAGGTTACTCGCGGCTTTCGTTCGATCACGCTCGCTACGGAGCTTCAAGACACGCGTCTTCTTCCCCTTCTCTCCTTCCGCCTTCTTCTTCCTCTCCTCTCTCGTCGTCTTCCGGTTCTCGATCCTGCTTCCTGTCTCTTTTTTTAAATTATGCTGAGCGCTTTTAACCTTTTAACCACAATAACCATTTCCCTTAAACAACAATAACCATAACACCTAGAACCAGAAATGTCTCAAGTGGATGAAAACCACAACCACGGAAGTGCCGAATCCGAACAATATGCTCCGCAGGTTGGTCGGAGCGATGAAGGGAAGGACAAGTTCTGGTGTGCGATAGAGAAGCTGATGGAAAACGTGAAAGATGAGGAAGTTGTTGTGGTAGGAGGAGACCTAAATGGACATGTGGGAAGGAGTATGGACGGTTTTGAGGGAGTTCATGGGGGTTATGGATATGGTGTGAGAAATGGAGAAGGTGAAAGGATTTTGGAGTTTGCTGATGGAGCTGATTTATTGATTTGTAATACTCAGTTCCAGAAAGAGGAAAATAAGCTTGTTAGATACAAGTCAGGTGGGTCGACGACAACCGTTGACTACCTGCTGGTGCGTAAGCGATATAGGGGGCACCTCCGGGACACAAAGATGATCCCGGGGTAGGAGGCTGTTTCACAGCACCACTTGGTTGTCTGCAACATACGGGTGAAAGGTGTGAGGAGAGCTCGGCGGGTGAAGTACCAACCGAGAATGAAGATGTGGAGGTTGAAAGAGGTGACAGTGAGGGAGGCATTAAAAGAGAGGCTGAGTATGGTAGAGGATGATGTGGTTGAGCTTGAAAGTAGTTGGATGTCAATGAAAGATAGTCTGTTGAGAGCCTTTGCTGAGGTATGTGGATGGACAAAAGGATCACCGAGGCACTCGGAAACATGGTGGTGGGATGATGAAGTTGGAAAGAAGATTGACGAGAAGAGGAAGAAGTTCAAGGAGTGGCAGAAGGTGAAGGGTATGGGGGCAGAAAAGGCAGAGCATGAAAGTTATAGGGCAGCCAAGAAGGCTGCAAAGAAAGAGGTAGCAAAGGCGCAGGAGGCATGGAGGAAAATGTTCGGAGAACGCTTGGATTTGGAAGAGGGTCAGAGAGCAGTATTCAGGATAGCAAAGCAGATAGCGAAAGAGAGATGTGATGTGATGGGGGTGAGTTGCTTGAAGGATGAAGTGGGACAAATCGTTGTGGACCCAGATAGAATTAAAGGAAGATGGAAAAGATATATGGAAATACTGTTGAATGCAGTGAATGAATGGGATGGCAACATAGAGAGTAACCCAGTTTTAGGACCGGCAGAGAACATAACAGAGAAGGAAGTTGAGGAAGCGATAAAAGCAATGAAGAGTAGAAAAGCGGGAGGGCCGACGGGAGTTGTGGGAGATATGCTGAAGGCAGCAGGTAGTTGGGGTGTGAAGAGAATGACAGAGATCTGTAATCTGGTGGTGAAAGAAGGCCGCATTCCAGTGGATTGGGAACTGAGTACCCTCGTCCCTCTACACAAGGGAAAAGGTGACCCTCTGGACTGTGGCTCGTATCGAGCGATAAAGTTATTGGAGCATGAAATGAAGGTATTGGAAAGGGTGTTGGAGAGGAGGATAAGGAAGAAAGTGAAGATTGACGAAATGCAGTTTGGAGTTATGCCAGGAAGAGGAATGACAGAAGTGCTTTTTATTGTGAGGCAGTTGCAGGAGAAGTACATGGAGAAGAGGAAGAAGTTGTTCCTTGGGTTTGTTGATCTGGAGAAAGCATTCGATAGGGTTCCATGTGAAGTAGTGACATGGGCATTGAGGAAGTTAGGAGTGGAGGAATGGTTGATCAGAGCAGTGATGGCAATGTACAAAAGAGCGCGCACAGCTGTAAGGACGAAGGACGGGAACAGTGGTGAGTTTGAGGTGAAGGTGGGAGTGCATCCGGGATCCGGTACTCAGTCCACTACTATTTGTAGCTGTGATGGAGGTGCTGGCTCGGAACGTAAAGGAGGGTTTACCGTGGGAGTTGTTGTATGCAGATGATCTGGAGTTGATTGCAGAAAGTATGGATGGACTGAAGGAGAAGATGAACAAGTGGAAGGAATGTATGGAGACAAAAGGTCTGAAGGTGAATATCGGAAAGACGAAGGTGATGGCAAGTGGTAAAGCATGTGTTGAGGTCGAAAGAACTGGGAAGTGGCCAGGTGCTGTGTGCAGAAAGGGTGTCGGAGTGAATTCCATTCAATGTACAATGTGCGCTGAGTGGGTTCATCAAAAATGTAGTGGTTTGAGAGGGTCATTAACCAGTGTGGCAGCTACATTCAAATGTAAGGTGTGCACAGAGGGAGCTGCAGATGGAGGAAATGTTGAGTTGGATCTTGGAGACGGCGTGAAGCTGGAAGGTGTGAAAACATTTTGCTACCTCGGAGACATGCTGAATGGAGAATGTGGATCAGACTCGGCAACGGTTGCTGGAGGGAGATGTGCATGGAAGACGTTTCGGGAACTGAGTGGCGTGCTGACGAGGAGGGGAGTGTCGTTGAAGCTGAAGGGAAAGGTGTATGCTGCATGTGTGAGAAGTGTTATGATTTATGGGAGTGAGACATGGGTAATGAACGTAGAGCAGCAACGAAGGCTGGAAAGGGTGTAAATGCAAATGGTTTGGTGGATGTGTGGAGTATTGTTGAGAGAAAGGAAGACAAATGATGAATTGCGAAAGATGATGGGAATAGAGCCTGTGATGGATGTTGTGAAGAGAAACAGTTTGAGATGGTTTGGTCATGTGTTGAGGAAGGATGAAAGTGACTGGTTGAGAAGAGTGATGGAAATGAATGTAGAAGGAAGTAGAGGATGGGGGAAGACCGAGAAAGACTTGGCTAAAGATGGTCGAAGAAGAAATGCGGGCAAGGGGGTTAACAAGGAGAGATGCAGAAAATATGGCAAAATGGAGAAGATTGTCATGGGGACCGCAAGGCTGTCCCCCACTCTTGCAGGGAAAATGGCCTTAAAATGCCTGTTGTTTGTTGATGTAGTGAGACTATGCCGTCGATGCTGTGCCCCCTCCCCCCCCCCCCCCTTTTTACTGGAGTAGCTCATGGTGGTGTTGTTTGCAATTGTATGTCCAGAGCTAAACTCTTCAGGAATCCACTAATTGAAGGTCCAGGAACAATATTTGGTTGGTAACACATTTCCCATTGCGGGCGAAATGGGTGAAATGACCACGCCCTTTTTGCGCGAAGTACTACCATCCGCCGCGACTGTATCTCCAGAACCGTTGGACATAGGAGGTTGCCTGACCACTCAAAATGTGCGGAATGGCCACATTATGGGGGGTCAGTAATACATTGTCATATCCAAAAGTCAATGGTTTTAAGATAATTACCAAAAACCGATTTCAGCATGTTACGCACCACAATTATACAATACCACCAAGGCCACAACATATGTATAACACTTTATCATATTGTCCCTGTTGTACCTTTTGCATATTGTTCCTATTTTGGAATTTAATTATTTGGATTTCTACACTTTTTGGCTTTACTACAGCCACAAAACGTCACACAATTTATGTTCCTTTCTCTGCAAGTGCACGTTTTGGTACTCATACATGATGTTGGGCATTTGCATGGAGGGGGCAGGTCAATGGACCGCTACTTTCAATGGACCGCTACAGATCACACCGCCCCCAACAGTGGATGCAGTTCATGAAGTACATGTTCCCAAACACCAGCGACACCAACACAGATGAATGGCTCCTGAACTTTGACACGCTGTTTCAGTTTATGCATTATTGGTTAAGTTCTGGAAGAAGTAAAACTCCATTTCACTGTCGCTTGACACAAAGTGTCCACAACCTGTCAAGATCAAGACAGCTGATTGACATCATGAATAGGTTGAACTTAGCCATCAGCTATGATTCAATGAAGAGGATCAACACTTCGGTGGCCCAAAAGATGGTGGAGGATACCCTACCCAACAGATGTCCTGTGTCGTCAATGATCTCTGAATGGCATGTTGTCCAAGGCGCAATGGACAATTTTGACCATACAGAGAACACAGTTTCAGGAAAAGATTCCAGTCATGACACTGTTCTAGTCATATTTCAGAACCAACCGAGAGATAGTTATTCTGAGGACATTCAGATGACAAGCTGCTCAACACCACTAGGAAAGAGAAAGTTTGCTGATGTGCTGCCATGCCAGGTCATTGAGAAGTCACACCTTGTCAAAGGCACTGGTGATATAACGGAGACATTTTCAACGACACCATACAACGACAATCGAAAGCACAGTGTTGATGATGATTATTTCCTTTGGTGCATGGCAAGACAAAATTACACAGATCGCGAGGAGGGCTCTTTTCCTAGCTTCACAGCAACAATGAGTGCACTCCAGGATCCACTGAAGTTTGATGTTACAAAGAAGTAATTTGTACCCATCCTTCCATATGTCTCAACCCAAATGGACACAATATTTACATCCATGATTAACTTTCAGGATGTCTTGAAACAAAAGAATACCGTGTCAGGGGCATTGTGGTCTGATGAAGGGGAGTATGCAATCGCCAAGGAAATCCAGCTGTTGAAGCCAGATCAGTTTGGTAACATATTCTTTGGAATGGGACCTTTTCACATGGAGAAGATTGTCATCGCTTGCCTTGGGAAGTTTTTAGGCTGTATCGGTATTGATCTGGCTTTGATTGAGACTGAAGCCTTTGGCAAGCTTGTTGTAGAGAATAGTGTCATGACTGGAGGTCACTATTGCAAAGGCAAGGAGGCAATGAGTCTTGTATCAGAGGTGATGACAGTTCTTATGTTTGAGCAGTTTCAAGCTGACCAGGACAGTACTAGTTGTGAATTAGACCAGCAAATAGAGACCATGGAAACTAAGATGCAGCAGGCTTTAGATGTTGACCATGCAGAGTTCAGAGAGATTTGGGAAGAAAGCAAGATCTTACATGCAGACTTGAAGAAGTCTTTCACAGAATGGAAAGAAACAGCCTGTACTGAGAATGTGAGGTACTGGAGCTTGTTTCTGGATGAGCTGTATCCTATCCTGAGAGATCTGACACACTCTATTCGGCAAGGCGATTGGCATCTTTTCGTTTCAGCTGTGCAGAGGTGCATGCCTTTGTTCTTCGGGTTTGGCCGGACGAACTATTGCAGATGGGGTACGCTGTTCCTTGAAGATTGCCTGGACATACAAAGGAAGTTCCCGGGTATCTACCGATGCTTTACAGATGGTGGATGGGTGATGTACCACACTCTCCGACAAGGCAGTGCAGTAGGATTTGACATGGCACTCGAGAAGTGTTGCAATAAACCCGCCAAGGTTGCTGGAGGTATCATTGGGATGACTAGACAGAAAGAAGCAGTAGCCTTATGGAATCTCCTAAAGCATGAGAAAGATCTTCATGTGGCACAGCTGCTGGAATGGTGTAACTTGGGAGACAAAGATGACAGTGAACTGAGCCTACACCATGAGTTCAATCCAAATTCTACGAAGATTGGCCATGATCGTGCGAAGACGCTTCTGGATTACATAAAATCCATCAACAATCCATTCGGCGCTGGAATCAGACTTCAGAACATCTCTACTGAAGCTGACATACCCCAGGAGGTTGTTGACGGATTACTTAAATGCCTGGAAATTGGTGAGAAGAGTTATCAAGAGTTTGTTGAGACCAGATTTCAGGATAAGGAGAAGCACCTACATGATACAATCCCTACCAACCGCAAGACTGTTTTCGTGAAACGTTTCTGTTTCTGTTTGACTGTTTCACAGCAAAGAAATCGATGGCGAAAAAGGATGCTGCAGAAACGATTACGTACATTGACTATGCTAGAGAAAGAGGGTACAGCATGCTAGAACTCCTGAAGTATGAATTGACCAGCACATCCCAGTTCCTCACCACTGAATGTAAAGATGGCATCAAATTGAAGAAGCCCGATAAAGCCTCCTTAACCAGGGAACTTGCCAGTCAACTTCCACAGGAGACGAGGAATGTAAAGAGTGACGCTCAGATGACAATAGTGGACTTCATGGCACTTGTGCGTAAACTAGCGATGAAAAAGATGGGCCTTCACACATTCGGGGAATTGGCTGAGAGTCTTTCCAACAGCATTCTTGCTACAGGCTCCAAGTCCACAAGAATAGACATTATATTTGATGTTTATCTAAAAGCATCAATCAAGCAAATGGAACGGGCACAGAGAAGTTCTTCAGAACAAATCACTATCACCATTAGGTCTGACAATCAGAAACTCCCTGTCGATCTTGCTATGTTCTGGAGCTCAATGTTGAACAAAGTTCGGTTGCAGGAGTATGTCTTCAAGTGGATGCTGCAGGATGTCGAGTCAGACAAGGAGATCTTCTTTGGAGGAGTATATGGGGGTGAATGCAGGAAACTGTTAGCTGGCACTGAAACACAGATCACAGAGCTCTCAAGCAACCAAGAAGAAGCCGACGACAGAATCATGTTCCATATTAATGATGGTGTTGTGAAACACGGGGTTCAATCAGTTTTGGTTGACTCACCTGACACAGATGTCTTTATCAACCTCATCTTCCACTTCAACAAAACCTGGCAACTACAAAAGCTGTACGTGAAGCTTGGTAACCGGAAAACAAAGAAAACTGTACCAGTCCACCTGTTGGTTGATCAACTGGACAACGGTTTGGTGTCGTGTCTCCCAGCCATTCATGCTCTCAGTGGTTGCGACAGTACCAGCAAGGTGGGTCCAAAGCTGTCTGGCCTGAAAGCATCCATGGATCTCTCCCTACTGGAAGGGTTTGGTGTAGAAGAACTGTCACCACAGATGACACGCAATGCTGAAAAGTTCCTTGTGTCTGGGTTAAAGAAGACCGACTGTTCCACTTTCGATGAATATCGATGGGAGCAGTACCACAACTCCAAGAAAGAACTGGACTTCAACCAGCTTATGTGCTGTTCATCAACGATACAAGAACACATAAAGCGAGCATATCTGCAGTGTAAGATGTGGTTGCAAGCCCCAACTCCTGCAGTCACCAAACCAGATCCACTCCAGTATGGGTATGAAGCAACGGATGTTGGCATAACACCAGTGATACTGCCAGTATCGTGCAGGCCCGATGACCTGCCCCCTCCATGCAAATGCCCAACATCATGTATGAGTACCAAAACGTGCACTTGCAGAGAAAGGAACATAAATTGTGTGACGTTTTGTGGCTGTAGTAAAGCCAAAAAGTGTAGAAATCCAAATAATTAAATTCCAAAATAGGAACAATATGCAAAAGGTACAACAGGGACAATATGATAAAGTGTCATACATATGTTGTGGCCTTGGTGGTATTGTATAATTGTGGTGCGTAACATGCTGAAATCGGTTTTTGGTAATTATCTTAAAAACCATTGACTTTTGGATATGACAATGTATTACCGACCCCCCATAATGTGGCCATTCCGCACATTTTGAGTGGTCAGGCAACCTCCTATGTCCAACGGTTCTGGAGATACAGTCGCGGCGGATGGTAGTACTTCGCGCAAAAAGGGCGTGGTCATTTCACCCATTTCGCCCGCAATGGGAAATGTGTTACCAACCAAATATTGTTCCTGGACCTTCAATTAGTGGATTCCTGAAGAGTTTAGCTCTGGACATACAATTGCATACAACACCACCATGAGCTACTGGAGTATTTGGATCAGGTAGGAATTTGTGATTTGTTTTTAGGGTGCCGGTGATAACTCGGTGACTCTTTGCAAAATGTCCCGTCAGATTTTGACCTCCACCAACGACAACCGTTGGCAGGCGGCTCCCCCGGCGTAACACCTTATCCTATGGAAGGTGCACCTCACCCTGTCTGCGAAATGACCAGCGTGACAGTTTATAATCGGGCCGCAAAACGAACCCAGACTAGACGGCTCAAATATGCCAATGCGCTAACCCACCCAGCTATCCTGCCCACCCTATTTGAAGTTGTGAGAGGGAGGGACTGAAAAGAGTGAAGAATGAGTGACCAAGGTCAGCAAAGGTCAGAGCTATGAAGCCTGCTGAGATTTCCACTGGGCTTATAAAAGAAAATGTGCGACAATGACCAGGATTACCTGCAGTTCTTCTCTAACCCCATCAAGTGTGTATATACGAACAAATTGGTCAAGTGCTGTCACAAAGCACTTAGTACAGGATGAAACCAGTGCTTACAGCAGCTTCCTCCCTTAATAGAACCTTTTAAAGTAACCAAAAAACTTTGAAAAGAAGACACAAGAACATCATGTGCGGTGCGTTTTCGACACGCGCTTTGTACTTGGAAGAGATGCTCGGCAGCATCCAACATCCAAGGACATCGGTCTATTGATGAGGGACAAAAAAGGCGATCACAATGCGGTCATCCGACAAGCCATCGGGAAGCATACCAACTGATCCCACAGAGAACAAAACCGAGCCAGACAAGACCATGTTCCAAACCTCTCAAACTGGAGAAAGATCTTGATTACACGCTTAAAGAGACAAACCAAGATAGGCCTTTCGGCCTGTACTTGTGGGAGGCATAAAGAGCTCACTTTCCCAGACTAACCACCAAAGCCCATCTCAGCCATCCTGGCGACAGGAGATTTAACATTATCTGCATCAACATCACCATGTGCTGGTGCTGTCAACCAGAGCACTACACGGACAAGGTAATGATGTTTTAAAAAAAAGAAGAAAAAAAAAGAATCAATTCACAATTTCCCAAAGCGACATTAATAATCATCAGGAAACCTATATTCCTCAATTTACACCAGGTGCGTTTGCTCGGTTCGCGGCCAGGTACGTTGGCGCGGTTCATGGCCAGGTATGTTGGCGCGGTTCACGGCCAGGTACGTTGGCTCTGTTCGTGGCCAGGTACATTGGCGCGGTTCATGGCCAGGTACGTTGGCTCTGTTCGTGGCCAGGTACATTGGAGCGGTTCACGGCCGGTACGTTGGCTCTGTTCGCGGCCAGGTATGTTGGCTCTGTTCGCGGCCAGGTACGTTGGCTCTGTTCGTGGCCAGGTACGTTGGCTCTGTTCGTGGCCAGGTACATGGTTCATGGCCAGGTTCATGGCCAGGTACGTTGGCTCTGTTCGTGGCCAGGTACATTGGAGCGGTTCACGGCCGGTACATTGGCTCTGTTCGCGGCCAGGTATGTTGGCTCTGTTCGCGGCCAGGTACGTTGGCTCTGTTCGTGGCCAGGTACGTTGGCGTGGTTCACGGCCAGGTACGTTGGCGCGGTTCATGGCCAGGTACGTTGGCTCTGTTCGCGGCCAGGTACGTTGGTGCGGTTCACGGCCAGGTACGTTGGCTCTGTCCGTAACGTTGGTTCAGAACCGAGCCAGGTGAGTTTGCTCGGTTCCGGCCAGGTGAGTTTGCTCGGTTCCGGCCTGGTGCATTTGCTCAGTTCGTGGCCAGGTGCGGTTGCTCGGTTCGCGGCCAGGACCATTTGCTCGGTTCATGGCCAGGTGCGTTGGCTTGGTTCGCGGCCAGGTACGTTGGCGCGGTTCATGGCCAGGTACGTTGGCGTGGTTCATGGCCAGGTATGTTGGCTCTGTTCGCGGCCAGGTACGTTGGCTCTGTTCGCGGCCAGGTACGTTGGCTCTGTTCGCGGCCAGGTACGTTGGCTCTGTTCACGACCAGGTACGTTGGCTCTGTTCGCGGCCAGGTGCGTTAGCTCTGTTCGCGGCCAGGGTGAAAGCTCAGATGGCAGAGCACTGGTACGGTTCACCAGAGGATGTGGGTTCGATTCCTAGTCTGGGAATATAATTTTACCACATATGTCGGTTGGTTATTTGCAATCCTGTTCATTTATAAATTGGTATTCTATTGCTCTCCTACTGGACCCATTGACCGATTGGGTTAAAAAAAAAAATTCTACTGGTCCAGTATTTATTTCACTTTCCTTATTGAAACCAGGAGATCCTACTGGTCCACTTTCTTGTGTGACTTTTATGGGATTTGTCCTATTGGCTTCACATGGGATTTTCGATCTGGGCATTAGATGGTGAGTGTGTACTACCTCCACGAAGCTCTGGAAGGAAGAGTGACATCGAACAGCCTCATGGAGTTCCAAAGACTGGAGAAGCAAGCATCAAAAGAGTGCAGAAAACCTGAATTTGGGGAATTATTGTAAGAACATGTGCATCGTAAAGTTGCTGGATGGGGTCGGAGGCCTGAGAGAGAGAAGGGAGCATGATTGGAAGAGAGGTGGTAAAAAATAAACCGAGAGGCACAGACCTTGCACTTTGGCCACATCACAAGAGATTCCAATAATTTTGAGACCTTTAGATTCCAGATTCCAAAAAGACAGATGTAATTCTGCGGTGCCAGTTCAGATGGGAAAGCAGTACCAATGTTATAATGGTTGGTGAGAGATCATATGGTTGGTAAGAGTAACCAATGGGATTTCATAGGCAGGATGAAGCGACATTTATCAAAAAGTACGGCACTTGACGGAGCACATACCTCCGCCAAGCTGAGCAGTTTAGGTGTTGTAGGCCGGATCTAGATCAGGACTTGAACCAGAATCAAATCGGCTTGTTCTTGTCGCCTAACTAACTCGTCCCTCTAGTTGTGTCATAATCGATCCACAACTTTTTGAAATATCATGCTATACCACATATCGTTTTTGGATTCTTCACCATTGAGTAATAGGGCCAAAAAACGATATGTGGTGTATATATATATATATATATATATATATATATATATATATATATATATATATATATATATATATATATATATATATATATATATATATATATATATATATATATATATATATATATATATATATATATATATATACTGTATATATACATACCACATATCGTTTTTGGCCCTATTACTCAATGGTGAAGAATCACTTGAAAAAAAATTTTTTATTGTATCCGGATCGTTCACCAAAATCGAATCAATTTGGCCTTGTCACACATCCACAACCTGTCAACCACATTTTTGTCCGAATCCATCCACAACTTTTTGAGATATCTTGTTCACAAACGAACAGACAAACAGATGAAAAGTCAGAGACAGAGGACTTGCCGGAATGTACTTTTTTAATCGGCCATTTTGGACAAATATGGCGGCCGAACCACGTGACCAATGACGTCATCATTATTTGTTTTCTAAACTAATTTATTCCGAGAATATGCTTAAGAAATTTCATCTTGATCAGCTGAAGTTTTGTACTTGTCGAATTATGACATCATAATGGAGGCACCTATGACATCATCATTAACATATTTTATTCCCCATGGAGAGTTCTTTACAATGTTCTTTGAATGAAGGTATTGGAAAGGGTGTTGGAGAGGAGGATAAGGAAGAAAGTGAAGATCGACGAAATGCAGTTTGGATTTATGCCAGGAAGAGGAACGACAGACGCGCTTTTCATTGTGAGGCAGTTGCAGGAGAAGTACATGGAGAAGTGGAAGAAGTTGTTTCTTGGGTTTGTTTATCTGGAGAAAGCATTTGATAGGGTTCCACGCAAAGTATTGACATGGGCATTGAGGAAGTTTAGGAGTGGAGGAATGGTTGATCAGAGTAATGATGGCAATGTACAAAAGAGCGCGCACAGCTGTAAGGACGAAGGACGGGAACAGTGGTGAGTTTGAGGTGAAGGTGGGAATGCATCAGGGGTCGGTACTAAGTCCACTACTATTTGTAGCTGTGATGGAGGTGCTGGCTCAGAATGTAAAGGAGGGTTTACCGTGGGAGTTGTTGTATGCAGATGATCTGGTGTTGATTGCGGAAAGTGTGGATGGACTGAAGGAAAAGATGAACAAGTGGAAGGAATGTATGGAGACAAAAGGTCTGAAGGTGAATATCGGAAAGACGAAGGTGATGGCAAGTGGTAAAGCATGTGGTGAGGTGAAAAGAACTGGGAAGTGGCCCCTGTGCTGTGTGTAGGAAGGGTGTCGGAGTGAACTCCATTCAATGTACAATGTGCGCTGAGTGGGTTCATCAAAAATGTAGTGGTCTGAGAAGGTCATTAACCAGTGTGGCAGCTACATTCAAATTTAAGGTGTGCACAGAGGGAGCTGCAGATGGAGGAAATGTTGAGTTGGATCTTGGAGACGGCATGAAGCTGGAAGGTGTGAAAACATTTTACTACCTCGGAGACATGCTGAATGGAGAAGGTGGATCAGACTCGGCAACGGTTGCTCGAGTGAGATGTGCATGGAAGAAGTTTCGGGAGCTGAGTGGCGTGCTGATGATGAGGGTAGTGTCGTTGAAGCTGAAGGGAAAGGTGTATGCTGCATGTGTGAGAAGTGTTATGATTTATGGGAGCGAGACATGGGTAATGAACGTAGAGCAGCAACGAAGGTTGGAAAGGGTGGAAATGCGAATGGTTCGACGGATGTGCGGAGTATCGTTGAGAGATAGGAAGACAAATGATGAATTGCGAAAGATGATGGGAAAAGAGCCTGTGATTGATGCTGTGAAGAGGAACAGGTTGAGATGGTTTGGTCATGTGTTGAAGAAGGATGAAAGTGACTGGTTGAGAAGAGTGATGGAAATGAATGTAGAAGGAAGTAGAGGACGGGGAAGACCGAGAAAGACTTGGCTAAAGATGGTGGAAGAAGAAATGCGGGCAAGGGGGTTAACAAGGAGAGATGCAGAAAATAGGACAAAATGGAGAAGATTGTCACGGGGACCGCAAGGCTAACCCCCGCTCGAGTCGGGAAAATGGCCTTTAAAATGCATGTTGTTTGTTGTTGTTTTATGGAGAGTTCTTTACAATGAGCCATGTCTCAATTCAGCTCTTTCGGAGATATAAAGGTGCAAAGTTTTTCGGTTTTTCCAAGATGGCGGCCGAACCACGTGACCAATGACGTCATCATCATTATTTTTTCTCCGCCAGTTTATGCCGACATGGCGCTCAAGCAATTGCATCTTGATTGGATGAAGTTTTGTACTTGTCGAATTATCGAATTATGACGTCATAATGGAGGCCTTGGGCCTAGAGTTAAAAATTGGGCATAGTCTATTCCAGGACAAGACAAATATGTGTGTAAAGTTTGGCGATTCTATGTGCAATGGTGTAGACGTAGTACTGCGCACAAACAGACAGACAGACAGACAGACAGACAGACAGAAACCAACCAACCAACGTACTTGCCGGAATATTTTCCGGCAAGTAACAAGACAGACAAACAGACAAGGGTGAAAACATCATTTCCATCCACCTTCAGGTAATAAAAGAAGACACCAAAATATGGCACGTGGAATCATCATGCCATGATGATATGGAAACACAAGCAAATGAACAGACAGTACATAGAAGCATATTAATGCTACACAAATCAATTTGAACGTCAATGTTGGATACGTATTATCCATTAAGAAATGCCATGCGGCATGACTATGGAGAATCCCACAAAAGATAGTTCATTTCAAAGGGTTCAACTGTTTTTAAATAATATATGTTGCAAATTTATATGGCGTCCTCTGCATAAACAAGTGAGGTGAAATTTCAAAATAAAATGTCGAGCGAGGTTCCAAATATGAAGCATTAAATTTTTTTAAACAAATGTGAAAACAACTGTAAAGTCTTTTCTTATCTCGACAATGTGAACATTTGCCCCCCGATCTCGGTCACATACCTGCACACCGTCCAAGAAGGCAATTCAAGAGGTACATGAATGGCCTTGCGCACGTACGCGTTGTTCAGGTACTTCTGTAGATTGCTGGTGTTCGTACAAGGAGGGTCCATGGCAACGGATGGGAAGCTGGCACTCAGGTGCAGCAGATACTGCACAGGACAAAGTAGCGCAAGATTAGATTCATTTTGATAGCAACATTTCCAACATAGGATTATTCATTCACAAAAACTATCCACGTAACAATTCGGGACTTCAAGAAACAAAGAAATAAAAAACGGTTTTAGTTTGCGCCAATTGTAGAAACTGCTAAAAGTGCAGGCTGATGAAATGTAATTGTCAAAAATTCAACCGGACAGGAAAGCTTTAAGATATGACCCATTTAAAGTACACAGAAAACAAAGCAATTTTTATCTCACAGTACAACTTGCCAACTGTAGTACGAATGAGATGATGATGCAACATTCCTAGGGCGTCAGAAGGATGGGCCTAACAAGTCGGTGCGACGATGGGGACCCAAAGATTAGTCGGCACAAAAGGACGATATTCGGCATGAAGAAGAAAAAGATACGGTGCGCATCCCGTTAGTATAAGGAGGAGAAAATGACAAAGCAGCCATTATTATCACATCATTGTCACATTGAAATGTTCCCTGTCTCCGGTGTCTCATTCCCTCAAGTCAACCGCGAAGTGTGAAGAGAGCTTCAAAGTGTAAGCCTCAGGTATGCCTTGCGATTAATGAAGGTTCGCAAAGCAACCATTTAATGGGGAGTGTCGGTTGCACAGCCTCTTGCAAAAACCTTCCTGCGTGTTCACAACCACTTAAACAAAGCTCCATTCGTATCAAGGTGTGAGCACCAAGAGCAAAAGAAAATATATATATATATATTAATACGTACAATACATATTTAACTGGCAAAACGTTGCTGGGAGTCGCTTTGTGCCAGGAACATGGAGAGTGGGGAGGGAGGGAGGAGACAGAAAGAGGGTAGGAGGGTGGGGGAGAGGGGGAGAGGGGAGGGAAAGGGAGAGGGGAAGAGGGGAAGAGGGGAAGGATGGGGAGAGGGGAAGAGGGGAAGGATGGAGAGAGGGGAAGGAAGGGGAGAGGAAGAGGGAAGGAAAGAGGGGAGGAGGGTGGGGGAGAGGGGAAGAGGGGAGGGAAAGGGAGAGGGGAAGAGGGGAATGAAGGGGAGAGGGGAAGGAAGGGGAGAGGAAGAGGGAAGGAAAGAGGGGAGGAGAAGGGGGTTTGGGAGGATTAGGGAGGGGGAGGTGGGAATGGTAACAGGGAGGAGTGAAGAGGAGTAAGGAGGGAAGGAGAGGAGCAGTAAGGGGTGGAGAGGAGTGAGGATGGAGAGGAGTGCGGAGTGCAGCGAGGAGTGAAAGTAGGACAGGAGTGAAGGTGGGAGTGAGAACAGTGAGTGGTGGGGAGGAGAGTGAGGGGTAGAGAGGAGTGAGTGGTAGAGAGGAGAGAGTGGTAAAGAGGGGTGAGGAGGAAGGATAGGAGGTGTGAGAGCAGTGAGAGTGAGGGGTTGAGAGGAGTGAGGGTGGAAGGAGAGGAATGAGGGGAGAGGTGTGAGGATGGAAGGAGAGCAGTGAGGCTGGAAGGAGAGGGGTGAGGGGGAAGAGGAGAGTGAGGAGTGGGGAAAGGAAGGAGAAGAGTGGGGAAAGGGAGGAAAAGAGTGGGGAAAGGAAGGAGAAGAGAGAGGGGTGGGGAGGTGTGAGAGGGGGGAGGAGAGAATGAGTGAGTGGAGAGAAGAGTAAGGGGGGAGAGGAGTGAGGAGTGGGGAAAGGACAGGAATGAGGAGGGAAGGAGAGGAGGAGTGAGGAGTGAAGCGTGGATGGGTGTGAAGTTGGGAAGGAGTGAGGGTGGAGAAGAGAGTGAGCAGAGAGGAGTGAGGGGTGGGGAAAGGAGAGAGTGAGAGGGGAAGGGGTGTGGGGGAGGGGGGGTCGGAGGGGGGGGAGGAGAATAAGGATTTTAACCATTTTGTAAAACTCTTCATGCAGTATCTAACTCCAGATGTCCAAATGTCATACACGTGTATGCCCGTGGGCCCCACCAGTCTAATAAATAAAATTCATCGGACGTCTGTCTGTCTGTTTGCGTTTTTTGCAAAGACCGCTGGGCCAACAGCCACCAAATATGGCACACCGACTAGGTCTGATCCTGGGGTAAGCCTAAGGGTATTTTCATCCACCACCTCAGCCTTTAAAAACCCCATAGACCCCTCATACCCGTTTTCACTTGCTTGAAAGATTACATTGCATGTTTGAGAGAAGACTTTTACATGCTTGGGAAATTAGACCCCTTCTGACCCTTGACGACCTTGAACACCCTTAAGACCCTTAAAAACCCCGAATACCCCAAAGGATCTTTGGACCCCAAAGATCCCCAAGACCCCTAGAGACTTTGAAGACCCTTAAGACCCCAAAGATCCTTTAAGACCCATTTACCCACTGGCATTACCTAAACTCACCATTTTATATAAAGCCAAAGAGGCATTGCCTTAACTCACCTTGGAAATAAACCCAAACCAGCATCACATCAACTCACCATTTTGAATAAACCCTTCTGCCCCCCGCATCGCCGGCTCTCCTGCGCCCCCTCCCCCTTCTCAGTTCACCCCCATCCCCCACTTCAGCTCGAGGCACCACACATTGTACCACAGGCACGTGGTGAGAAGTTTGAAGAAGAAGAAGAATTATCAGTGCAGATTGTTTCTCCGTAATGTTTTCCGAGTTTGAATAAAGACTTTCTCGTGAGTTTGAAGAAGATCTGAGTGATATATGCTGCCAAAATTGCAGGGTGTAATAAAATTGTTGTTTTTTATGTTGATGTTTTGGCAATCTTTCGAGAGCTGAGTTTCTCCACCATTCTTTGAAGAAGAAGAAGAAGAAGAAGAAGAAGCACAGGAAGAAGAAGCATAAGAAGAAGACGAAGGATAATGTTTGTGCACCCTGTTTCTCCGGAAGAAGAATTATCATGGCTGAGTTTCCCTGTAATGCTTTTCGAGTTTGAAGAAGAAGAATTATAAGAAGCAGATCGTTTCTCTGTAGTACTTCCCGAGTTTGAATAAAAAGTGTCTCGTTGAGTTTGAAATTCACAGCTTGAATCAACATGCTGGAACTGAAACACGAGTTCGATGGACGTTATTTTTGTACGAGTATATTTACGAGTAAGTGATGGGTCTAATGAAAGCAGATCGCACAAAATGGAAGAAAATAAAATAGCACAACAAAGGCAAGGCACCAGGGGTGGGAGTGGGGGAGGGGCTGCCTTAACTTGTCGATATATGTACATTTTCTTTTCTAAAGCAAGGAAATAAATAAAACAAGTCAGGAGACGACGATGGTTCACGAGCGAGCGGTATTCAATGACAAAGGACGGACTATAACCGAAACAGGCCCGGACAGGCCAGGCCCGGAAATGTCAAAACGAAGGTTACTGACCTTGAAATGAGATAGAAAATAATGTATAATCAGTTATGAGGTTAGTTAGCTACACAATACTGAAAATTCAGTGAAAAATGAAATGAAAAAAGGAAAAATTAATTAACTAATTAATAAAAAGAAAAAAATCGAGCTCCGTGGGGCCAGACACATGACATTGGCCCAACCAAATATCGAAACCCCTGTCAGATTCCACCAAACCCCTCGGAGAAGATGTAGCTTGAACTCGATTACCCCCTAAAAAGACATCTTTTTCAGGCGTGGCTCCGCCCACAATGGGCGCAATACGCCCACTCTGGGCAGGACACAACTAGATCATGATATCAACCTCCCACCCAAGTTTCATCAAGATCGGATGATATCATCGGATAGTTATACTGCGGACAGACAGACACAGACACACACACACACACACACACACACACACACACACACACACACACACACACACACACACACACACACACACACACACGACGAATATAGTGGTCACTTGATAACTCGTGAACCAATAGACTCAATGGGGAGGGAAAGCAGGGGTGTTCCATCTATCAGGGTGTTCCATTACCAAGCTGCTTGCAGATCACTCGCCAAACTGCTTAAGCATTCAAGCAAGCACTCAACAATACTGTCGAGATGTCCGGAATGCCCCACAATGTCCAAATTAGACAAATTAACCTTTTCTTTTTTTTTTTACATACTTTTATTTAACTTCTTCTGAACTTTGTTTGTTTGTCCCATTTCAAATCTTTGAGCCGCTCGTTTTCTAGGTTCCATACGTCCTTGAGACCTGAAATTTGGCCCACGGTCCTCTTTTCTGGTGCGTTTTCATGTATTAAAATTAAATTTTAAAAATGAAAAATAATAATATATATATTCGATTAAAACTTCCCAAGGGTTTCCTTAGTTAAAGTGGTTTAAATAAGAGTCTAGAGACCTGTTTTGAATTATTGCTGCCTGCTGGGAAAAGGGGAACTTGAAAATAAAAGTGTGCAGCCCGAAAAGGTTTTTTTGTTTACTTGTTAACAGTCGGAACTGCTGCTAAGGTCAATTCAGCAGTTAAAATTTTGAAATTTGGTTCAGACGAAGAGATTATCAAGCTTTGCAGAAATTAAGTAAAGGCACAAACACTGGTGTTTGTAAGCATTGTGATGTATACAGGAATACAGCAAATCATAGGTATGAAGATCAGCGATATTACCATTCGTGGATATGAAGCTTTATTGGACAGAAACCGACCTGTTCTGAGGCAAGGCATAATTAAGATGTGCGGACAAAATGGTGGAATTAAGACCCCAAGCTGAGTGTTCAGGCACTATTTTTTAAAAATCCAATTCGACCAACAAACACAAACACACACACACAGAAAAAAGTGTCATAGTATAGATAGAAGCTGCTATTGTTCAGGAGAATGTTCAGGGAAACGAAGTTCACCCCGATTTTTTTAATGCTGTGAACAAACCTAAGTCACAACACAACAAATATCATTTGTGCCAAATTTCGTCGCAATCTTCGGAGAAGAAGTTTCAAGTATTTACGGAGGGACAAACGGACGGACTGACGACGCGCCATCGCATAAGTTCCCCTGAACTTCGTTCCAGGTGAGCTAAAAAGCATCACATTGTTGACAAGTATAGCAAACCCTGTTGGGTAGTCCAAGGTAATCAATGGTTACATTAGCCTTCCATGTTGAGAAGGTGAGATGCTTGGCATCAACTACCTTGTGTTGTGGTTATGCCTGAGCCGGGTTGCTGTGGCCGTGCTGGGTTGTTTGTCGTGACCTTCTCAGTCGTCAGTCAGGGCAGGGATTTGTAATTTGTTGAAGGTGTTGGTGCCAACTCACCTACTCTTCACAAAAGACATCGCTGGATCTTTAACGCGAACCAACAACTGGTGCTGGCAGAAGGTCCTCTGGCTAAATACCTTCCAATGGATGGTGCACCCATTGATGTGAAACACCAGGGTGATAGTTTATAGCTGGGTTGGGATTCTCAGTGGGTTGAGTTGAGACAGCTCAAAGCGGAGTGCACACATCTCTCGGCTATCCAGCAAACACAAAACGGATAAAATAATCAATGGGAGCACTTGCTGCCTGCCAATCAATTTGTGCAAACTGCCATTGCTTGCATCCTGTTTTCTTATACTGGAATATTTATATTCTCACAAATTAAATTTTAAGAATATGGGATTTATAAACAAAAAAAACATCAGAAGCTTGTGATTTCCAAAGCATTATGGAAGGGTCAGTGCTTGAAATGGCAGATTATTGTATCCTACAGCAGTTAATATACCTCCTCGATCAACGTTTTGTCAATTCCATCTGTTCTTCCACGTTTGCCTATTTGGTGTCAATACTTCCTGGATACTGCACTACAGATACTGTATTCAGTTGACTGAATGTCACATTCAAATGCAATGGAAAGGTGTCGTGGTGTAAATCAATATGGAATGCAAATGACAACATAAAATAACAGTCCAAGAGCTCCAGCGTGAAGGTTTCACGGGAGAAGAGAGGCAGTGACACCAAATTGATAAGGGAAAACTGCGCCATGCACCGAGTGAAAAGAATTTTCATATTACAATCAATGAGAAGCATACTGCCGAACAAAGGCCAAACGGGAGTAGGCAGCAGCAGGATCTGGTGAACATCGTGTTTAAAAGACCATACACAGAGGCAAGAGAAATGTGCAGTGGAATTCCACCGAAGAGAAAAGGCAGGCAGATGTTGAAGGAGATCATTCAAAAGAAACAAGATTGAAAATAGGTCGCTATCTGAAATAGAAGAAGATGGATTTGTCCAGCTAAGCTCTGGACTTAAACCACATGACATATTTAAAGGAAGACATATTCCGAGGTATGAAATCCACTTCCTGATAGGAATTTCTGAAAATAAAGAAGGCAGTTCATAAGCAACAATCTATATTGTATGGAGACAACATGAATAAAGGCTGGGAGGGGATGAGGAAATAAAAATAAATCAATAAAAATAAGCTGAAACGAGAAAATATGGAGGGATGGGAGAACAGGAAAGGGAAAAAGATTGGGGAAAAATGGGTGGAAGGGGTAAGAGTTTTTGGGGATGCAGCGTGGAGGTCTGAAATTGCACGATCTTTAGCACCCATTGAACATGACACGTGTCCTTTCCACACCGCAGAGTAAACCGTGCCAAATCCCACTGTACGTGGTAACAGATATGTAGCTTGTCATAAGTTTTTTTTTTTTTTTTTTTTTTTGTATACAGAGTCGAGGCTCATGTAAGAGCTAGCACATTAAACATGAAAACATGCACGGACACATAAAATGTACAAATAGGGGAGCAGGAGACAAGAGGGGGAGGGAGAGGGAAGTACACAAGCACAACAACAGTGGAGACCAAGGACGTTGGTAGATCTGTGGAAGGGAAGGGGGGAAGAGTACATGGTATAAAGCAAATGAACACGACTAGGAAATTCAGGAATGAAGTCAGAGATTGAAAGAGGTGGATTTGGGGTGTTTTAACGGGGCTAGAAAAGATTAAGGTTTTGGATGGGGAAAGATAAGCGATGGTGGTGAACAGCTGTTTTAAAGACCTAGAGGGAGGAGTGAGATTGAAGAGTGTGGGAGTTTGTTCCAGAGGCGGGAAAAAAGAGGAATGAAAGCGTAAAGGTGAGCGGAGAGTCTTGATTTTGGCAGTTTCACCAGAAGAGGGTTGCTTGCAGATCTTGTGCATCCTGAAGGAATATTTGGGGGGGGGGGGGTGGGGGAGGTAGGGCAGAGCACAGACAGAGCAGGGGGAGCCAGGCCGGAGAGGAGACGGTATAAGACAAAAAGACCACCAACCTGCCTGCGGTGAGCGAGTGAAAGGCCCTCAGAGTTAGCTTCATCACAGGAGATTCCAATGATTCTGAAAGCTTTGATTTTTACAGCGTGAAGCCGAGCGAGGTGTGAGGCAGGAGCACCAGCCCAGAGGGGAGAACAGTATTCCATTGAGCTGCAGATGAAAGCTTTGTAAGTGGTGAGGAGATGAGAAGTGCCCAGAAAGGATTTCGCACGACGGAGGATTCCCAGACGGCGACCGGCTTTGGAGGCCAAAATACTCTCTTTAAGAGAGTCTTTGGCCTCTTTTACACTGTAGACTCTTTTTAAGATCAATTTTGAGAATATTTTTGAAGATAGAACTCACAACAACGAGAACGGCACTCCGTAGAGTGCACACGTCCACAAAACACAACAGTTTTCGTTTCGTATCTGACCGATAGGCCGGATCTGGATCCGGACCATAACCAAAATGTAATCGGCTTGTCCTTGTCACATACCCAACTCGTCCACCTCGTTTCGTCGGAATCCGTCCATAACGTTTTGAAATATTGTGCTACATATCGTTGTTGGTCTTTTTGAGATACCGAAGGTGGACGTAGGTTATGTATTCATCCCTGTTTGTTTGTTTGGGAGAAGGATATCTCAAAAAATATATGGACGGATTCAGACGAAACCTGGTGGTCAGGTTGGGTGTGTAACAAGGACAGACTTGTTAAATTTTTGTGAGATCCGGGTACGAGAGCTTTTTAATTTTTAAAGTGATTCATCACCATTGAGAGATAGGGCCAAAAACAATACATAGCATAATATCTCAAAACGTTGTGGACGGAATCTGACAAAACCTGGTGGACAGGTTCGGTGTGTGAAAGGAAAAACTGATTCAATTTTGGTGAAGATCTGGATCTGGATCAAGATGTGAATATTTTTATGCCTCCGCCCCCGAAGGTGACCGGAGGCATTATGTTTTCGGGTTGTCCGTCCGTCCGTCTGTCTGTATGTACGTACGTATGTCCATCCATCCGTACAGGCTAAACCTCGTTTTTTTAATCAGCAACGACATGTCCGAAATTGAGGCGAAACGTTCAGGATAGGAGTGACACCCATGCAGAATGCTTTTTTGATAATTCTGACGTCATAGGTCACGTGGTATTGCAGCCATCTTGGATTAAACGCAAATAATAATAAAATTATTTCTTGGAAACCGCTGAATGGAAAAATTTGAAACTTGCCACATTGTCAAGTACTCTCAATGGGGAACAAAAGCATGATAATGGTGACACCATCGGTGAAGTTGTATACCAGCCAAATATGTTTTAATCGAATTCCTTTTCCTAAAAATCTAAAACTGCAGCACATGATCTGTGATCCATTTGTATTGCAATATTAAATTTATGACATCATAGGTCACATGGTTTGGCAGCCATATTGGATCGAAGGAAAATATTAAATAATTATATCTCTGAAACAGCATACCTTATCAATGTGAAATTTTAAACATGTCATCTAACACCATTGTTGCATATAGTTTGAAAATGATGACGTCGTAGGTCACGTGGTCTGGCATCCATATCGGATAAACAAAACAAACCTGATCCGATCAACACAAAACTTCACAAACCTGATCCCCTACCCATACATATGCAGAGTGTACATTTTTTAAGGTCATACGTCACGTGGAGTAGCAGCCATATCAGCTTGAAATCCGATATTTTTTTAAAAATCCCTTCTCTGAAACTGCTTCACCGATCGATGTGAAACCTATCCTGTTTGGTGAAAACAGTTGAAGGGATTTAAATCAAACTTGTTTTAAAGTGATGTTTCACCATTGAGAGATAAGGCCAAAAATGCAATGGTTTCACATATATCCTAAAAATAATGCACATTATTGGCTTCATCCCAAGCGCTGCTACAAATAAAAATTACCAAGACAACTCGCAGGGAAGATTTTTTTTGCCAATGCACAAGATCTTTCGTGTGCAGCGTCCAACGTCCGTAAATGTCAAGCATGGACACAATGATGCAAATTGATGCACTTTACTTTTGTGATTGGACTCGGCGTCGTTTTCTCCCAGAATGGATGTGGATATTGTCTGCCCTCTAAATAATGCAAGTTGCTGCTTACACTTTTTCTTCACCAAAGCTCACTTTAAAATTTGCATTAGTTTGAAGGTGAAGAGATGAACAATCATGTTACTGTACGACACACTTTTGAGTGCATACACTCAAATACCATTCATCAGCGCACTTTCCTGTATTTTTGAGTGCAACACAAATGCGATGCATCAACATGCTCTTCTCCACTTTCCAGTGTGAACACTCAAATCTGATAACAGACAAAGTGATACTGATACACTTTGTAAAGGTTAACCTTCGTCGGAGCAAAAAGATTTTTTAAATGGGAATGCCGAAACTGGGCTCTTCCAGCGCTAAATATTCATGCCTCCTACTTTTGAAAGGGAACACAGGATCTTTCACATCCACAACCTAAATGTAGAAGTTATAGACAGCTTTACATCCATACCTGAAGAAAGAGGTGCTCCTACTGCCACTGCATCATGAGAACAGTGGTTATTTTTTGGGTTTTTTTTCAACAAGTTTGTCCCTGCCACGGATCGAACCCTGGCTAGACAGCTCAACGGCAAAACAAAAAAAAGCAACCAAATGAGCTCTCTCACTGCTTCGTAGAAAGCAGAAAGAGCTGAACAAGGCCAAAGTAATTGAGATATGGGACAAGGTGTTTACCTTTCGCCACGTTTGTTGAAATTTGTGTTGAGAAAAGAGATGCCCTGGATGTGGGAGGATCAATTGCTTCCCTTCTGAACTAGAATGCAAGACAAACACAGAAAACATTCTTTCAAAACGTCACCTCCCCCCAGCCAAAGGTCATCAAAGAAGCAAGCATATGTGTTGTACATGGAATAACAAGACGCATCCTCTTGCTTCAACTGGTTCATCAGAAAAAGGTCAAATAAAATAAACAAAACAAAACTTCAAACAAAATCAATTGCACATACCGAATGCTCTTTGGAACACCGCCATCACATGGGCTGTACAAGTTGTATATATTCAGGCCAATGTTCTCCACAATGTTGTCTGCTTCCTTCACCTGCAAATCAAATAAAAGCAAAAAGCCTGGGTCGTTAAAAGCCCTCGCTCGAAAGTTCCAGAGTTACATTCCAAGATGAGACATTTTGTACTTGAATCTGGTGAGTAGGTTCCCCTTTTTGTACACAAAGTCAACAGGACAAAAGGAATAGTAGATGAGTGTGAGGGGGAGGGAGGAGGGGGAATAGGGGCACAGCAGCGTTGAAGGACAAAATTAGGCAAATAAGGGGTGTGGGGAGGAATTGGGGCAGGAAAGGATGCATGGGTTGGACAACATTGGTACAGAAGGAAACTCTCACGAGGGAAAACTGGAAATTTGGAATGAGGAGGGTGGGGTTGGGAGGCGGGCTAACGCGGACAGAAAAGATCATTGTTTTGGAATGGGGATGATCTGATATGGTGGTGAACAGCTGTGTTGAAGACCTGGAAGGAAGAATAGGATTGAAGAGGATGGGTAAATTGGTTCTACAAGCAGGAACAAAAGAGGAACAAATGAGTGGAGGTGAGCAGTGATACTGGATTTAGATCGTTTCATTCGATGGGGGTTGATGGTGGGCTGCGTGTGCCCTGCGGAAACCTGGGGGAAGACAAAGCAAGGAGCGAGCAAAGGGAGCAAGACCAAAAAGAATGCGGTCGAAGACAAGGAACACCGACCTGTCTGTAATGGGAAAGTGATAGGCCCATATGCTCAGCTTCAGTGCAGGAGATTCCAACAATCTTATGGTTTGTAGCACATATCTGTCTATGTACATGTTTGTCTGAAGCATTTCGTGCATTGAAGTACTACAGAGGCTCTAAGGAACTTGGACATCAGAAGTGGAAGAGGCCATTTGGCCCGTCACGCCTGTGCTCTATCAATTCAACATTAATTAAGTACAATGTATCCATTTATCGACTCAGTTTCACGATTCTATACATCCACAGCATCTCTGAGTGAAAGGCCCCATGTAGCTCTCCTATTCTTCACTCCAAGGCTTTACTCCCTAGTCCTGTCACTGTCCATTCTTCAAGGTTCTCCACTTTGAGCCAGAGCACAGCTAGCCCACCCCGCTATCCTAAAGCCTGTACAGTCCGAAAGTGCGAAATTCAACAGAATTTCTCATTGAATGAAAAGTCTGAACTGGGGCATTATTATTTCACATCACAGTCAGGTTGACGGCTTTAAAGTATTCCATCACCTCTTTCTCGTGTTGTACCTCTACCCATATCAGCCATTTATCGATTCCCAGCTCCATCAGGTCAAACATGCTCTTCCAATAACTTTGTCAGCATTTCCAGAGCAAATATTTTCATCCACCTTTACTCCCTTTTGTGGAATAATCTTTCCTTATCTGTTCACCCAAGTCCTTTTACGTGCTACGATCAGCACTCTTTCACAGCAAACGCACGACTTTTACAACTCCCATGAACCTTGTCTGAATGCCTGTCCCATGTCAACCCATATTCTCCACAGACGCCTTTCCGTCCGTGCACTGACCTCTCACCCTTTCTTTAACTCTGTCACATAGGCCTTAAAACTCGTGGAAATGAGAAAAAATGAAATCTTACCACAAATGAACATTTTATTCTTGTGGAGTTGTAGAAGTTACATTTGTCTTCCAAACAACAAGCTTTCTGCAAACGCATCCACAAACTGCAAAATCAAGGAATAACAAACGAAAGAGTAAGACATCTGAAATGGAACAGCAAATTATAAATATGTAGAGACCACTTCTAATAACAAGAGTAAAGACAAGTACAGATACATTCAAAGTACACCGCCCCCATGCCAAATAATTAAATATCCGACAGCGCGAGGCCCGGCAACACCGCAGTGCAGCTCATTGAGCCTGCATTGGGAGGGAGAGGTGCACACTAATTGATTGATTAATTGTAAAATTAAAATCAATAAAAGATTATCACAAAATATTTTCTTGATCAATTGGCTAATAGCATAACTAAACCACTAGTGCTTCATCCGAGGATGTATCTTTTAGAAATTTAATTCAATAAGTCATTAATAAAAAATTAAATAATTAATTGATTCATGAATAAAAAATTAATCGATTAATCAATAAATAATTAATCGATTAAATGATTAATCAACAAATCAAAAATATCCTTGATAGCCACATCACTTGGTCACTGTCATTTCCAAATATTAGCTTCCGAGCTCAAAAGGTGCCTGAGATATTAGCCAAATGAGAAATAAAATAAATAAATGATTAATAATGAAAATAAATAAATAATAATCATTAAAAAATTAAATTATTAATCAATTCGGTCACAGAACACATAAACCACCACCATTTCATCAGAATCTGTAACTTTAAAAAAAAAATGGTCTCATTAATCGAATAATGAAATAATTAATCGATTAATTGATTAATTGATTAATTAATAAATCAAAAATAGCCTTTGCAGCCAAATCACCTGGTCATTGGCACGTCCAAATATCAGCTTCCTAACTCAAAAGGTACCTGAGTTAATGGTCAGAAAAGAAAGGAAATTTGATTAATTAAATAAGTACTTAATTAATCGCTAATAATTAAATAACTCCTCAATTAATTGATTAATCAAAAAACAAAAAGTATCGTTTTTGATAAAGGACTTGCTCACTATTGTGCCGAAATTTCAGCTTCCTGGCTCAAAGGATGGCTGAGATATCGCCCGGAAAACAAAGAAAACAAGGAAACAAACAACCAGAGTGAAAACTGAGTACTCCCTTTCAGCGTGCGTCACTGCCGAGCCTCCTTTGGTGCCCAGCAATGACGATTTGCAATGCCTGGAGATGGCTTAGGAAAGGTGCGGCGTACAACAACCAAGAAAACAACCAAGAAAAACAAACAACCAGAGTAAAAACTGAGTACTCCCTTTCAGCGTGCGTCACTGCCGAGCCCCCTTCGGTGCCTGGCAATGACGATTTGCAATGCCTGGAGATGGCATAGGAAAGGTGTGGTATACAATATCCCCAAGTGTGCTGATGGTAATCTCTTGAGCTAGTTTTGGAGGAACCCCCTGAGAGCCCCCCTAATCCGAAATCGACAAATCTAAGAAGAGCGATACTGCGGACCATTGGGTATAAGGGCTGTATCGGGTTTCAGAGCAATCAGTTGGTAAACAAGCATTCTGAGTATTGCGCTGCAATACATGTCCCCTACCCGCAGTCTGTCGTCCGGAAAACTGTTGGGGAAACTACCAAGGGTATTTACCCACAGGTTCTGAATCGTTCCCAATCGCGAATGACCTCAGGACGGGCTCACCTGTGATTCGCTCGGGACTTCGATTTATACACCTTGCAGACAGGTCAGCAGAAGCACAATAAAATAAGTTGTTGATAAAGAACCTTTCGAGTCGCTAAATATCAGCAATTTATTATATTTTCCGGTTCACGATCAATGATCGATGTGTATATATATGTTGCTTGGCTTGGCTCCGCCCCTTCCCGAAAGCGCGCGCTGTGTCACGCTGCTGACGTTCGCAGACAAGGATGAGGGCGCGCGGTGCGGCTTGAGGAGAACTCGAGAATAAACGAGAGATATCCATTTTTTTAAAAATATTTTCGTTTAATTAACGATATCTGCCAAACCACGGGCCCTATCGCAAATTCCAAAAGAACATTTTAGTAGATTGACATGCTGAACAGATCTGTGAAGTTTCCCCTTGATTGGATCAAAAATGAGGGAGGAGCTCGGTTTTAAAGGTTCATGCTTAAAAACGTCATAACTCTGAAACCATGTGACTCATGACGTCATGCTCGCTGACTTTTTTGTTCGTCATGGGTATACGATTCTGCCTGCAAAGTTTGGCCTCGATCTGTTCAGCCGTTGCAGAGAAAAAGGGGTTTTCGTGTTTTCACGAAAAACAATATGGCGGCCGAACCACGTGACCTGTGACGTCATAATTACCAATCAAATATTTTACAGACCGAGTCCCTCATATGGTGAAAATTTTATCTCAATCGGTCCTATTATTGCAGAGAAAATGGTTTTTAAAGGAAATTAAAACTTAAAATGGCACTGAGCTAAGGATCATCAGAATTATCAGAATTCCCAAAGTTCAAAGTGCCATAACTTTGTCAAAAATGATCGAAAAGTCGTGAAGTTCGAACTAGACCTGTAACCTATCATGAGGAAAGCATGTGCCAAGTTTGAAATCATTAGCATTAAGCGTTTTTTTAAAAAGTCCAGAAAACTGTTCTTTGCGTGACGGACTGACGGACTGACAGACTGACGGACGGAGGGAGGGACGGCGTGCAAACCTATAGTCTCCTCCGGTGGACACCGGTAGGGGACTAACAAGGGAACAGTAGGGATCTGTAGTTTCAGGGGGGTAACCCTCCCCCCTCCCCCCTGGGAGCTCCCATGATCCGTAATTGAAAAATCCAAGCCCAAGCGATTGTGCAGGCCACTATTTTGTATTGCTAAATATACGTAGGGCCCAACCGCACATTATAAGGAAGATGGTGGAAGTGAAGGTGGAGTACAAGAGATGGAGAGACAATTTTGGATTTACATATTTTTATTTAAATATAAATCTAGGACTTGTGGCATCCATACAAACCAAATCATGTTGCAAAATCCCAGAAGCGTACGTAACCATTCCAAGCAAAACCCTTGGCAGTAGCACTGCGTTTTACGGAATTCACTTTCAATGGCAGAAACTGTTGGTAGGCAGGAAATTTTGCGTTCAAACAGTTTACTTTTGGAGTTCTGAAAGGCAGTGACCCAAATAATAATCATTAAACAATGAAATTATGAATCAATTCGGTAATAGATCACAAAAACCACCACCATTTCATCAGAATCTGTAACTTAAAAAAAAAAATTTTTGTCATTAATCGAATAATTAAATAATTAATCGATTAATTGATTAATTAATAAATCAAAAATAGCATTTGCAGCCAAATCACCTGGTCATTGGCATGTCCAAATATCAGCTTCCTACTTCAAAAGGTGCCTGAGTTAATGGTCAGAAGAGAAAGGAAATTTGATTAATTAAATAAGTACTTAATTAATCGCTAATAATTAAATAACTCCTCAATTAATTGATTAATCAAAAAACCTAAAATACCGTTATTGACAAAGGTCTTGCTCACTATTGTGCCGAAATTTCAGCTTCCTAGCTCAAAGGATGGCTGAGATATCGCCCGGACAACCAAACAAACAAGAAAGAAAGCAAGCAAGAACGAAAACAAACAAACAAACAAACAAGTACACATACATTCAAAGTACACCGCCCCATGCCAAATAATTAAATATGCTGCAGCGCGGCATTGCCGGGGCGCCTTCGGCGCCCGGCAATACCGCAGTGCAGCTCATTGAGGCTGCATTGGGAGGGAGAGGTGTACACTAATTGATTGATTAATTGTATAATTAAAATCAATAAAAGATTATCACAAAATATTTTCATAATCAATTGGCTAATAGCATACCTAAAGCACTAGTGCTTCATCCGAAGATGTATCTTTTAGAAATTTAATTAAATAAGTCATTTATAAAAAATTAAATAATTAATTGATTACTCAATAAATAATTAATCGATTAATCAATAAATAATTAATAGATGAAATGATTAATCAATAAATCAAAAATATCCTTGATAGCCACATCACTTGGTCACTCATGTCCAAATATTAGCTTCCCAGCTCAAAAGGTGCCTAAGATATTGGCCAAATGAGAAAGAAAATAAATAAATGATGAATAATGAAAATAAATAAATAATAATCATAAAAAAATTAAATTATTAATCAATTTGGTCAGAGAACACATAAACTACCACTATTTCATCAGAATCTGTAACTTAAAAAAAAAAAATGTTTTTGTCATTAATCGAATAATTAAATAATTAATCGATTAATTGATTAATTAATAAATCAAAAATATCCTTTGCAGCCAAATCACCTGGTCATTGGTATGTCCAAATGTCAGCTTCCTAACTCAAAAGGTGCCTGAGTTAATGGTCAGAAGAGAAAGGAAATTTGATTAATTAAATAAGTACTTAATTAATCGCTAATAATTAAATAACTCCTCAATTTATTGATTAATCAAAAAAAAAAATACCGTTTTTGACAAAGGACTTGCTCACTATTGTGCCGAAATTTCAGCTTCCTAGCTCAAAGGATGGCTGAGATATCGCCCGGACAAACAAACAAGAAAGAAAACAAGAAAACAAGAAAGAAACCAGAGTGAAAACTGAGTACTCTCTTTCAGCGTGCGTTACTGCCGAGCCCCCTTTGGTGCCCTGCAATGACGATTTGCAATGCCTGGAGATGGCACAGGAAAGGAGCGGTGTACAACAAGAAAGCAAACAAACAAACAACCAGAGTGAAAACTGAGTACTCTCTTTCAGCGTGCGTCACTGCCGAGCCCCCTTCGGTGCCCGGCAATGACGATTTGCAATGCCTGGAGAGGGCATAGGAAAGGAGCGGTGTACAACAACCAGAGTGAAAACTGAGTACTCTCTTTCAGCATGCGTCACTGCCGAGCCCCCTTCGGTGCCCAGCAATGACGATTTGCAATGCCTGGAGATGGCATAGGAAAGGAGCGGTGTACAATTAATTAATCGCTAATAATTAAATAACACCTCAATTAATTGATTAATCAAAAAACAAAAAATACCGTTTTTGACAAAGCACTTGCTCACTATTGAACCGAAATTTCAGCCTCCTAGCTCAAAGGATGGAGGAGATATCGTCCGGACAACCAAGAAAGCAAGGAAACAAACAAACAAACAACCAGAGTGAAAACTGAGTACTCCCTTTCAGCGTGCGTCACTGCCGAGCCCCCTTCGGTGCCTGGCAATGACGTTTTGCAATGCCTGGAGATGGCATAGGAAAGGAGCGGTGTACAACAAGTACACATACATTCAAAGTACACCGCCACCATGCCAAATAATTAAATATCCTACAGCGCGGCATTGCCGGGACGCCTCCGGCGCCCGGCAATACCGCAGTGCAGCTCATTGAGGCTGCATTGGGAGGGAGAGGTGTACACTAATTGATTGATTCATTGTATAATTAAAATCCATAAAAGATTATCACAAAATATTTTCTTAATCAATTGGCTAATAGCATAACTAAACCACTAGTGCTTCATCCGAAGATGTATCTTTTAGAAATTTAATTAAATAACTCATTAATAAAAAATGAAATAATCAATTGATTAATCAATAAATAATTAATCGATTAATCAATAAATAATTAATCGATTAAATGATTTATGAATAAATCAAAAATATCATTGATAGCCACAATACTTGGTCACTGTCATGTCCAAATATTAGCTTCCCAGCTCAAAAGGTGCCTGAGATATTGGCCAAATGAGAAAGAAAATAAATAAATGATTAATAATGAAAATAAATAAATAATAATCATTAAAAAATTAAATTATTAATCAATTCGGTTACAGAACACATAAACCACCACCATTTCATCAGAATCTGTAACTGAATTTTTTTTTTTTTTTTTTTTAGTAATTAATCGAATAATTAAATAATTAATCGATTAATTGATTCATCAATAAATCAAAAATATCCTTGATAGCCGCATCACTTGGTCACTCATGTCCAAATATTAGCTTCTGAGCTCAAAAGGTGCCTGAGATATTGGCCAAATGAGAAAGAAAATAAATAAATGATTAATAATGAAAATAAATAAATAATAATCATAAAAAAATTAAATTATTAATCAATTCGGTCAGAGAACACATAACCACCACCATTTCATCAGAATCTGCAAGTTAAAAAAAAAAATTTTTTTGTCATTAATCAAATAATTAAATAATTAATCGATTAATTGATTAATTAATAAATCAAAAATAGCCTTTGCAGCCAAATCACCTGGTCATTGGCATGTCCAAATATCAGCTTCCTAACTCAAAAGGTGCCTGAGTTAATGATCAGAAGAGAAAGGAAATTTGATTAATTAAATAAGTACTTAATTAATCGCTAATAATTAAATAACTCCTCAATTAATTGATTAATCAAAAAACAAAAAATACCGTTTTTGACAAAGGACTTGCTCACTGTTGTCCCGAAATTTCAGCTTCCTATCTCAAAGGATGGCTGAGATATCGCCCGGACAAACAAACAAACAAACAAACAAACAAGAAAGCAAGAAAACAAGTACACATACATTCAAAGTACACCGCCCCATGCCAAATAATTAAATATGCTGCAGCGCGGCATTGCCGGGGTGCCTCCGGCGCCCGGCAATACCGCAGTGCAGCTCATTGAGGCTGCATTGGGAGGGAGAGGTGTACACTAATTGATTGATTAATTGTATAATTAAAATCAATAAAAGATTATCACAAAATATTTTCATAATCAATTGGCTAATCGCATAACTAAACCACTAGTGCTTCATCCGAAGATGTATCTTTTAGAAATTTAATTAAATAAGTCATTTATAAAAAATTTAATAATTAATTGATTACTCAATAAATAATTAATCGATTAATCAATAAATAATTAATAGATGAAATGATTAATCAATAAATCAAAAATATCCTTGATAGCCACATCACTTGGTCACTCATGTCCAAATATTAGCTTCCCAGCTCAAAAGGTGCCTGAGATATTGGCCAAATGAGAAAGAAAATAAATAAATGATTAATAATGAAAATAAATAAATAACAAGTACAGATACATTTAAAGTACACCACCCCTATGCCAAATAATTAAATGTCCTGCAGTGCGGCATTGCCGGGGCGCCTCCGGCACCTGGCAATACCGCAGTGCAGCTCATAGAGGCTGCATTGAGAGGGAGAGGTGTACACTAATTGATTGATTAATTGTACAATTAAAATCAATAAAAGATTATCACAAAATATTTTCTTAATCAATTGGCTAATAGCATAACTAAACCACTCGTGTTTCATCCGAAGATGTATCTTTTTGAAATGTAATTAAATAAGTCATTAATAAAAAATTAAATAATTAATTGATTAATCAATAAGTAATTCATCGATTAATCAATAAATAATGAATCGATTAAATGATTAATCAATAAATCAAAAATATCCTTTATAGTCACATTACTTGGTCACTGTCATGTCCAAATATTAGCTTCCCAGCTCAAAAGGTGCCTGAGATATTGGCCAAATGAGAAAGAAAATAAATAAATGAGTAATAATGAAAATAAAGAAATAATCATTAAAAAATTAAGTTATCAATCAATTCGGTCACAGAACACATAAACCACCACCATTTCATCAGAATCTGTAACTGGGAAAAAAAAATTTTTTTTTTTAGTAATTAATCGAATAATTAAATAATTAATCGATACATTGATTAATTGATTAATTCATGAATCAAAAATATCCCTGATAGCCACATAACCTGGTCACTCATGTCCAAATATTAGCTTCCCAGCTCAAAAGGTGCCTGAGATATTGGCCAAATGAGAAAGAAAATAAATAAATGAGTAATAGTGAAAATAAAAAATAATAATCATAAAAAAATTAAATTATTAATCAATTCGGTCACAGAACACATAAATCACCACCATTTCATCAGAATCTGTAACTTTAAAAAATTTTTTTAAAATGAGTCATTAATCGAATAATTAAATAATTAATCGATTAATTGATGAATTGTTTAATTAATAAATCAAAAATAGCCTTTGCACCCAAATCACCTGGTCATTGACATGTCCTAATATCAGCTTCCTAACTCAAAAGGTGCCTGATTTAATGGACAGAAGAGAAAGGAAATTTGATTAATTAAATTAGTACTTAATTAATCGCTAATAATTAAATAACTCCTCCATTAATTGATTATTCTAAAAACAAAAAATACCGTTTTTGACAAAGGACTTGCTCACTACTGTGCCGAAATTTCAGCTTCCTAGCTCAAAGGATGGTTGAGATATCGCCCGGACAAACAAACAAGAAAGAAAGAAAGAAAACAAACAAACAAACAACCAGAGTGAAAACTGAGTACTGTACTCTCTTTCAGCGTGCGTCACTGCCGAGCGCCCTTCGGTGCCCGGCAATGACGATTTGCAATGCCTGGAGATGGCATAGGAAAGGTGCGGTGTACAACAAGACAAGTACACATACATTCAAAGTACACCGCCCCCATGCCAAATAATAAAATATCCTACAGCACGGCATTGCCGGGGCGCCTCCGGCGCCCGGCAATACCGCAGTGCAGCTCATTGAGGCTGCATTGGGAGGGAGAGGTGTACACTAATTGATTGATTAATTGTATAATTAAAATCAATAAAAGATTATCACAAAATATTTTCATAATCAATTGGCTAATCGCATAACTAAACCACTAGTGCTTCATCCGAAGATGTATCTTTTAGAAATTTAATTAAATAAGTCATTTATAAAAAATTAAATAATTAATCGATTAATCAATAAATAATTAATAGATGAAATGATTAATCAATAAATCAAAAATATCCTTGATAGCCACATCACTTGGTCACTCATGTCCAAATATTAGCTTCCCAGCTCAAAAGGTGCCTGAGATATTGGCCAAATGAGAAAGAAAATAAATAAATGATTAATAATGAAAATAAATAATTAATAATCATAAAAAAATTAAATTATTAATCAATTTGGTCAGAGAACACATAAACTACCACTATTTCATCAGAATCTGTAACTTTAAAAAAAAAATTTTTGGTCATTAATCGAATAATTAAATAATTAATCGATAAATTGTTTAATTAATAAATCAAAAATATCCTTTGCAGCCAAATCACCTGGTCATTGGCATGTCCAAATATCAGCTTACTAACTCAAAAGGTGCCTGAGTTAATGGTCAGAAGAGAAAGGAAATTTGATTAATTAAATAAGTACTTAATTAATCGCTAATAATTAAATAACTCCTCAATTTATTGATTAATCAAAAAACAAAAAATACCGTTTTTGACAAAGGACTTGCTCACTATTGTGCCGAAATTTCAGCTTCCTAGCTCAAAGGATGGCTGAGATATCGTCCGGACAACCAAGGAAACAAACAAGAAAGCAAGAAACCAGAGTGAAAACTGAGTACTCTCTTTCAGCGTGCGTCACTGCCGAGCCCCCTTCGGTGCCCGGCAATGACGATTTGCAATGCCTGGAGATGGCATAGGAAAGGAGCGGTGTACAACAACCAGAGTGAAAACTGAGTACTCTCTTTCAGCATGCGTCACTGCCGAGCCCCCTTCGGTGCCCAGCAATGACGATTTGCAATGCCTGGAGATGGCATAGGAAAGGAGCGGTGTACAACAAGTACACATACATTCAAAGTACACCGCCCCCATGCCAAATAATTAAATATCCTACAGCGCGGCATTGCCGGCGCGCCTCTGGCGCCCGGCAATACCGTATAGTCTAGTAGGAAGACTAGGTCCCCCTGCACCCCCCGGAGATATACTTCTAATCAGTGTTTCTAGATTGGAAAAAATGTGTAGAAAATGACTAGCTATGGCCCCAAGCTGAAAAAATGTCCCACATACCATTTTTATGCAAATTACTGCTGCAAATTTTATGCAAAATTATGCAAATTTTATGCAAATTTTTGATGAGGAGTAGAGTTGAGGGGTCTTTGAGGGCTTCATCGAGGTGCTCTCGGTTGCAAGACTGGGTCATTCTGAGAAGCACAGCAGGGTCAGAGATCATGATGTTCTCCTCCTCAGTGAATCTCTCCATCAACAGCCTCTCCATTGCCTCACACACTGTTTTGAGGCAAAAGAGGGACTTTGCGTAGGCCTTTCCACTGAGAACACCTTTGAGAGATCCACTTGTTACTAGTTGTGCCTCAAAGAGAATCTCTGCATATCCAGAACCACGCATCTTGTGTCCAGTGAGCATCCCGATGTAGTTCATGGATGTGTGGAAGGGTCCAATCGTTACTACATGACTAGCAAATTCATTTGGCCAGCGCCAGATGATGGGAAGGGCTTTCATGCAGACACCCAGATCAAATGTATTCAGGACCCATCTCTGACCCACCTCAGCAGTTGCTGCCTCGGAACGCTTCAGTAGCTCACGAACAACTGCGTTGTCTGTGATCGGTTGGTGGATAGGCGTGCAGTAGTCGACTGTTGATTTGCTGGGTGGGGGAGAACCAGTTGCAGAGGTGAAACCCCCTAGCCCAGGCACAGGCTGCAGGCCATTGCCATGCCATGCAGGCACCAGGCACAGACCGATCACAGACAACGCAGTTGTTCGTGAGCTACTGAAGCGTTCCGAGGCAGCAACTGCTGAGGTGGGTCAGAGATGGGTCCTGAATACATTTGATCTGGTGTCTGCATGAAAGCCCTTCCCATCATCTGGCGCTGGCCAAATGAATTTGCTAGTCATGTAGTAACGATTGGACCCTTCCACACATCCATGAACTACATCGGGATGCTCACTGGACACAAGATGCGTGGTTCTGGATATGCAGAGATTCTCTTTGAGGCACAACTAGTAACAAGTGGATCTCTCAAAGGTGTTCTCAGTGGAAAGGCCTACGCAAAGTCCCTCTTTTGCCTCAAAACAGTGTGTGAGGCAATGGAGAGGCTGTTGATGGAGAGATTCACTGAGGAGGAGAACATCATGATCTCTGACCCTGCTGTGCTTCTCAGAATGACCCAGTCTTGCAACCGAGAGCACCTCGATGAAGCCCTCAAAGACCCCTCAACTCTACTCCTCATCAAAAATTTGCATAAAATTTGCATAATTTTGCATAAAATTTGCAGCAGTAATTTGCATAAAAATGGTATGTGGGACATTTTTTCAGCTTGGGGCCATAGCTAGTCATTTTCTACACATTTTTTCCAATCTAGAAACACTGATTAGAAGTATATCTCCGGGGGGTGCAGGGGGACCTAGTCTTCCTACTAGACTAGTAGTGGAGCTCATAGAGGCTGCATTGGGAGGGAGAGATGTACATCTAATTGATTGATTAATTGTATAATTAAAATCAATAAAAGATTATCACAAAATATTTTCTTAATCAATTGGCTAATACCATAACAAAACCACTTGTGCTTCATCCAAAGATGTATCTTTTAGAAATTTAATCAAATAAGTCATTAATAAAAAACTAAATAATTAATTGATTAATCAATAAGTAATTCATCGATTAATCAATAAATAATGAATCGATGAAATGATTAATCAATAAATCAAAAATATCCTTGATAGCCACATCACTTGGTCACGGTCATGTCCAAATATTAGCTTCCCAGCTCAAAAGGTGCCTGAGATATTGGCCAAATGAGAAAGAAAATAAATAAATGATAAATAATGAAGATAAATAAATAATAATCATTAAAAAATTAAATTATCAATCAATTCGGTCACAGAACACATAAACCACCACCATTTCATCAGAATCTGTAACTGGGGGCAAAAAAAAATTTTTAGTAATTAATCGAATAATTAAATAATTAATCGATACATTGATTAATTGATTAATTCATGAATCAAAAATATCCCTGATAGCCACATAACCTGGTCACTCATGTCCAAATATTAGCTTCTGAGCTCAAAAGGTGCCTGAGATATTGGCCAAATGAGAAAGAAGATAAATAAATGATTAATAATGAAAATAAATAAATAATAATCATTAAAAAATTAAATTATTAATCAATTCGGTCAGAGAACACATAAACCACCACCATTTCATCAGAATCTGTAACTTAAAAAAAAAAAAAAATTGTCATTAATCAAATAATTAAATAATTAATCGATTAATTGATTAATTGATTAATTAATAAATCAAAAATAGCCTTTGCAGCCAAATCACCTGGCATTGGCATGTCCAAATATCAGCTTCCTAACTCAAAAGGTGCCTGAGTTAATGGTCAGAAGAGAAATGAAATTTAATTAATTAAATAAGTACTTAATTAATCGCTAATAATTAAATAACTCATCAATTAATTGATTAATCAAAAAACAAAAAATACCGTTTTTGTTAAAGGACTTGCTCACTATTGTGCCGAAATTTCAGCTTCCTAGCTCAAAGGATGGCTGAGATATCGCCCGGATAAACAACCAAGAAAACAAGAAACCAGAGTGAAAACTGAGTACTCTCTTTCAGCGTGCGTCACTGCCGAGCCCCCTTCGGTGCCCAGCAATGACGATTTGCAATGCCTTGAGATGGCATAGGAAAGGAGCGGTGTACAACAAACAACCAGAGTGAAAACTGAGTACTCTCTTTCAGCGTGCGTCACTGCCGAGCCCCCTTCGGTGCCCAGCAATGACGATTGGCAATGCCTGGAGATGGCATAGGAAAGGAGCGGTGTACAACAAGAAAACAACCAGAGTGAAAACTGAGTACTCTCTTTCAGCATGCGTCACTGCCGAGCTCGCTTCGGTGCCCAGCAATGACGATTTGCAATGCCTGGAGATGGCATAGGAAAGGAGCGGTGTACAAAATTTGTCATTAATCGAATAATTAAATAATTAATCGATTAATTGATTAATTAATAAATCAAAAATATCCTTTGCAGCCAAATCACCTGGTCATTGGCATGTCCAAATGTCAGCTTCCTAACTCAAAAGGTGCCTGAGTTAATGGTCAGAAGAGAAAGGAAATTTGATTAATTAGATAAGCCCTTAATTAATCGCTAATAATTAAATAACTCCTCAATTTATTGATTAATCAAAAAATATATATACCGTTTTTGACAAAGGACTTGCTCACTATTGTGCCGAAATTTCAGCTTCCTAGCTCAAAGGATGGCTGAGATATCGCCCGGACAAACAAACAAGAAAGAAAACAAACAAACAAGAAAGAAAACAAACAAACAAGAAAGAAAACAAGTACACATACATTCAAAGTACACCACCCCATGCCAAATAATTAAATATGCTGCAGCGCGGCATTGCCGCGGCGCCTCCGGCGCCCGGCAATACCGCAGTGCAGCTCATTGAGGCTGCATTGGGAGGGAGAGGTGCACACTAATTGATTGATTAATTGTATAATTAAAATCAATAAAAGATTATCACAAAATATTTTCATAATCAATTGGCTAATCGCATAACTAAACCACTAGTGCTTCATCCGAAGATGTATCTTTTAGAAATTTAATTAAATAAGTCATTTATAAAAAATTAAATAATTAATTGATTACTCAATAAATAATTAATCGATTAATCAATAAATAATTAATAGATGAAATGATTAATCAATAAATCAAAAATATCCTTGATAGCCACATCACTTGGTCACTCATGTCCAAATATTAGCTTCCCAGCTCAAAAGGTGCCTGAGATATTGGCCAAATGAGAAAGAAAATAAATAAATGATTAATAATGAAAATAAATAAATAATAATCATAAAAAAAATTAAATTATTAATCAATTTGGTCAGAGAACACATAAACTACCACTATTTCATCAGAATCTGTAACTTTAAAAAAAAAATTTTTTTGTCATTAATCAAATAATTAAATAATTAATCGATTAATTGATAAATTAATAAATCAAAAATATCCTTTGCAGCCAAATCACCTGGTCATTGGCATGTCCAAATATCAGCTTCCTAACTCAAAAGGTGCCTGAGTTAATGGTCAGAAGAGAAAGGAAATTTGATTAATTAAATAAGTACTTAATTAATCGCAAATAATTAAAAAACTCCTCAATTTATTGATTAATCAAAAAAAAAAATACCGTTTTTGATAAAGGACTTGCTCACTATTGTGCCGAAATTTCAGCTTCCTAGCTCAAAGGATGGCTGAGATATCGTCCGGACAAACAAACAAGAAAGAAAGAAAGAAAACAAACAAACAAACAACCAGAGTGAAAACTGAGTACTCTCTTCCAGCGTGCGTCACTGCCGAGCGCCCTTCGGTGCCCGGCAATGACGATTTGCAATGCCTGGAGATGGCATAGGAAAGGTGCGGTGTACAACAAGACAAGTACACATACATTCAAAGTACACCGCCCCCATGCCAAATGATTAAATATCCTACAGCGCGGCATTGCCGGGGCGCCTCCGGTGCCCGGCAATACCGCAGTGCAGCTCATTGAGGCTGCATTGGGAGGGAGAGGTGTACACTAATTGATTGATTAATTATATAATTAAAATCAATAAAAGATTATCACAAAATATTTTCATAATCAATTGGCTAATCGCATAACTAAACCACCAGTGCTTCATCCGAAGATGTATCTTTTAGAAATTTAATTAAGTAAGTCATTTAAAAAAAAAAAATTAATTAATTAATTCATCAATAAATAATTTATTAATCGATTAATCAATAAATAATTTATCGATTAAATGATTAATAAATCAAAAATATCCTTGATGGCCACATCACTTGGTCACTGCCATGTCCAAATATTAGCTTCCCAGCTCAAAAGGTGCCTGAGATATTGGCCAAATGAGAAAGAAAATAAATAAATGATTAATAATGAAAATAAATAAATAATAATCATAAAAAAATTAAATAAATAATCAATTCGGTCAGAGAACACATAAACCACCACCATTTCATCAGAATGTGTAACTTAAAAAAAAAAAAAAAAATTTAGTCATTAATGGAATAATTAAATAATTAATCGATTCATTGATCAATTGATTAATTAATAAAGCAAAAATAGACTTTGCAGCCAAATCACCTGGTCACTGTCATATCCAAATATTAGCTTCCGAGCTCAAAAGGTGCCTGAGATATTGGCCAAATGAGAAAGAAAATAAATAAATGATTAATAATGAAAATAAATAAATAATAATCATAAAAAATTAAATTATTAATCAATTCGGTCAGAGAACACATAAACCACCACCATTTCATCAGAATCTGTAACTTTAAAAAAAAAAAATTTTCGTCATTAATGAAATAATTAAATAATTAATCGATTAATTGATCAATTGATTAACTAATAAATCAAAAATAGCATTTGCAGCCAAATCACCTGGTCATTGGCATGTCCAAATATCAGCTTCCTAACTCAAAAGGTGCCTGAGTTAATGGTCAGAAGAGAAATAAATTTGATTAATTAAATAAGTACTTAATTAATCGCTAATAATTAAATAACTCCTCAATTAATTGATTAATCAAAAAACAAAAAATGCCGTTTTTGACAAAGGACTTGCTCACTACTGTGCCGAAATTTCAGCTTCCGAGCTTAAAGGATGGCTGAGATATCGCCCGGACAAACAAACAAACAACCAGAGTGAAAACTGAGTACTCCCTTTCAGCGTGCGTCACTGCCGAGCCCCCTTCGGTGCCCAGCAATGACGATTTGCAATGCCTGGAGATGGCATAGGAAAGGTGCGGTGTACAACAAGAAAACAAGAAACCAAGAAACCAGAGTGAAAACTGAGTACTCTCTTTCAGCGTGCGTCACTGCCGAGCCCCCTTTGGTGCCCGGCAATGACGATTTGCAATGCCTGGAGATGGCATAGGAAAGGAGCGGTGTACAACAAACAACGAGAGTGAAAACTGAGTACTCCCTTTCAGCGTGCGTCACTGCCGAGCCTCCTTTGGTGCCCAGCAATGACGATTTGCAATGCCTGGAGATGGCTTAGGAAAGGTGCGGCGTACAACAACCAAGAAAACAACCAAGAAAAACAAACAACCAGAGTAAAAACTGAGTACTCCCTTTCAGCGTGCGTCACTGCCGAGCCCCCTTCGGTGCCCGGCAATGACGTTTTGCAATGCCTGGAGATGGCATAGGAAAGGTGCGGTGTACAACAAACAAGAAAACAAATAAATGATTAATAAAGAAAATAAATAAATAATAATCATTAAAAAATTAAATTATTAATCAATTCGGTCATAGAACACATAAACCACCACCATTTCATCAGAATCTGTAACTTAAAAAAAAAATTTTTTGTTATTCATCGAATAATTAAATAATTAATCCATTAACTGATTAATTGATTAATTAATAAATCAAAAATAGCCTTTGCAGCCAAATCACCTGGTCATTGGCATGTCCAAATATCAGCTTCCTAACTCAAAAGGTGCCTGAGTTAATGGTCAGAAGAGAAAGGAAATTTGATTAATTAAATAAGTACTTAATTAATCGCTAATAATTAAATAACTCCTCAATTAATTGATTAATCAAAAAACAAAAAATACCGTTTTTGACAAAGAACTTGCTCACTACTGTGCCGAAATTTCAGCTTCCTAGCTCAAAGGATGGCTGAGATATCGCCCGGAAAACCAAGAAAACAAACAACCAGAGTGAAAACTGAGTACTCCCTTTCAGCGTGCGTCACTGCCGAGCCCCCTTCGGTGCCCGGCAATGACGATTTGCAATGCCTGGAGATGGCATAGGAAAGGTGCGGTGTACAATATCCCCAAGTGGACTGACGGTCATCTATTGAGCTAGTTTTGGAGGAACCCCTGGGAGCCCCTCTAATCCGAAATCGACAAATCTAAGAAGAGCGATACTGCGGACCATTGGGTAGAAGGGCTGTATCAGGTTTCAGAGCAATCGGTTGGTAAATAAGGAAACAGTAGGGATCTGTAGTTTCAGGGGGTAACCCTCCCCTCTACCCCCTCCCACCTGGGAGCTCCCATGATCCGTAATTGAAAAATCCAAGCCCAAGCGATTGTGCAGGCCACTATTTTGTATTGCTAAATATACGTAGGGCCCAACCGCACATTATAAGGAAGATGGTGGAAGTGAAGGTGGAGTACAAGAGATGGAGAGACAATTTTGGATTTACATATTTTTATTTAAATATAAATCTAGGACTTGTGGCATCCATATAAACCAAATCATGTTGCAAAATCCCAGAAGCGTACGTAACCATTCCAAGCAAAAGCCTTGGCAGTAGCACCGCGTTTTACCGAATTCACTTTCAATGGCAGAAACTGTTAGTCGGTAGGAAACTTTGTGTTCAAACAGTTTACTTTTGGAGTGCTGAAAGGCAGTGACCCAAAGAAAGAAGGGTTGCAGAAAAGCCAGTGACGGTGCCGCGTATCTTTTCCCACGCGGGCACAGAATGTGCGTGCTTCTTTAAACTGCTGGATAATGGATGTGATATTCCACTCATTGCTCAAACATGAGGTCTCCCACCAGTCCTTAAGCTATCGGCGACGTGGCTGAGCAGCCGAACAAAAATAAACAGCATTCAAACAACAACAAAAAGAACAACTAAAGGAGTTACATAAATTACGTCCTCTCTCCACAGCATCTTCCTTTAAGGTTCATCCAATGAAAGACTTTCCCTCAATTCCTGCAAATTCCTTCACTTCCACTCTAATTGCCACCATTCTTACTAATCTGCCCCTTTATTATTGTAATATCAATCCCATGCCGATATCTACTACTTCGACCATCTCTTCCAGCAATTATATCTTACATCTTGGAAAAAAAAATCTAAAGTAACCTCTGCACCTCCATCGAAATCATCTCAAATCCATTATTTTCCAAACGTCGAACGATTGGTCTCGCATGCACAATTTCCCACCAGTGTTGTGCTGTGCTATCAGCAAAGAGGAAAATTTCTGGAATGGCAGTGAGGAAGTGACTGGCTCACAAGCACCAGCAAAAGTGCTTGCTCTGGGCCTTGGAGCGTTTGCAGACACGCCTTTGTTCCTACTAGCGCAACGATAAAGTTCCACCCCTTACTCTGCAAAATCCTATCCATAAAGCAAAATCAGTGAGAGTCCACACCACAATATTTAACACTTGAGTGCCAAAGCACCCACTCATTGTTAAACACCATGTTGTATATTGCCACTCTCGGGCCATCAAGATGCCCATCAAGATGGCTGCTATATTTCCAGACACATATTTGGCACATTACAACTAACTTTATCATTCAGCAGTTAGGCCACAACGCATTATCAATATACTAGTTTGCCATAAACCAAAACAGGACATGCGATCAGAGATGCCTCTCTGGACACATCTCAAGCTTTTGATACAGTCTGGAATCCTGTCTTACTCGCCAAACTCTCTGCCTAAGGCATCCATGGCCAACTCCACTCATGGCTTACCGACTGTGTCCACTCTCAAAGACAAAGTGCAGCTCTCAATGGTATCCTCTCATATCCTCCCTCTGTAAAGGATGGAGTCTGCCAAAGCAGTGATCTGGGCCCAGTTCTTTCTTCATCAACGATCTTTCTGACTCTCTGGAAAATCCTCTTTATCTCTTTCCTGAGGATTCCAAACTCTGCCATGTCATCTCTCATCCTTCAGATAAGCAGGCAGCAGCAGAAACAGAAAGCCTTGATAGAATCACAAGCTAGTCCAATACTTGGAATACGTCTTCCAACCCTGGCAAATTGTCACACTCTCACTCTGTTCATTCTAAAGGACCATCTGACAAACACTCCCATCCACTTCCTTAACAAACCTCGCGAAGAAGTTCAGTCTGAAACGTTTGGGCCTCACCATCAGCCATTAACTTTCTTGATCAAACCACACATTAGTCCAGGGGCCAATACAGATTTTGGTACCACCCAAGGTTAGCAAACAATTTTGGTATTTCTGTCTTTCTACATGTCTCTAGTTTATATTTTGGTATGATAATCCTGCCTATCTAGTAGCTCAATGATAGTTATCACTCTGTGAACAAACCCACCCCCATGTAATCTGGAAGTTGAATTATAGGAGAGAGGGGTAGCATTTTTGCTTATAACTTCAGTTCGACTGAACATACTTTAACAAATCATAATTCATTGTGAAGCTACATCATATATCTACACAACTGTATTATATTTTCATCTTTAGTTATCAGGTGACTTCCTCAGAGGTCAAAAGGTCATGTTTCAATTGCAAAATCGAAAATCAAGAGTGTTTTTATTTTCAACTGATCCGATTACTATTTCGTGATATGTAGATGCTGAAATTATTTCATAATGTATAGATAAGACATTGTGGATGATTTAAAAGAACATATCATTCACAAAACTTCAACAATTAACCCTATGTTAACCCTTTTTATGCAAGCATTATTTCTTCGATTTCCGAAAAATTTTGTCATTGTCTACAAATGTGAAACCTGCTTTAAATAGAGCATTATGATACTAAAAGAATATTGTGACTAGTAAATGCTAAATGAAATATGCCTTATGCCTTGCTTTCCTTGCAGAGGTGTGTGTATGTGTGTATGTATGCAGTAGATTGGTGAAGAACTAAGATATCTACAATGGATCTACCAACTTGTGACCAGGATCCTACACCGCAGAAACGTGCAAAAATGAGCTGCAACATTCATTGCACTGACGATGATTCGGAGCTGGCAACGCTGCAAGTTCTTGAATCCTGGAAAACCCTGCTTAGAGCGGCAGAAATAAGAAAACACACTCCACTCTTGGAGATAGCCAGGGGCCTAGAAGAAAGTGAAGTACCAGAGATTCAGTATCATCGCAAATGTCGCTGTGTATTCACTATGAAAAAGCTTCTTGAAGCCATCACAAACCGTGGTATCCAGAACCAAGGGGCTGATGTTAAGGCTAAATATATTGGTACAAGAAAATCATCGAGAGATGCACCAAGTACTTCAAGAGTATACGAAAGGCTATGTATCTTCTGTAACAGCTCAAGCAAATACCTGCCAGGAACACGTACACGAGAACGCCTCACACTGTGTTTGGAGTTAAGAGCTGATGCCAAAGTTCGTGAAGCAGCTACTAGGAAATTTGATGAAAAAGTTATTGCAGCAGTGAGTCGAGACCTTGTTGCAGCAGAGGGACAATACCACAACTCTTGCTATAGATTGTACACAAAAGGAGAGACTACAGCCACATTTAGTATGAGTGAAGACCTTGAAGAACAAGAGTATGAGAAAGCGGTGGAACAAGCATATGAGCAGCTCATCATGTACATCAGGAATGACCTTTGTCCACATCCTGATGTTTTTCCATTGACGGACCTCACATCAAAGCTTGAAGAATCTCTGAAATCTCTTGGCATTGCACAAATTAAGCCATCCGCCGAAAGTTGGAGAGTACTTTCACTGGATCACCAAGTCCACCCAAGGGAGATTTGCAGTACAAATCGGCAGCCACAACCCCTTTGGGCGTATTCCTGTTGATCAAACAATAGAAGAGACTGTCAACAGGGATACACAAACCCCTGGTGGAACAAAAGGCTTCAGTCTGAATGAAGGAGCTGTGACAAGATACTACCTCACATCCGAGTACAGGAGCAGATACCTGAGGCAGCTTAGGGACATGATTGGTGAGAATGACTCCAAATTTAGTCATCCTGATCTACAATTACCAAGAATCAGGAAGGATGAAGCTGATATTCAGTCACTTGTTGAAATGATGGAGTCCAGCTGGATCAGTCCTTTCGATCCTGACCATGAAGACATTGTCAGTTTGTCGACTGGCATTGCTGCACTTCCAGATGTTGCTAAAAACCTCATTGAAGCCCACCAAATAGGTAAAGATGCTGATGAAGATTTCAAACAAGCGAGGATGGAGTCAGACAGTCCAGCCATAAAGTTTCATGACAGGATTATAAAGAAGCTGAAAACATTCTCAGACATTGGCAAGAAATCATGTACCCTTGGCAACAGAAAGGAAGTTATCCTCAAGGCTGATAGGAAGCTGTTTGGGCAGATGATTCTTGTTGCCGAAAGCAGGCAGCTGCACATGGGTGAAGTTTTAGCCCACCCGCTTGGACCTTTGCCAACATTGATGGGTCTCTTCGTAAGACCAACAAGGCTGCTCTTGCCAGGGTGTTGGAGAAGCATGTCTCACCAGCAGAAATAATCCGTCAACCTTCAGCCACTCTGATAGATGGAATGAGCCTGGTCCAAAAGATGAAGGGGAAAGACAAAACGTTCTCTCAACTGGCAGAATCAGTATTGGGTCAAGTGCTCCATGAAGGTGGTCAGAGCAAGTGCATTGATGTTATCTTTGATGTATATAGAGAGTTGTCCATCAAAGATTTGGAGAGAGCAAAGAGAGGCGCAGATTCAGGTATTTTGCTAAGGAGCATTGCGCCTGGCCACAGTATTCACCAGTGGAGGAAGCTTTTGTGTAGCTCTAAAAACAAAACACACCTCATCAGGTTCTTTGTGGAAGAATGGAAAGGTCAACTTGAGAAGATCAAGGACAAAGATCTGTATGTTACCTCTGAGGATGTCTGGTTCAAGCTCACAAGGGAACGAAGGGAGGGGATTCCGGAGCTATCAAGTACCCAGGAAGAAGCAGACACCCGTCTTCTACTCCATGCTCTACATGCAGCTGAATCAGGCTGCATGGGTATCGTAGTCACAGCAGAGGACACAGATGTCATGATTATAAGCATTGGAGTCAGCAAGAGAATTCCAACGCCCATGTTCCAGAAATGTGGCACCAAGAACCGCACAAGGTTCACTGACATCAGCAAGCTAAGTCATGCACTCGGAGATAATGTCTGTGATGCTCTGATTGGAATGCACTCATTTACGGGCTTGATACAGTCAGTGCTTTCACTGGACATGGAAAGTCGACCATGTTCAAACAACAGAAGACTAAAAAGACCTGTCAAGACACATTCAGAGAGTTGGGAAGGTCCTGGGAGGTCTCTGATGAACTATTTCGAAAGCTTCAGGAAGTAACATGTCGGATGTATTTGCCTTCCACAAACACAGCTTAAGTCAACAAGCTTTGCTACCAGCTGTTTTGTGCAATGCGTGGAGAAGTTGACTCCAGTCAGCTTCCCCCTTGTGAAGATTGTCTTTTCATGCATGCCTTTCGAGCAAACTATCAGGCTGCAATCTGGAAGAGGTGTTTGGAGTGCAATCCTAGTGTACCCTATCCAATGGCTCATGGATGGAAGATTCATGATGGGGATCTGGCCATTGAGTGGATGCGAGGTACACCTGCACCAGAGGCTGCGTTGGACCTGCTATCCTACTCATGTGTACGATCATGCAAATTACCAATCTGCACATGCCTTGGAAGTGGTCTGAAATGCACAGACATGTGTAAGCTGCAAACCTGCAGCGACCAAGCAAATAAACTATAACAAATAGAGCTGAATGATAGTGATGTGGACGATTGTGACACCGACTGAGTTTGTCCCAATGACATGAAAGAAACTGTTTGTAGTCTAAATGCACTTCAAATAACAAGATTATAATGTATGAGCATTACCTAGATGGTGTTCACAACAAGTAAAATGGCTTATTAGACAATTTGAATATTTTTGTACATTATTGAAATAGAGATCATAAAACTTATTTATTTCTTTTCTGATGATTGTTTTATCTGCTTATGTTCTTATAAATGTGTAACTTTATACCAATGCTTGCGGGTATGTGAATGATAAAACACATTGGAGACGTATTCATTGGTTTTCCAAAAATATTGTCTAGAAGTCATAATATATGATACATACAGTCATTTTATATGGGGGTGGGTTTGTTTCCAGGCAATGACTAAATTTTATGGAAATCGAAGAAACAATGCTTGCATAAAAAGGGTTAATATAAAGTTAATTGTTGAAGATTTGTGAATACTAGGTTAGTAAAATCATCCACAATGTCCTACATATACATTGTGAAATAATTTCAGCATTAACATATCACGAAATAGTAATCAGATCAGTTGAAAACAAAAACACGCTAAATTTTCGATTTTGCAAATGAAACATGACCTTTTGACCTCCAAAGAAGTCACCTGATAATTAAAGGTGTAAATTGGATTACAGTTGTGTAGATATATGATGTAGCTTCACAATGAATCACAATTTGTTAAAATATGTTCAGTAGAACTGAAGTTATAAGCAAAAATGCCACCCCTCTCCCCTAAAATTCAACTTCCAGATTAGATGGGGGTGGGTTTGTTTACAGAGTGATAACTATCATTAAGCTACTAGATAGGCAGGATTAAAAGAGAGGCTGAGTATGGTAGAGGATGATGTGGTTGAGCTTGAAAGTGGTTGGATGTCAATGAAAGCTAGTCTGTTGGGAGCCATTGGTGAGGTATGTGGGTGGACAAAAGGACCACCGAGGCACTCGGAAACATGGTGGTGGGATGATGAAGTTGGAAAGAGGATTGACGAGAAGAGGAAGAAGTTCAAGGCGTGGCAGGAGGCGAAGGGTATGGGAGCAGAAACAGCAGAGCATGAAAGTTATAAGGCAGCCAAGAAGGCTGCAAAGAAAGAGGTAGCAAAGGCGCAGGAGGCATGTAGGAAAATGTTCGGAGAACCTTTGGATACGGAAGAGGGTCAGAGAGCGGTATTCAGGATTGCAAAGCACATAGCGAAAGAGAGGTGTGATGTAATGGGGGTGAGTTGCTTGCAGGATGAAGTGGGACAAATCGTTGTGGACCCAGATGGAATTAAAGGAAGATGGACGATACATGGAAATGCTGTTGAATGCAGAGAATGAATGGGATGGCAACATAGAGAGTACCCCAGTTTTAGGACCAGCAGAGAAGATAACTGTGAAGGAAGTTGAGGAAGCGATAAAAGCAATGAAGAGTATAAAAGTGGGAGGGCCGACGGGAGTTGTGGGAGATATGTTGAAGGCAGCAGGAAGTTGGGGTGTGAAGAGAATGACAGAGATCTGTAATGTGGTGGTGAAAGAAGGCTGCATTCCAGTGGTTTGGGAACTGAGTACCCTCGTCCCTCTATATAAGGGGAAAGGTGACCCTCTAGAGTGTGGCTCGTACCGAGCGATAAAGTTATTGGAGCATGGAATGAAGGTATTGGAAAGGGTGTTGGAGAGGAGGATAAGGAAGAAAGTGAAGATCGACGAAATGCAGTTTGGATTTATGTCAGGAAGAGGAACGACAGACGAGCTTTTTATTGTGAGGCAGTTGCAGGAGAAGTAAATGGAGAAGAGGAAGAAGTTGTTTCTTGGGTTTGTTGATCTGGAGAAAGCATTCGATAGGGTTCCACGTGAAGTAGTGACATGGGCTTTGAGGAAGTTAGGAGTGGAGGAATGGTTGATCAGAGTAGTGATGGCAATGTACAAAAGAGCGTGCACAGCTGTAAGGACAAAGGACGGGAACAGTGGTGAGTTTGAGGTGAAGGTGGGAGTGCATCAGGGGTCGGTACTAAGTCCACTACTATTTGTAGCTGTGATGGAGGTGCTGGCTCAGAACGTAAAGGAGGGTTTACCGTGGGAGTTGTTGTATGCAGATGATCTGGTGTTGAATGCGGAAAGTATGGATGGACTGAAGGAAAAGATGAACAAGTGCAAGGAATGTATGGAGACAAAAGCTCTGAAGGCGAATATCGGAAAGACGAAGGTGATGGCAAGTGGTAAAGCATGTGGTGAGGTGGAAAGAACTGGGAAGTGGCCCTGTGCTGTGTGCAGGAAGGGTGTCGGAGTGAACTCCATTCAATGTACAATGTGCGCTGAGTGGGTTCATCAAAAATGTAGTGGTCTGAGAGGGTCATTAACCAGTGTGGCAGCTACATTCAAATGTAAGGTGTGCACAGAGGGAGCTGCAGATGAAGGAAATGTTGAGTTGGATCTTGGAGATGGCGTGAAGCTGGAAGGTGTGAAAAAATTTTGCTACCTCGGAGACATGCTGAATGGAGAAGGTGGATCAGACTCGGCAAAGGTTGCTAGAGTGAGATGTGCATGTAAGAAGTTTCGGGAACTGAGTGGCGTGCTGATAAGGAGGGGAGTGTCGTTGAAGCTGAAGGGAAAGGTGTATGCTGCATGTGTGAGAAGTGTTATGATTTATGGGAGCGAGACATGGGTAATGAACGTAGAGCAGCAACGAAGGTTGGAAAGGGTGGAAATGCGAATGGTTCGATGGATGTGCGGAGTATCGTTGAGAGAGAGGAAGACAAATGATGAATTGCGAAAAATGATGGGAATAGAACCTGTGATTGATGTTGTGAAGAGGAACAGGTTGAGATGGTTTGGTCATGTGTTGAGGAAGGATGAAAGTGACTGGTTGAGAAGAGTGATGCAAATGAATGTAGAAGGAAGTCGAGGACGGGGAAGACCAAGAAAGACTTGGCTAAAGATGGTGGAAGAAGAAATGCGGGCAAGGGGGTTAACAAGGAGAGATGCAGAAAATATGGCAAGATGGAGAAGATTGTCATGGGGACCGCAAGGCTAACCCCCGCTCTAGCAGGGAAAATGGCCTTAAAATGCATGTTGTTGTTGTTGTATAGGCAGGGTTATCATACCAAAATATAAACTAGAGACATGAAGGAAGATAAAAATACCAAAATTGTTTGCTGACCTTGGGTGGTACCCAATTTGTTAAAATATCAGTGTTGGCCCCTGGACTATATCTAAGTTGGCCTCCAAAACCAACTGCCGACTGGGTATCCTCAGTTGTTAAGAGTCTTTCCTTGGCACATCCAAACTTTATCAACTTACGAGATCTTCATCTATAGATTTATGGAGCACTGTTCTCCCCTTTGGGTTGGCGCCACTGCTGGATGTCGTGGAAACCAAGGCCTTCAAAATTATTGATATCTCCTGCGACGAGGCTGGATCTCTGGGCTTATCCCTTTCACATCACAGACTGGTCGGTGGTCTCTCTGTCTTCCACCACCTCCTTTTTTGATCTTGTACCATCTGCCCTTTCCATGCCTTGCTCTGCCCCAAACCCTCCCACGTTTCTGCAGGGTGCACAGTTTGCCAGGAACCCACTTCGGTAGAAACTCCCAAAATCCAGGCTCACCACTCAGTTCCACTAATATGTTCCTCTTTCCTCTCACATGCAGAGGCAACTTCCTCAGTCTATCAAATCCATTTCTTCCCTCCAGGACTTCAAGACAGCTGTTCACCAACATCTTAGTTAATCTGCCATCTATACCCTCATTAACCCTCCCCAAGCCCACCTTTGGCTGGGTTTCCAGATTATCAGGTCTCCCACCCCCCCCCCCCCTTTTCCACCATACCATCTCCTTCGTATCTCCTTCGTTTTATTTTATTGTGGTTGTTGCATTTCTGCTTCTTCCCATTTTCCTTCCACATCGGCTGAGAGTTTGCACCCGTGCCCAGCTTGCTCAAAACGGATCCTCCTCCCCCTCCCCTTGCTCTGGTTCTTTCCAGTGTACTTTATTCCTCCAGGTCTCCCTGATCTGTCCTGCTGTTACTATGGTCCCACCCCTCCCACCAACCCTTTGTTTATCCGCTCTTTTTGTTCGGTTATGCCCTGGTCCGTTCTGTGTTCTAGCTCCTCCATGAACCTCGACTCTGGACACACAAAAAATGAATGAATGAATGACTGAATGAATATGAATGATCGTTTTAAGGCCATTTTCCCCGCTAGAGCGGGGGTTAGCCTTGCGGGCCCCATGACAATCATGGTTCCCTGTTTGAGGCAATGTTTTTATGACCGGATGCCCTTCCTGACGCCAACCCTTGGTCATGCTCTTGCGATGCGCAGGGATACGGTGTACCTATTCGAAGCCGGGGTACACACCGGGATCATTCATCCCAGCAAGCTTGTACTCAATTTGCCGACCTCGGAAGGATGACAGGCTGAGTCAACCCCCCTGGCGTTAATTCAGCGATCGACCGGGATTCAAACCCAGGATCCTAGGATCCTAGGATCCCAAGCCGGCACCCTAACCGCTAAGCCAACACCAGGCTATTCGACTCCGGACACACAAACAAATAAAAAATTAAAAGAAGCATTTAAAGCTTTTCTTTGAGTAAAATCAGACTATAGTCCCGAGCAAATAAATAATATAATTTTCTGCCCAAGTTATGGTGGAAAAGTGATTATTGTAAAGCAAAAGAAGGCCATAAGGCCACAAACCTGTCACAATGAGGGCAACAACAAACAATGTTTGGCTTTCATGTGAGAATTGTCAATGATCTTCCGAGCCTTAGATTCAATGGCATTAAGGTGAGTAGAACCTGGTGAGTAGAGCCCGGTGTTGGCTTAGCGGTTAGGGTGCTGGCTTGGGATCCTAGGATCCTGGGTTCGAATCCCGGTCATCCCTCTGAGGACGGCAAATTGAGTACTAGCTTGCTGGGATGAATGATCACGGTGTGTACCCCGATTTAGAATAGGTACACCGTATCCCTGCGCATCGCAAGAGCGTGACCAAGGGTTCGCGTCAGGAAGGGCATCCGGCCATAAAAACATTGCCTCAAACAGGGAACCATGATTGTCATGGGGCCCGCAAGGCTAACCCCCGCTGTAGCGGGGAAAATGGCCTTAAAAAACGATCTTTTTTTTTTTTAAGGGGCGTAGAACACAAACCTACAATGGAGAAGCGTATTTGCCACTGAACTGCAGAGAAAGGCCTTGCGGTGTAAGTAGCTTCAAAATATATAATTTGGCACGACAAAGAACAAAGCTGCCACCAGTCTCTGAGTGCTAACCTGGCTGTGTGTGCAGATGTTGAGACCATTACTTTGTAGAGATTGCAATTCTGAGAGCACCTGTCTGTACCGAAGTACAACATGGACCAAAAATCAGTTTACGGCGATCAAGTATATTTTTAGAAAATAAAATTGTGCATCAGACAACAATGATATGCAAGTTGGCAAGCCTTGTTTACTTATGGTGAAACCACAACACATTTATCTGAGAAGGAAAAAAATTTTGGCACAGTATGTATAAGATGCATGGGCTGTAGGGGGGTGGGAGGGGGGGCAGGGTTTAAAACTTCTGCAAGTGTTGCATACTTAATAAATGGCTGCCCTCCCCTCAAAGACATTTCTTACACCATCAATTCACGTCATTTCAGAAAAAGACAAGGAAAGAGTTGAGAATGTTGAAGACATACTCGCTGCCAAGCAGCCCGTGGTAGTTTGCAAAGTAGATGAGAGAATCATCATTCATCTTCATACTGGACAGGCCATTCCCAATCACCAATCCCTGCAGAGAGAGAGAAAACAAGCATCGAGACTTTCCATTCTACGCAAGGCGATTACAAAATGCATCTCATACAGTCAATGCGAGAACAGCATCAAGTTCAGTTTTTGAGCATCATTACGGACAAAATCCTTCACCCGGTCAAACTTTTGAATGGGAAAAAGAAACTCTTAAAACCACAAGAATAACACTTAGTGGAACCTTTGGCTCTGCAGCACATATCTCTTTATCTGCTATGCCTTGGAAGGGAAATCTATTCCTAATGAAAGCATCGCATTCAGAGAAAAGTCTTCAAAGGCCTGCAGTTCAATATGAAACTTTTTGAAGCAACAATCAAGCCGTCCTAGTGGAGGAAAGTTTCCATCCTATGGGAATGCCCTGAAAAGCTTCTCGAATCACCGACGTGTTAAGCCACTCGCAAGCAACTGTTCCACAGTTTTCCACAGTTTTCCACAAAGAGAAGGCTTTTTTTAATGGTTAAACAGTCGAAGTGTTTAACACCGTCCGTCAACGCGGCGCCAGAAATCGCCAACTCCACGCAGGCCTTGCAATTATCGCACGATGTTCACAGCGAGACGGAAGCCATGGCTCATTTCAAAAAGTGAACTGGTGAGGCCGCCGTGGCCTCGACTATCACGAAGGTTCATTACGGTCCAGCGAAAGAGCGAGCCGCGACATCAAAGGGCCTTTGCCAAGCGGCACCGCAGATTAAATTCTTGTGTAAGCAACGGTCAATGCGGTTGCTTCGACTGTCTTGTGCCAAGCGCCATCGCTTTGCTATATTTGCGAGCTCTTAGGTATGCAGTTTTCACGTTCTTCTAGGCCTCCCACGCCTTGCCCTGGATAATGTCCACTCCTCAACCATTCCCATCTTCACATACACTCGTCTTGCTAGCCTCACCATCAAGTCGTATCCTCCCTCACACAGGCTTCCAATGTGAATCAAACAAGGTTACCATCAAATACAGGTAAAGACATTAATGATGATGAATGTTATAATTACAAAACTGTACTGTATATAATAGAGGGGGAATAGCCGTGGGTGCTCACCTGGTAGAATAAAACAGTATACTACACCGCCTAAAGGTATTATAAACAGCAACACGGTATTTTAAACCAATTTCAATGGTTGCTAGGAGACACAGCAGGATGTAGAATCATACTAACGTAATCATAAGATTTTTTTTTTAACTAAAATAATTTTACCTATTTTGGGGGGCAACATAAAAAGTATAATTTTGGCCAAGTTTGGTCACAATCCGATCAGCAGTTTCAGAGAAGAAGTTTCAAGTGTTTATGGACTGACGGACAGACGACGAAACATCGCATAAGCTCCCCGGAACTACGTTCCAGGGGATCTAAAACTAAAAATTAACGAAACCAAATGATTTTAAGGTAAATGAGAGATTCTCATAGGAGTGACGATGATAAAATGAGCAATGTACATCAGACACGATAATATTTAGGTTTTTTTCTGCACTAAGGCAACAAATTAAATAAGCCAATCACAATTACATTTCGACTTAAAGGCAAGAATGCAGAAAAAACAACTTTGCAATGTCGCTTAATCTGCTCGACCTCAAATGCAATTCTCAGTGAATAAAATGAGGAAGATGGAAAGAAAGTGGCAGCTTAGGGAACAAGGAACCAAGACAGACATGAGATGCACAAATAAACACGATCTAAAATTTAAAAGGATCAGGTGTAGGTATGGGGGGTTAATGTTACAACAACAACATGCATTTTAAAGGCCATTTTCCCTACTAGAGCGGTGGTTAGAGGGGGGGTTAATGTTACATGGTCGTAATTAGCTGTGGTCAAACAAACAAACAAAGCTTGAGTGGTTAGCGAAACCTACTCTACTATGGGTTAGCCCAAGTAACAGTGCAGCGCTAATGAGCTGGAATAGATCCAGTGCACGTCTTGTCTCTCTGTGTGTGTGTGTGTGTGTGTGTGTGTGTGTCGCCACCTGTCGGCTGTCGGTGCGGTGGGTGCGGTGTCATGGCGTCTGCTCGCTTCGTGTCGTGAGTGCTCTGTCTTGGCTGTTTGTCCTACTCCCCCCCCCCCCCCCCCTTTCCGCTCCTTTGTGTCCTTGTTTCTATTTGTAAAGCTTCCCTGTGTTTCCCCTTCTATGTTGAGACGAGAGAGAGAGCCTTAGAGCACACTTATCATGCAGGTTAAGGGAGCATTAGTAATGCACTTAATGTGCAGGTAATCATCGTTTTTGGGCGGTTCCCTGTTGTTTTTTCCCCCCGACTTATTTTCTTCACTTCAAACCTTTTTTTCTCGCTTATATTTCCTTAGTTTGTTTTTTTAACGCTCCCTTTCCCCAAGCTGGGAAAGTCGGAGTGCATTACTAACTTCCTCTTCCCGAGCTGGGAGGACGAGGTCGAGCCTCGTGTGTCCAAACATGGTGGCTGCTCACTCGCAGAGATATGCAGCGTTTGAGCAATTATCACGCGAGCATGGCATTGCGTGTTCTCCACCCGAGGGTGTTTCAGTAGAAGCCATTGTTCTCGCGATCGGGAACATGATCGGGTTTGATAAGGTATGTGCCGCATCGCGTATGAACAAACGAGTTATCGTGTTTGTGTCCGATGTAAAGCACGTTGCTCTCATCGTACAACAAGGTTTGTCCCTCGACGCCGGACACTTTGTTATGGTTTATCCCTTGGATACCCCTGCTCAGAAAGTGGTTATTTCGAATGTCCCACCATTCCTGGATAGTGATACCATCCTTGCAGCGCTGCAGCGATATGATCACTGTGTGTCCCCATTAATAATGCTCCCTTTGGGCTGTAAGGATGAACGTGTCAGTCACGTGATGAGTTTCCGTAGACAGGTTTTTATGGTTCTCAAAAAGGAATATCCCTCCTTGAATGTTGCTTTAAAATTCACGACAAATGGTCGCGATTACCAAGTATACATCACCACCGACACCCTAAAGTGCTTTGGTTGTGGTGCAGTGGGACATATGAAACGGTTTTGCCGCAATCAGAAGGAGCAGCCTAACATGGTCGAAACGGGAAACAATGACTCACAGATTAATGTTAACGTTTCCTGCTCGACAAATGTGCAGGATAAACCAGGTAAACAAGTGGACACGCCCCCTCCCGTTGAACCAATGGACAGCGCAAATGAGGGGTTTGTTTCGTTTCCAAGTAAAAAAACGTAAATCGGCTAAGAAGTGCGTCACCTTCTGGGAAAAGGCAAATCAGTGAAAACTCCATCACTGGAATTCAATGTGATAACAGGTTTGCCTTATTAGAGGAAAAGGATACCTCCACTCGTACAAACATCATCAAGGAAAAAGTGGATTCTAATTTTCCAATCCCAGTGAATGTTCCTGATCCTTCAGACAGTGTCATCTCACACGAGGGTGTTCATTGTGCAGCTTTCTCCTGTCAATCGCAAGAGGAGGAAAAGCACTTAAAATCTCCCCCTAAAAAAGGAATAAATGAGGAAAATAAGGGCACAGAGAGAATAAAAGAGGATAATTTAAATCCACTGAAGAAGAGTGACATCCATGAACCGAGCATTGTGGTCATGTCACAAACATGCTTGGAGTCCCCCACCTCGCATCCTGAAGAAGCTTCAAATGTGACCCCGGCACAAAACGTTCCTGAAAAAGTTTCTTTTATTGAAACTGAGCAATCCTGTGATGTGCGCCAGGAAGCTGAAACACCAATTGATTCCCCATATGAGGAATCTGATGGTGAGGGTCAAGAGGAGGCCTCAGATTCTAAAGGCTGTAAATAGCCCTTCGGATGACGGGCTTCGGGACATTTTGAGAGATTCCTATCGGAAAAGGAACATTGAACTGAAAGATCATTTCCCTGATCTTCAGGTGTTGATTTTTAAATTGAAGGAAATTGTGCGTAACCCTGACACTCCAAATTTCACTGATGCTCAGAAGCACCGGCTAAGAAAAATGATCCAGAAAGCTCAGCAGGAGCTTCGTAAATGAGGTCCCTATGGGTTTTTTTGATCTATTTAGTTATTTATCTTCTTTATTTTTCCGAAAGAATGAGTGTTAGTTTTGGCAGTCTAAACATTAACGGTGGTGTTAGTTTAGAACGCAAAGTTCAGGTAAAAGATCTGACCCGGCGTGTGCACCTGGATGTCTTGTTATTGCAAGAAACGCATGGATATCCGAATGGCTAAGCCCAGTGGAGAAGGCTAATGAAGGAAGGTCTGTCATCTTCTTAACTCGGTTTCTTGATGCTTTCCGGGCCTTTTGGGAAGTTATAAAGTTGTGAAAGCCTTCCTTCTCTTGCCTCGGGCAATGGTGGGATAACGCAAAGGCCCAGGTTAGGTCATTTTGCCAACAATATAACTTCTTTTGTACGAAGAATGAAACAGCGATGCAAACTCTCATCGCCAAAGAGATCTTGTGTCTGCAATCAAACCTTCCGGCCCAGAGCGCTGAAAGGACTTGTTCTTTAATTGTGAAGAAGAAAGTCCTCCTTGCTGAGCTCTGCGCAAAGCAGGCTCGAGGGGCTCTAATACGATTACGAATGGAGAACCTGCGTTTCATTGATACCCCTTCGAAATTCTTCTTCGGTTTGGAACTGCGAGCGAAGAGAAAACAGCAAATAACTTCGCTGTGCACACAAGGAAGTCGAACGACTCAGGACCAAAACGAGATCAGAACTTTGGCCAAAGAATATTTTTCAGATTTGTATTGTGCTAGGAACACAAAGAAGAATGTGATTCTTTCAATGACTGCTTCTCTACCAACCCTGTCTGAGTCTGCACGGCAGCAACTGGACGAAGAAGTTACCCTAGGGGAACTCTTTGCCGCTTTGCAAACTTTGCCCACGGGCAAGGCTTCCGGGCTGGATGGAATCCCTGCGGAGGTCTATAAGGCCTTCTGGGACCAACTGGGACCCGAACTGCTCGGCCTCTTAATTGAGGGCCCGCGTTCAGGCGTATTACCACTCAGTTGCCGTCGGACTGTACTTGCCCTTATACCCAAGAAGGGAGACTTTCAACAACTTCGGAATTGACGTCCAATTTCCCTCCTCTGCACGGACTATAAAATTATTTCAAAAACTCTCGCAAACCGCCTCAAGCCTGTCATCGGGGATATTGTACACCCCGATTAATCATATTGTATCCCGAAAAGAACAATACATGATTGTATTTTTATTGTGCGTGACGCGATCGACATTTGTACCGTGGAACAAAGAAATGTTGGTCTAGTGTTTTTAGATCAAGAAAAGGCTTTTGATGCCATCGATCATTTTAACCTCTTTGCTGTTTTACGGGGGTTTGGTTTTGGAGAAACTTTCATCGGTCACGTCAAATTATTGTATAATAATATTTTTAGCCTGCTTAAGGTGAATAATATTTTAAGTCAGCCTTTTTCTGTGACTCGGGGTATTCGCCAAGGGTGCCCTTTGTCCGACCTTCTTTATTCCCTCTCCGTTGAGCCTCTTCTGAATCGGTTGCGCACACGGCTTCGTGGTTTTTGTCCTCTGACATCGGCCAACCCGGTAAAGACTATCGCTTATGCAGATGACCTATGCGCGTTTGTTAATTCCGATGAAGATATCTGTGCCCTGGTCGAGTCCACCAATGAGTTTACCTTGGCTAGCTCCGTAAAGGTCAACTGGCAGAAGACCAAAGCTCTTTACTTAGGTCCACAGAATGGTATCCCCCCTCCGACCCTGCCAATGCAGCTTGAGTGGGCACATGATGGGATACGCTACCTCAGGGTCTTTCTCGGCGCTCAGGATTTCATTTCTAAAAACTGGGAATCGCTGATTACCAAGACTGGGCAGCGGCTGCAAAAATGGAGGGGACTATTGAGACAGCTTTCCTATCGGGGTCGTACTCTGGTCATCAATAACCTTGCGGCATCGATGCTGTGGCATAGGTTTATGGCACTACAGGCCCCAGGTTCTATTCTTAAAAAGCTCCAAAGTATGTTTTATCAATTTCTTTTGGGATGGGAAGCACTGGCTCCGGCCTGGCGTAATAAGTCTGCCCATTGCTGAAGGTGGACAGGGATTGATAGACATAACAAGTAAAGTGATGGCTTTTCGCCTCCTTGCATTACGAAGGCTGCTGTATTCCGATGTACCATGGAAAGCCTTCGCTCACTGCTTACTCAGGCAAGCAGGGAGACTTGGCTTCGGTGACGAAATCTTTCTTCTTGATGCAGCGAGGGTAGATATAACATCGTTCCCCTTGTTTTACATAAGTATGCTGGAAGCATGGCGGACAGTCACGTTTTGCCGCGACACCAGTGCCTATACTCTCCAAATGTTTTTAAATGAACCAATTTTCTTTAATCCCTTTTTTAAAGGGGTCTGTAGTGACCGTTCTTTTGTGCAAAAGTTAATTGATGTCAACTTTACCAGGGTCAAGCACCTTAGGAATCCCTTGACATATAGATGGAAGCCGGCTGCTAATGTTGCCGTGGCAACTGGTGTGAGATCCATCAGAGTTATTGGAAGGATTTTCTCTGTGATTTCACGAGCTTTTAAACTAACCGGGCTAAAGTGGGATCCAGAGATTGAGGCTGCCCTCCCTCTGTCCCAATGTCCTTTTCCTCGTCTTTTAATTTCATTTCGGGGTTTTATCTCCTTTAACTCGATGGAGAAATCCTCGGTGTATAGTCTAAGTGTTAACACTCTCATTCCTGACAGACCTGCAGAGCCACGAGCTCATTGGAAAGCGTTGCTTCAAGCTGGCCATTCCGCAACAATCAAATGGCACGTGATGTATAAGGAGCCAATCGTCAAGCGCTCTGGGGATTTACAATGGCGGCTGGCGCACTACATCTTGCCTTGCAATGTTCTGTCTCATCGCATATGTTCCGAAAATTCAGAATTGTGCCCCTTTTGCGATGCCCCTGAAACCATTTTTCATGCCTTCATTGAGTGTTCGAGACTGTCCTCCCTTAAAAAATATTTTATAACGTGTGACTCAGGGGCTCGGTTTGATTTTCAAACATTGTGTTTTTGTGTCACACATTGTGACATTCACATTGTGTCACACACACACACACATATGGTTTTAATATTTCTCATTTAAATAAAAATGAATGTTTTTTTAGGGAACTTCTTGTGCTCCGAAGCAAAGCTTGCCATTTATCTTTCAAGAAAACGGAAATTGCAGAACATTGATATTTTAGCTGATGACCTTTTAAAGATTTTTAAAGCATCGGTTACATCTCGTGTCCATTTTGAGTTTGAAACCCATGATTCTGCTGTCTTTGAAAAACGGTGGTGTGCCAAACAATCTTTATGTAGCTTGGTCAATGGTGTTCTAGTAATTAATTTATAACCTGGAATCTTTGCTTCTATGTTACCCCATCCACCATGCTCTTCCTCTGCATGTGTTGCATGTATTTTTATTTTGAAGTAAGCCATAACCCTTTTGTTTGGACATAATTGTCTGGAATCACATTAAATGATTCCTTTCAATAAAGAGGAGCAAAAAAAATCTGTCTGTCTCTGTCTGTCTGTCTGTCTCTCTCTCTCTCTCTCACAGAGCCGCCTTCACTGTAAGCCTCTTGAAATTAAAAAAAAAACTAATCTGCTTCCTGTTAGAGTGATGGAAAGTCTGTATGTACAAGGCTTTTTCATCATTGACCCTTGCCAGTTTAGGAAACACTGCCATGCCAGGTTTTATATTCCAGCGCCACTTTTTCACAAGTAAATTTGATGGCTGTGAGACGGACGATCGGAACAGAAATCCCTTGGTCGTGCTTTCGTCAAAAAACACGTTCCAATTACAATTGCAACACCGACAACACAGCAACGTCTGGCATGACAACTTTGCCATAATTTGCTCTCCCCCTCCCACCCCCTCCCCACTCCTCCCTACCCATAATTGAAAATAAATCAATTAAAACCAAGATGGGATTGTAGGAGAAAGTATTTAACACCATTTTTCATTACATAATAAGTAATAGCAGAACACCACAAACAGTTGGACAAGTCACTAAAATAAATAATTGATTGGCACTCTTATCAGAGGGTAAAACAAGAATGATATACAAAGCATGGAATGAGTACAAGATGCAAACATGGATCCTTTTATAATGAAGTGTTCTGCGATGGACATGTTTTAATAGGTTATGCGAGCACTGTTCCGAGGCGGGGTCATTAGTAATTCATAAGTGAGCCAAAGGTGAGGCACTCCAATTTCGCCACAGTGAAACCATCAGAGAGATGCAAGTGAAATAAGGATGTAACTACACTATTTTAATTTGGTTATGGGAAGTAGAAGCATCCACTCCCTATGGGAGTGGCCAGGGGGGAAAGGGGGGGGGGGGGAGGGGTCAAGTTATTATCTTTCTGATTATTAATATCATAGCAGAGCATCCACCCAATGGGCGATCTTGTTCCAGGCGGCGACCTTGTTTGACCTTGTCCACCCTATGGGCGACCTTGTTTTGCTCCAATTGGATCATGTGCTTGTTAAAGTGGACATCTCTCTGACCATTCTCAGGGAGCCTCCTCAGCGTCGGCGAGTCTGGCATTTCACTCAGGCCAACTGGCACGGTCTTCAAGCAGCCATCAATCATCTGGACTGGTCTCCCATCTCTACTGCCTCTGACATCAACTCATCCTGGGAATTCTTCCAAAGGAAATTGCTCTCTCTCATGCACAGATTTATCCCATCTCGTCTTCAGTTGTCATACCCTTCCTCCCATCCATGGTACACGGAATCTTGTGGCGAGGCTGTTGCCCAGAAACAACTTGCCTTCGTCTCCTGGAAAGCAAATCCAACGGAAGGAAATCTCATTTCCTTTCACAAAGCCCGAAACAAGTGTGTGTCCACCCTCAGGAGAGCCAGGAAACAATATCTCTCCGTTCTCAAGACCGAACTCTCTTATCTGTCTCCCTCTTCCAGTTCCAGAGGGTTCGAGGGGCATATCTATAAAGCCTGCTGCACGAAAGCCCTCGACAGGACTCGCAGAGGGAAAGGACTTGAAGCAGAAGGACTCGCAGAGGGACTGAAGTAGGAGGACTCGCAGAGGGACAGGACTCGCAGAGGGACAGGACTCGCAGAGGGACAGGACTCGCAGAGGGACAGGACTCGCAGAGGGACAGGACTCGCAGAGGCGCTTGGGTTGTGAACGAGTTGCATGAGAAAGCCCTCGTTAAGGACTTGAGGAGAGAACTCGCAGTGTACCGTTTGTTGAGCTTGACCCTCGCATGAGAACGCGCGCGCTAACCAATGCCAAGGCATTGAGGAAGAGGAGTTGGTCATGGAATATACGTGGGTGCAGCCAGACGCGTTTAGAACAATACAGCGCATTTTCGGCCAAGCGAGTGAACGCGGCTGAGTAACCGCCCCTTGCCGTAAAGCCGTTCCACCCTTTGCCGTAAGAGTCCCCTCTACCGTTCGTCCCGATATTATCCTTTTGTTCGAGCGACACGCTACGAGTTCCTGCCTTCGCCTACCTCCATCTTCGCGGGACGTGCCGGGGACCGTGGAGAGCCGGACGGGGCCGATCCTGCACGACCACCGCGGCGCGTTGGGGAACACCTGCTCATCTGCAATATCCCGTGTGAGTGTGAGTGAGACGGGCCCGTTGTCCCAGGGATTAAGTAAGACTGTCTAAGGATTTCTCTGTGTTTCTTCGTCCTGGAACTGTATATACGTGTAATAATAATTAAATCAATCTGTTCTTCCTTCCCTATTCGATCGTCTTTGTGACTTCTCCATTGACTAAGCGTGGCACGAGTAAAACTGCTTGAATCGGGGTACATTAAGTATAACTGCGCGGATCACATGTACGCAAACCGCTCGGCGTACTCCATCCACACGTGGTTTGTGCGGGGCTTGGTTCCTCGCTTCCAGGGCAGCGCGAGTACTTAGGTACGAGCGAGAATTTGGTCCCGAAACCCTATTTGGCGCTGTCCGGAAGGGACATTGCAAGCCCCGGTTCCGCCAGGCCCAGTCAAGACAAGGGGACTAATCCCCCCCCTTGGTAAGGGGAAGAAGGCCGGCGAGAGAACCGCAACAATATATAGAAGAAGATATATTTATTAAGTTGCATTCTCCATATTCTCAAAATAAAGGTTGGTTGAAGATTTGATGACAAAAGCTCAACTGGTAAATAAAAAAATAAACTCGGAAGTGATTTTTAAAAACTGGCCGTCTCGCACTGCACAGTGATGGAGGGCATATAAGGGCTATTTATACTCATTGTCACTGCCCTTTAACATTTTGACACAATTATTAATTAGTCTTTTCCATATTCTCATAATAAAGCTTTATTGAAAATTTGATGACAAATGCTCAAATGGTAAATGAGTTATGGACAGACACACAGACACGCATGTATGCGATTGCAAAATCCCATCTCCTGCTATGCAGGTGGATGGGCTAACAAGTTATACATCACGTTTATGAATCAAATTTAAAATGTGCTATTTTTTTTTCATCAACCATCAAATTAGAATACAATAATCTGCATAACTTGCCTTCAGATTCAAGCCGCCATCGTCCATCACGCGCACAGCCAGTGTTGGCACGTAGTAGCCGCCATAACTCTCGCCTGTGATGTAAAAATCATTCTTGCTGAACTCAGGAAACAGCTGGAAAAATTGCTTCAATGCCAATAGATTGTTGAGAGAGACCTGTGCACAAATAATTCAAAATTAAAGAAAACGACAGTAAATAAAAAGGTGTTAAGAATCAAGCAGAAAGTGATCCATTCATTTGTAGTTTGAATATAAAAACAAATAAACATGTGAAATGCAACTCCTCTAGCAATAGCCATCCTAGCTCACTGAAATCGAACATCTGCCACATGATGGAAACAGATAACAGAAATAATCTTTTGTCTCAAGGGGGCCTGAAACAGCTTGGCAGATTAAGCATGAGTTTCAAAAAAGAATTTTTCATCCAGAAAAATTATTTCAATCACACCTGGTGTTAATGCTCCAAATGTCATGATGCGCGGGTCCTTTCTCGAATCTACAAAGTTTAATGCACCATATGCCAAGATGAGTGAAAGTTTTAAAATCCATGGAATAGAGCAAGTTGCACAGTGTTTTAGAAATATCAGTCAACACCAAAGATTCATTTGCATGTAGCATGGCAAAATAGTTGCTACCCCTGTCACTTGCACCTTATCCAAGTGAGTCCCTACACCGAATGCCACTAGCAAAGCACCGAGAGGTCAAGAGGTGACAGTAAGGAAGTACTGAAAGGGCAGAGAAAGAGAAGGCCGAACTAATCTGCTCTCAAACCCTAAGTAGACCAGGACACTAAACCTCCAAACAATGTACTTGCCATTTCCCCCTCATCCTTTGCCTCTCCCTTCTTTCTCAACACCTTATTGCCCTCCAATCTACAAGCCATCAAACTACTCCGACAGGACTGACGACAGGCCAGGCAGCAGGATTGACAGCAGGAAGCCGGTCGAACCAGCATGGTGGCCAGACGCTAGCATGGGGTGAGGCGATAAGTGGTGCCACCTAGCTTGAAGTAATCTGCAGGCTTTTAGCTGGTGCCTCAATGGCTTGTCCAGCTGAAGCAAAAGAGGGCAATGAACAGGGCCTATTTCAGTCTCTCTATTGAGAAACTCTTAAACTCTAAAAAAAACTAAAATTATGTTTCCCATGAGCCACAGGTGGGGGACCACTGCCCTAGACCTTTGTCAACGTGCAACTTTGGCACCATTGTTGTTCGAGTGTCCCTTATCCAACCAATTCCCTTGGTGCATGTGTTGGCTTCACAACCTCTGTAGTCCAGATTTTTCATGAGCCTCGACTCCTGCATTGTTTTAAAAGCTCTCGGAAGGGGGAAGAAAGTGAGCTAACGAAATACCAGGCAGTGCATTTGGCCAGGCTTTGGCACACAGTCAACAACTTCATGGAACACTGGAAATTTGGCTTGGTACATGAAGGTAAGTGGAGAAGAATTTGTAACCAAGCACCATTATATCTCCTCCTGGAAGAGCAAATACTCCAATTCCTGATGTCACTCGATAAAGTCACCATACGGTGTAGTATCCCTCACATGCAACCTCCTTTACAAATGACGGAATTATGATGAATGGTGGCTAAGAAAAGGCAAAGTCCTTCAATCTTGTCTTCACTTAAAGATCCAAAGGAAGTGACAGATTCATGCTGGATTTGACATCTCTTCCATAAACGTATTGACGAGTCGCCCTCCTATGAATAATAAACAAGGTCACTGGATCTAAAATTACAGCTAATTATCAGCATCGCATACCATACTACATGTAGAGCGTTTGTGCTGCGGAAGCAGTTACTCGGCTACAATTCTCGTCAGGTCGCCACTCCAGCTCAGGAAGTCAGGGCAGGAATTTGGCCAGGGAAAACGTTAAACATCCTACTGTGTCTTTCAGTAACATGACGAACCGTTTCGAGCCAAGCTGTGACGAACTGTTCCGCATTGTGAGTCGTGACAGACTGACTGAGCTGTGCCATGCCATGAAAGGACGGACAGTTCCGAGCTGTGCCACATGCTGTGTGCCGGATTGTGGCATGCTGGTCTGAGATGGGCCGAGCAGTGACAAACTGTTTCACATCGTGAGTCATGACGAACCATCTGAGCTGTGCCATGTCGAGCAGAGCCATGCCGTGACATGGCGGACAATTCCGAGCCATGCTGTTATGGACCTTTTCAAGCCGCCATGCTGTGCCATGCCGAACAAGTTCTGAGCCATACTGTTACGGACCGTTCAGAGCCATGCCATGCTATGTGTGGTGTGCCGGATCATGCTGTGCCGTTACGAGATGGGCCAAGCAGTGACAAACTGTCGAGCCGAGCCGAGTGCAGTAAAAGTTTTGGACGGCATAAATTCACCTTTCCTGAGTGGAAACTAAAACTTCGCGAAAGACACAGTAGAATGTTTAACGTCCACCAACTAATGCCGACAGATGGCAGGCCCAGTTTATCATACATCCGAGGGACGGCGCACACACATTGATGAAACACCCTGCCTGTGAAGCACTGGAATGAGAGTTCATATATAGCTGGGTTGTCCGCTGTCCCACTAAGTTGATCAACATCATCAGATCCTTCCACGATGGCATGGTCACTCGTGTGAAGGAAGGTGGATGCACCTCTGAGTCATTTCCTATTACCAACAGCACAAAGCAACGCTGTGTCCTAGCTCCCCTATTTAGCATTGTGCGTTCCTCTATGCTTTATGATGCCTTCGAAGATGGTACCTGGGGAGTGATGATCCAGTTACGCACTGACGGTAGTGTCTTTAATTTGCAGCGTCTGAAGTCCAATTGCAGAATCGCAGAAATATTGCTTCGTGATCTACTTTTCCCCGATGACTGCGCATTCTTCAGTCATAATGTCAATTTATTGTCAACTCCATTGCGCAATCTGCTCATCCCTATGGCCTTACGATTAGCCTCAAGAAGACTGAGGCTATGCCACAGCAGAGACCAGAAGGTGCATATACCGTCCCATCCATTACCATCGATGACACGCCACTCAAAGTTGTAGATAAGTTGTGCTACCTTGGAGGTGTCCTCTCTCAAAATGCAATCATTGATGATGAGGTAACATCAAGACTCGGTAAAGCATGTGTGTCCTTTGGAAGACTGACCTATCGCCTTTGGCATGAACATGGTATTCGCCTGGACACCAAGATCAGTGTCTATTGTGCCGTTGTCTTACTGACACTCCTGTACGGATGCGAATCTTGGACACCCTGTCGTCGCCATATCAAATGCCGTGATCAATTCCATATGCAATCCCTTCGCAAGATCCTTGGCATCGCCTGGTGAGACAGAATACCTAACACCTCAATCCTAGACCGTTGTCGTATCCAAAGAATTGAGTATTTCCTGATGCAAACCGAGCGTCGCTGGTCAGGACACCTCACACACATGAAAGACCATAGAATCCCAAGAACGCTTTTCTATAGACAACTTAAATTTGGTAAATGATCACGTGGTGGACAAAGAGCTACAAGGACGTCCTTAAATCTACACTCAAGTCTTGTGCCATTTTAGCTCTTTCACGAGCTTCGATTATGTATACAAAAAACAAACAAAAAAAAATCCCAGTTGTCAGTGAGAAAAATCAGGCCACAAATAGTTCAGCTTGGCATAACATTTGCCACAAAGGCCTGGACCACTTTGAATGTGGGAGACTTGCTATCGAGAGACAGCAGAGGCAAGAAAGGAAAACCTGCCATCCCCACCAGGACCAGTCTATACCTGCGATGTTTGTGGTAGATGCTGTGGGTCCCACATTGGACTATACGGCCATCACACAATGCTTAGTGAGCACGGCAACAAAGGGAAGAGATTCGTCGAAAACAACGACTCACACCATCATCAGGGAAGAGATTCGTCGAAAACGAACCCAGGCTAGACAGGCCATCCTGCCAGCCCTAATTACAGCTAATGTCAAGTAATTACAACTCTCTGAACACTAATCATCCCCTTGGCTTTCATCTTGGTCACTCAACAAGTAACATGTTGCTTGTCTTCTTACAACAATCGGCAGAGGAATCAAAGTTCAACAACAAGGTCTATTGCAAAAAGGTCAACAATACAGTTCAACCCTGACAAATCTCACACTCACTCTGTCTCTCCAGAAGACCCGTTTGGTGAACCCTTCCATCTACTGTCTTAACAAACTTCTTGAAGAAGTTAAGTGATTCAAACTTTTGGACCTCACAATCAGCCATGATATCTTTTGGGCAAACAATACATCCAAGTTAATCGCCAAAGCTCACCAGAGATTGCAGACCCTCGCCAGGAGGTGTTTTTGGTGGATTTTAAGGCTTTTGTGTTAAAAAAAATATGGCAGCCAAACCACATGATCGATGACGTCATCAGTATTTTTTTTTTCTCCACAAATTTATCCCAAGATGACGCTCAATAAATTTCATCTTGATCGGATGAAGTTTTTTACTTGTCGAATTACGACGTCATAATGGAGGCACTTATGACATCATCGTTAACATATGTTATTCCCCATGGAGAGTTCTTTACAATGAGCCATGTCGAAATTTTTTCTATGCAATGCTTTCGGAGAGATAGAGGTGCAAAATGTTTCGGTTTTTCCCAAGATGGCGCCCGTACCACGTGACCTATGATGTCATAATTATCATTAAAAATTATATGGGTGGAGCTGCACCTATGGTGAAAATTTCTTGTCAATCAAACCAACGGTTGGAGAGAAAATCATATTTATTCTGTGCGGACAAACAGACAGACAAATAAACAAACAGACAAACAAACAAACGGACTCAAATGCAATACCCTCTCCTCTGGCGAAGGTAACTAGACATTCTCAAGCATGCAAAGTCTTTCCTTGGAAAATCTGAACTTTTATCAACGTAGAGGCCTTCGCTCACAGCTCAATGGAGTACTGCTCTCCCTTTTGGGCCGGCACCCCTGCTCAAACATTGCACTTCTTGAATCCATGGAAACCAAGGCCCTCAAAACATCATTGGAATCTCCCATGATGAGGCTGTTTCTGGGACTATTACACTTGCATCCCCAAAAGGTTTTCAGTGTTTCTGCAGGGTGAATATTGTCTGCTAATAACCCACTTCTGGTGAAACTCCTGAAATCCAGGCACACTGCTCATCTTCACTCATTTGTTCAAATTTTATCTGGTCCGTGGAACCAACTTCCTTGGTGTGTTCAATCCCATCCTTCCCTTCAGGGCTTCAAGATAGCTGTTCACTACCAGATCAGGTCATCACACATTCATACTCATGATCTTTTCATCTTTTCTATCCTTATCAACCCTCCCAAAGCCCACTACTTCCTTTCCAGTTTAGTGTGCCTCCCACACACTTCCTTTCTGGTTTTTGTTCCCGTTTAAGCCACAGTGTTACCCATCCTCCTCAGTGTTACCCAACTTGTATTCAGTTTGTTTACCCCCTGTGCGCCTCCCTCCTCCCTTTTATCTCCTTCTCAATGCCCGTTCTTCTCGAAGTGTCCCTCTGTTGCGTCCCTCCACCCAGCTGTTGGTGTATTTCTACTATGTTATTTTTGTTCCAAGTTTTGGCTCTTCCACGAGCCTAGACTTGGTATACAAAACTACAACACTCGGTAGAGCGCATACCTCCAGCAGGCTGGACAGTTTACCTCCGAAACACCGGAACGTTTTGTATCCCACTGATAGGCCAGATCTGCATCCGGAGCCGAACCAACATCTCATCAGCTTGCTTGTCATGCATACAACTCATCCACCTAGTATAGTCTCGTCATAATCCATCCACAACTTTTTGAGATATCGTGTTATATATCGTTATTGGCCAAATGTTTCAATGGTGAATAAACACTTGTAAAAATTATGAAAATTATTGTATCCAGATCCGAGTTTTTACAAAAATCTAATCGATTCGTCTTTATCCCACACCCAACCTGTCTACCAAGTTTTGTCCGAATCCATCCAAAACTGTTTATATCTTGCTCACAGACAGACAAACAAACAAACAAGCAGACAAATAGGGGAGAATACACAACCTCTGTCCACCTTTGGTTTTCTCATCGGATAATTTTCTCATAATAATGCTCAGTTTACCCAAACCGAACTCCAGTTCCCCGGGAAAGCCTTCTACCACCTTGTGGATTACAAAACTATCCCATACGACATGCATATCAGCACCTCATTTACAGATTGCAGCTGCATCACCAATGTAACTTGTGGAAGATCAGAAATTAGTCTATGTCCAGGAATAAAAGTCCCTCAAGATCTTCGGCCTCATTATTAGCTATGACCCCACCCAACTGACTGGACATACTTTCCTGAACCAAATATTTCTCTGTCACCTATCAGCCTATCATCATGGTAATCTTTTACCGTCTGTATTTTGGTGTTGCTCCTCTTATTCTCTCACCTCTCTGACCAACCTCTTTGCGTCCCAAGTCGTGCACATACTACAAACCTACTGCAAGTCTGAGCTAAACTCTCAACTCCATTCATTTGTCCCTCTCTTCTCATGTGTGGAACTGTCTTCCTGAGTTTATAGTCTTGTGCTCTTCCCTCCGATCTTCAAGTCTGTTGCCCACCTCCACCCCAGTCTCTCCAGTCTCTAACTCCTGAGTTTGAATGCATTCGCTGAGATACTGTCCTCCATTTATCCTTGTGCTGTGGTGCAGACTTTTGTTCTTGTCCACTATCTGTTTGTCCTTCACTCCACTGGCTGGTTTTTTTTTTTTCAACCTCTATTGTTATCCTCTTCCATGAGCCTCAACACCAATGTAAAAAGATAAACAATGCTAATTATTCCACGACTAAAAGTTGTTGAGTATGTTTACGACTATAGGGATTGAGGTGTGGTAGACATTTTGAGTAATAGCTCTTAATGAGAGCAAAACAAGGAGCTCATATTCTATGTCCCCTGCCTTTTGGGTGGTATGAGGAATATACCTGTGCGAAATGAGAGCTAAATCTTGAACGGTTTTTCAAATATTGTGTACACAAGCCAAGTTACCGAAATGGTTGCCATGGCAACATAATTCAGCCAATGACAGCATGATCTAATCAGGTTGAGATGATGTCATGAGGAATAGATATCTGCAATATGAAAGTAAAATGCTCAAAGGTTTTTGAAATATCGCGTACACAAAATGTGGATGGACAGCTGATTGGTTGGTCAGATTGACCTCGTATTAACCTCGCAGGAGAAGTACATGGAGAAGAGGAAGAAGTTGTTTCTTGGGTTTGTTGAGCTGGGGAAAGCATTCGATAGGGTTCCACGCGAAGTATTGACATGGGCATTGAGGAAGTTAGGAGTGGAGGAATGGTTGATCAGAGTAGTGATGTGTTACGGATTCGTCACTTCCGTCTTTGTGGTTGTCATCCACTTGAAGCATTTTTAGTTTCATGTACTATTATTGTTACAGTTTGAGTGTGAAATGGAGATAACAGTCTTCAAAGGTAAAAAATAATGTCTCAGAAGGAAAACGAGATGGGTGAGGCAGAAACCGGAAGAAGAAGAAGCGGCGGGCGAGCAGATCGAGTGAGATCGGGAAAGGAAGGCCCATCTGCTTCGAGGTGTCGAGCGGACGCTGGTGAACATTGGTCACGAGCGAATATTGGTTTCCCCGGGAAAGGGATTCCTGTGACAGTGTGGTTATTGCTGTGACAAATAAATCTGCGAGACGGGTTGTGCTGTTGGTTCCGAAAGTGAATCATCACTGGAGAGCAGGTACGCCTCCATTACGGGCCCGTCCGCCATTTCACCTCGCACCAGCCATTTCACCTCGCACCAGCCATTCGCCTGGTTCCCGTGTATGTCGTGGATTTCGCTTGGAAACTCACGGTTCTTCGCGGTTCTCCGCTTTGGAACTGCTGCTCGTTCATGTCAGCATCATTGTCTGGTGAACCGAAGGTGTGAATTCCCAGTTGCCTTTTGGGTGAACTTTTACCTGACCGACGTCGGCCCGACCTCTCACCCAGCGGCTCTTCTGCAGCGTCGACTGTCAGCTGTCCTGTGTTCAGGTCTCAGTACTGTTACATATTTATGTGAATGTATGTGAATTACTATTCAGGTCTTTGCTCAACCGCCCACGTGCGGAGATCGAACTACAGGAGTACGGAGACATTGAGAGAGACATTGACCATGGAGGGAGTCGGGAGTGGGGCTCACGTGAGGAATGTATAAGATGGCCATCTTAGAGTTATGGTAGATGAGTTTACATCTTTGTACTATTGATTGCTGATTGTTGATGGTTGTTGATTGCTCGGGGAATATATCCTTGATTATTCCGGATCCTTGGTGTGGGGTTTTTTCTTGATTGGAATTCATATTGATTGCGTTACGAAAGCGCATACATAATAGATCTTTCTGGCGGAGTTCCTCTCACGGTCTGGGGGTCACCGAGACCAGGTAGTCACCGGGAGGACCACGTAACAGAATTGGGGGCTCGTCCAAATTACGATTTGCGGATTCGCAATTGGGTCTACGTCCGGGATCTAAAATTGTATAAAATAATAAAATAATATTTTTATTAATTAAAATTTATTAATTAAGTATTAATTGGTAAATTTTTGGGGAAATTGGGGTAAAGTCTTGGGTGAAGGTTAACAGGTGTTAACAATAGGCACCATGGCGTTTGTGGCACAGAACTTTGCGGTAACCCCGAGTGAGGCACAGTTCCGAGCGTTACTAAAGTCGGACCTCTTGAAATTGGCCAAACATTTTAACTTGGAGGTCTGAACTAATTTGAGGAAGGCAGAGTTGCAGACCACGGTGATACAGTCTATGGTGGGATTAGGAACATGGGACGAGTTAGCCTGGGAGTGGCTACCCGAAGAACCAGAAGACGTTGAGCTCCGGAAACTGGAGTTGCAATTACGGAGCCAGGAACGGATTAAAGAAGAAGAAAGGAAAGCAGAAGAGAGGAGAGAAGAGAAACAAGCAGAGGAAAGGAGAGTGGAACGAGAACTCCAGGAAAGGTTAAAAGAAGAAGAAAGGAAAGCAGAAAAGAAAAGAGCAGAAGAAGAAAGGAAAGCAGAAAAGGAAAGAGCAGAAGAAGAAAGGAAAGCAGAAGAGAGGAGAGAAGAGAAACAAGCAGAGGAAAGGAGAGTGGAACGAGAACTCCAGGAAAGGTTAGCAGAAGAAGAAAGGAAAGCAGAAAAGGAAAGAGCAGAAGAAGAAAGGAAAGCAGAAAAGGAAAGAGCAGAAGAAGAAAGGAAAGCAGAAGAGAGGAGAGAAGAGAAACAAGCAGAGGAAAGGAGAGTGGAACGAGAACTCCAGGAAAGGTTAGAGGGGAGAAAAGCAGAGGAGAGGAGAGCTGCAAGGGACCTCGAAGCAGAGGAGAGAAAAGCGGAAAGGGAATTAAAGGAACGTGACATGGAGCTTCAGCAGGAAATTAAATTCAAGGAGCTGGAGTTAATGAGAGAACGGGGAGAGGTACCACCCTTGCTGACGGGGTCGACACCTAGCCAGAACACCTGGGATGTGGGCAGACATGTGAGGCTGGTTCCACCCTTCAGTGAAAAGGAAGTCGCGAAATTTTTTCCACACTTTGAGAAAGTGGCTCGACAGTTAAACTGGCCGGAGGAGGCCTGGACCATACTAGTGCAAAGTGTGCTGGTGGGAAAAGCTCAAGAGATTTATTTGGCGCTACCAATGGACCAATGTGCAGATTATGAGGTATTGAAGAAGCACATCCTCAAAGCCTATGAGTTGGTTCCTGAAGCTTACCGGCAAAAATTCAGGAATGCCAGGAAGAGGGAGAGTGACACCCATGTGGAGTTTGCCAGAGTGAAAGAAAACATGTTTGATCGGTGGTGCGAGTCAAAAGGAGTCGGGAAAGACTTCGAAACATTGCGTGACTTGATCCTGGTGGAGGAATTTCAACAGTGTGTCCACGAGGACATCAAAGTGTACCTGCAGGAAAAGAAAGTACCAAAGTTGTGGGACGCAGCCACCATGGCAGATGATTATGCCTTAACACACCGGATAGGGGTCCACGAACCTAACTCCTCGCCTAGATCTCCGCAGGGGAGGTGTGGACCAGCAGGTGCGGAGAACGACAATACATGGCGGCGGCCTCGAGATGAATATGGGGACAACGCTGATACCCGAACTGTTCGAAATCAGGGGGCTACGGGCCCAAGACAAACTTATTTCCCGGGGGGCCCGAGGCAGACCACGAGTTTTTCCTCCGGGCCTACTTGCACCTTTTGCAAAAAACCTGGACACTTGATGTCCAGTTGTTACCTCATGAAAAGGGACAACCCAGAGCGGAGTCCGACTAGTACAACTCCGAATGCGATGGCAAACGTAAGAAATCGCCCACAGAAGAGTTACCAACCATTTATTTATGAGGGGTTGGTCTCACTCAAGGGAGACTTGACTAACCCAAGACCGGTTAGGGTTTTGAGGGACACAGGAGCCCATCAATCTTTAATGCTTGAAGGCATTTTGCCATTGTCAAAGAGTACCGCAACTGGTGATAGTGTTCGGTTACAAGGGATCAGTGGCTGTGTTAGTGCCCCACTTCATGTCATCCATTTGGAATCCGATTTGGTGTCAGGACCGGTCACCGTCGGTTTACAAGCCACGCTTCCTGTAGAGGGAGTATCTGTGATTATTGGGAATGATTTGGCCGGGGGGCAAATTTATGGTAACCCGAGGGTTGGTAAAGAGCACAGCAGGGAAAATAACACCCCACCAGCTCGGGATGGCGACAAAAGTTACAAGTTATTTGTAGGGGGACTGAACTTCAACACAGAGGAAGAAGTTCTGACCTCTGTCTTCAACAGATATGGGCCGCTGGTGGAAGTGCGGGTGGTAAAAGACAGGGAAACGCAACGGTCAAGAGGGTTCGGCTTTGTCACGTTTGCAAGCACAAGAGACGCCAAGGAGGCAGAGAAGAATTGGAATGGTAAGGATTTGGAGGGTCGGACCATAACAGTAGGGAAGGCATTTCGTAGACGTCGAGAGGTCTACAGAAGAGGACAACTTGGCAGTAGTTTTGGGGTTGGCAGCAGCCGATATTACTATGGAGGCTCCCAGAGTTACGGCACCTCCCGAAAGAATGAATGTCAGAGCACTGGCCGAGAAGGAGACCGCCAGTCAGGTAACGGCTGGGACAAGGGGTCCCACCATAACTGTTAGGAGTCTGGAGAAGTTGAAGCACTATATACGGGGGAGCCGCCGAGCCGGGGCTCCTACACGGACTAACCGTGAACGCCACGTTCTTAAAGGCGTCCAGGTAGTGAACTTTCCTGCACGGACTAACCGTGAACTCCACGTTCTTAAAGGCGTCCATGTAATGAACTTTCCTCCCCGGACTAACCGTGAACTCCACATTCCTTAAGGCGTCCATGTAGGGAATACTCCGCTGGGCCTCCCGAAAAAGTGCTATAGAGAGGTTTAAATTTGGGGGCTTTGGTCACCACCTCTTAACCGTCATTCAAGAGAAACTAGAAGTGGTTGACGCTTGGTCCAGAGGGAATTAATCTAGGGGATTGTGTGAAATTTTGTTGCTTTATTTTTAAGTGATGACTGTGCCCGGGGGGAACTGATGAGTTGGGGGGGGGGGGGGTGAGTTATCTGGTTTGTTTCTCCAAGTTGGCCGGCAAAGAAAGTTTTCGCAGGGTTCAAACTTTTTCTTGAAGGGGGGGAGTGTTACATATTTATGTGAATGTGTGTGAATTACTATTCAGGTCTTTGCTTATCAATGTGTAGTCGATTAAAGGTTGTTGTGATTAAAGGGTCAGGAGCCCTTCTGGGAAAAAGGAGACCGGAAACGGAAGGAGAAAAGACACGAGGTCCTGGAGAAGGGACGATTCTTCTTCTTCCTCGCCGAGCTCGGACGCGAGCGGTATCGCTATTGAGCAACGTAACAGAATCGGCGTGTAAAAGCCCGTCTGGCGAGAGGAGTTACCGGGACGTGTAACTACCCTTTGACACGTCAAGTCACTGTGGGTTCGTGCACGAAACCAAGCGTCCGGCACAGTTCGCCTCACCATCTACAAGGCCGTGTACGGCTCGCACGTTGGGCCTCGCGCGCTGGGCAAGCCGCGTGTTGCTTTGCCCGCTTTGCTTTACCCGCTTTGCTTGGCCAGGAGGTGTGCGCTGCAGCCGTTGTTCCTGGTACGGGACGTGCCCGGTGGAAGCACGTCAGGAAGGGTCCGTTCAACCGCCCACGTGCGGAGATCGAACTACAGGAGTACGGAGACATTGAGAGAGACATTGACCATGGAGGGAGTCGGGAGTGGGGCTCACGTGAGGAATGTATAAGATGGCCATCTTAGAGTTATGGTAGATGAGTTTACATCTTTGTACTATTGATTGCTGATTGTTGATGCTTGTTGATTGCTCGGGGAATATATCCTTGATTATTCCGGATCCTTGGTGTGGGGTTTTTTCTTGATTGGAATTCATATTGATTGCGTTACGAAAGCGCATACATAATAGATCTTTCTGGCGGAGTTCCTCTCACGGTCCGGGGGTCACCGAGACCAGGTAGTCACCGGGAGGACCACGTAACAGTACGACCTTCTTTCTTGTGATCACCGGAACATGGATCGACTTTGGCCTGGTGTCGTGACAGTGACTTTGGGGATGTTACAGTTCCCTCACGTGGAGTACCGTGAGTTATTGAGTTAAGAAACTGGTGGTACCATCATTGGATTTACATGGTGTTTGCTGTGCAACTGAGGTTTTCTTGTACTTGCGCAAGTTGTTATTATTGTGCGATTTTAATACAATACAGTAGTGACCCCTAATTCCGAACGCCCCTCATCTCGAACTACTCTAATTCCGAACCGTAAATTCGAGAAAATTTTGTCCCTAATTCCGAATGTATTTCTATAACCGAACGTGGAGGGCAAACGTGAAAGCATGGGCTACCAGGCAGTTCTTCACTGAGTGGATTCATGAGTAGTTTGCCCCTTCTGTGAAGGCTTATCTTGAGGAGAAGAGTCGCCAACACCAGGCAACTTTGGAGAGGTGGTTCTCTAAAGAAAGCAAGCCTAGTGAGCCCCAACCCTCTACACGTGGTGTTAAGAGACAAAGAGAGCAAACACCAGAAGCACAGTCATCTGATGTTAGCTTGGAAGGTGCCTCACCTTCCAAGCAATAAAACCCTCTCCCTCCTTCCTCCTCTCCGGCTTCCACATGCACCATCAGAACTCTCCACTAAGGTAAATGCAGTTATTTTCATGTTAGTACATTTATTTCTTGTTTTTATTATTATTATTATTTGATATTTAGGGCATTTACTCATCTCATTTTACCTTGAATCATGTGTATTTGCAGTTAACAGTGTCTTGATAATGGGTTTTTGGGGTCCAGGAACGGATTAATTCACTTTCCATTATTTCTTATGAGGAAAATAGTTTCTAATTCCGAACTTTTCCCAATCCGAACTGCCGCTGGAACGAATTAAATTCGGATTTAGAGGTCCCACTGTACTTGGGTTTTGTATCGATTGATTGGTGTGGTTTCACCATTGGTCATTGGCACACATAATAGCACATCTTTCTGCCATGAATCCTTTCGGGGCTCGGAGGTACACCGTGACCGGGGTTTGGGGAGGAGCACGTAACAGAAATTGGGGGCTCGTCCGGGATAGAATTCCATAACATTCCCAAAATTCCCAAATTTGGAATTTTCTAACATTCCCAAATTTGTATTTCTGAAAATTTGGAATTTTTTGTGTGAAGGTTAACAGGTGCTATCTAATAGTCACAATGGTGTTTGAAGTAGAAAAGTTTGCAACGTCCCCCAACGAGGCACAATTCCAGGCGTTAAAAAGATCGGAACTTATGATATTGGCCAAATATTGTAACTTGGAGGTCCGAGTTAGCATGAAGAAAGCAGAGATTCAGACATTGGTGGTAGAATCTCGAGTGGGACAAGGAACATGGGAAGAGGTAGCCTTGGATTGGTTACCAGAGGAAAAAGGAAATATGGAGCTCCGGAAAATGGAGATGCAACCGCAGAGCCAGGAAAGGTTAAAAGAGTTGGAATGGAAAGCAGAAAAGGAAAGCGCAGAGGAAAGAGCAGAGGAAAGGAGAGCAGAAAAGGAAAGAGCAGAACAGGAACGAGAACTCAAGGAGAGAAGAGCAGAGGAAAGAGGAGAGGAAAGGAGAGCCGAAAGGGAGTTAAAGGAACGGGACATGGAGTATCAGAGGGAACTTAAACTCGAGGAGCTTGAATTACTGGGGGAACGGAGAGAAGTAGTATCCATGCCGGCTAGTTCGACAACCAGTCAGAACTCTTGGGATGTTGATAGGCATGTGAGGCTGGTTCCACCCTTCAATGAAAAGGAGGTAGCTAAGTTATTTTTACACTTTGAGAAGGTGGCTCAAATGTTAAAATGGCCTGTGGGGTCATGGACTATGTTAGTACAAAGTGTTCTGGTGGGTAAAGCTCAAGATATCTATTCGGCTTTACCGATTGACCAATGTGCAGATTAGGAGATAGTGAAGAAAGCCATTCTCAAAGCCTATGAATTGGTCCCTGAAGCTTACCGACAAAAATTTAGGAATGCCAGGAAGAGGAAGAGTGAGACCCATGTGGAGTTTGCCAGAATGAAAGAAACTATGTTTGATCGGTGGTGTGACTCGAAGGAGATTGGGAAAGACTTCAACCGTTTACGACAATTGATCTTGGTGGAGGAATTCAAACAGTGTGTCCATGTGGACATTAAAGTGCATCTGGATGAAAAAAGGTACCGAAGTGGTATGAGGCAGCAACAGTGGCAGATGACTATGCCTTGACACACCGGATGGGGTTCCACAAACCTAACTTCCCGCCTCGAATTAGCCAGGGGAGTTACGGTAAATCAGGATCGGAGAACAAATTTTCATGGAGGCGGCCTAGAGAGGACTATCGTGACAAATCTGATACCGTGACTTTTAGGGATCAGAAGACTGCAGTTCCAAGGCATACCTATCTTCCGGGGGGCCCGAGGCAGACCCCGGGTTTTTCCTCCGGGCCTACTTGCCCTTTTTGCAAGAAACCTGGGCATTTGATGTCCCAATGTTACGCCCTGAAAAGGAATAATCAGGATTGGAGTCAGGCTAGTGGAACTCCGAATGCGTTGGCCAATGCGAGAAATCGTCCTTGGAGGACGGTGCCTTGTGAAGGTTCCCGTGCCAAAGTTACGGCATCACAGAACGACCTTGTCCAAGAGGGTTACAAACCTTTTATTTCCGAGGGGTTTATGTCACTGGATGGGGACTTAACTAACCGGAGACCTGTTGGGGGTATTGAGGGACACAGGAGCACATCAATCTTTGATGCTTGAGGGCATTTTGCCATTGTCAGAGAAGACGGCAACTGGGGTTAGTGTTCTCTTACAGGGGGTTGGTGGCTATGTTAAAGCTCCTCTTCATGTCATCCATTTGAAGTCTGATTTGGTGTCAGGACCGGTCACTGTGGGGTTACAAGCAACTCTTCCTGTAGAGGGAATCTCTTTTATTATCGGGAATGATTTGGCCGGGGGTCGAGTTTCTGGTAATCCGATGTTGGTTGAAAAGCCCAGTATGGAAAATAACAGCACAGTTAGAGCACGAGATTCCGGGTATCTTTCCATCCTGTGCAGTGACTCGTGCTATGGGTAGGAAGTGCTCTAAAGAGAAGGAGAAGGAAGGTGATGTGGATTTGGGTTCCATAGAGATATTGGAGGAAAAGTCTGGAAGAGGTAATAGGAAAGGTAGTGACATCAAGGAACCGAAGGAAAAGGTGGCATCTGGACCAAAATAGAAAATGGAGTGTCCGTCGGAGACATCTGGGAACGAGGCTGAACAAACAGTGCTTGTCCGAAAGAGACTTGTTAAAGAACAACACAAGAGATTCGGAGCTCCGGAGTTTGATTGGTAAAGCCATTACAGAGGAAGAGGCTATGAAGGTACCTGTTGGTTACTTCATGAAAGGGGAAATACTCATGAGAAAATGGAGACCACCGGAGGTGCCAGCAAATGACGAGTGGAATGTTCATTAACAAATTGTGGTGCCACAGCCGTACCGGAAGGAGATATTGACTTTGGCACATGAGACAACTTTGGCCGGGCACCTTGGAGTGAACAAGACATGTGACAGAATTTTGGTACATTTTTTCTGGCCAGGATTGCGATGTGATGTGGCGGAGTTCTGTAAATCTTGCCATTCTTGCCAGCTAGTGGGAAAACCCAATCAGAAAGTCCCCTCTACACCTTTAAAACCAATTCCAGCTTTTGAAGAGCCATTCAGCCATGTCATTATTGACTTGTGTAGGCCCTTTACCTAAAACTAAGGCTGGACATCAGTATCTGCTGACCATCATGTGTGCTTCCACGAGGTTCCCAGAAGCAGTGCCTCTTAGGAAAATTACTGCGGCAGTTATTGCGAAGGCCTTGATTAAATTTTTCACTTTGGTTGGCCTACCTAAGGTCATCCAGTCTGATCAGGGTTCCAATTTCATGTCAATGCTTTTTCAGCAAGTGGTACACCTGTTGGGAGTGGAGCAAGTAAGATCAAGTACTTACCATCCCGAGAGCCAAGGGGCCTCGGAAAGGTTTCACCAGACATTGAAGAATATGATCAGAACGTACTGTTTTGAATGTGACAAGGATTGGGATGAGGGAATACCCTTATTGTTGTTTGCTACGAGGGAATCTGTTCAGGAGTCATTGGGATTCAGTCCTTTTGAACTTGTGTTTGGACACGCAGTTCAAGGACCATTGAAATTGGTGAAAGAGCAGTGGCTACAGGAGGAGTCGCAGTCAACAGTGGTGGAGTATGTGTCAACGGTTAGGCACAGATTGGCAAAGGCTTGTGAAGTTGCGAGAAGAAACTTGAAAGTGACACAGGATAAAATGAAAGCGAGACATGACAAGAAATCTCAGATAAGAAATTTCAGTCCTGAGGACCGGGTGTTCGTGTTGCTTCCTGTCCCAGGTCAGCCACTACAGGCGAGGTATTTTGGTCCCTATGCAATCGAAAGGAGGGTTAATGAAACAGATTACATGGTGACAACTCCCGACCGACGGAAAAAGCGGCAGCTTTGTCATGTCAACCGACTGAAGAAATATTATGAGAGGAAGCCTGTGGAAAAAATGGTTCCTGTCTCACCTGCGTGCCTGTAGTCGGGGTGCAAGAGAATCCAGAGGTTGAGGCCGGTGTGAAGTTTGATAACATTGATGACCAGGCTTGTCCCAGATTGACGAACACGGAAGTGTTGAGTAATTTAGATGAGAAATTAGATCATTTGACGAGGGAACAACAAGGACAACTATCCAGCCTAATTTTTGAGTTTGCACATTTGTTCACAGATGTACCTGGTCGTACTGACTTGGTATATCATGATATTGAGGTGGGGGAAGCCACTCCTGTGAAACAACACCCCTATCGGATGAACCCTGTGAAGATGGATTATCTTCGGAAGGAGGTTCAGTATATGTTGGAGAATGACATCATCGAACCAAGCAGCAGTGAATGGAGCTCACCATGTGTGTTCGTTCCCATGTGTGTTGGTTCCAAAACCCGATGGCAGTTTTCGCTGTTGTACGGATTTAAAACGGGTTAATGCAGTGACCAAGACCGACTCATATCCCATCCCGAGGATTGATGACTGTATTTATAGAATAGGCCCAGCTAAATGTGTAACTAAATTTGACTTGCTGAAAGGGTATTGGCAGATTCCTCTTACTGATCGAGCCAAGGAAATCTCGGCTTTAGTCACACCAAATGGGTTGTGTCAGTACAAGGTTCTTCCCTTTGGATTGAAAAACGGGCCTGCTACATTTCAACGGCTGATTAATAAGCTTATTGCAGACCTTGAGGGGGTGGAGGCTTATCTGGATGATGTCATCATCCACACCATGACCATGGAAGATCATCTTAAACAAATTCATGCATTTTTCAAGAAACTGACCGAGGCAGGGCTGACCATCAACTTATCTAAGAGTGAGTTTGTAAAAGCACAGGTGGTGTTCCTAGGCCATGTAGTAGGTCAGGGTCAGGTGCAACCGGTGACAGCCAAGTTAGAAGCCATTGATCGCTTCCAAGTTCCAAAAGGGAAGAAGGAGCTTATGAGATTCTTCGGTATGGCTGGTTGGTTCCGGCGGTTCTGCAGGAATTCTTCTGATGTGGTAGCCCCTTTAACGAATTTGCTGAGGAAAGAGACCAAGTTTGTTTGGGATGACAAATGACAGGCTGCCTTTGCCTACGTCAAAGAGATATTAATGAGCTCTCCTGTCCTAGCAGCCCCGGATCTTCAAGAACCTTTCAAGTTGGCCATTGATGCAAGTGATGTGGGGGCTGGGGCAGTTCTCTTTCAGGAAGATGATGGCGTGGATCACCTGGTGTGCTACTATTCGAAAAAGTTTAACAAACATCAGGCAAATTATGCCACTGTGGAAAAAGAGACCCTTGCTCTCCTGCTAGCACTTCAGCATTATGAGGTGTATCTGGGAACTACTACCTTTCCTATAAAAGTCTTCACTGATCACAACCTCTTAACCTTCATTCAAAAAATGAAAATTAAAAATCAGAGGTTGATGAGATGGAGTTTGTCTTTGCAGGAGTTCAACTTGGAAATTGAGCATGTTAAGGGCAGGGACAATGTCGTTGCCGATGCTTTATCCAGAGTGAACTAACTTTGAAAATTCCTGCAGGTTGTTTGGAAGTTTTGTTGCTTTCTTCTGGGGAATATTAATTATTGTTGCTCATGTGAGTTGATCAGCCATAGGTTGATTGGTAGTGTTTGGGTGTGAGTTTTACTTTTGTTTGTTAAAGAGGGTTTCTGCATGAAAAGAAAGTTTTCACCATGTTCAAACTTTCTTTCTTGAGGGTGGGGAGTGTTACGGATTCGTCACTCCGTCTTTGTGGTTGTCATCCACTTGAAGTATTTTTAGTTTCATGTACTATTATTGTTACAGTTTGAGTGTGAAATGCAGATAACTGTCTTCAAAGGTAAAAATAATGTCTCAGAAGGAAAGCGAGATGGGTGAGGCAGAAACCGGAAGAGGAAGAAGCGGCGGGAGAGCGGATCGAGTGAGATCGGGAAAGGAAGGCCTATCTGCTTCGAGGTGTCGAGCGGTGGCTGGTAAACATTGGTCACGAGTGAATATTTGTTTCCCCGTGAAAAGGATTCCTGTGACAGTGTAGTTATTGCTGTGACAAATAAACCTGCGAGACGGGTTTTGCTGTTGGTTCAGAAAGTGAATCATCGCTGGAGAGCAGGTACGCCTCCATTACGGGCCCGTCCGCCATTTCACCTCGCACCAGCCATTCGCCTGGTTCCCATGTGTGTCGTGGATTTCACGTGGAAACTCGCGGTTCTTCACGGTTCTCCGCTTGAGAACTGCTGCTTGTTCATGTCAGCATCATTGTCTGGTGAACCGTAGGTGTGAATTCCCAGTCGCCTTTTGGGTGAACTTTTACCTGACCGACGTCGGCCCGACCTCTCACCCAGCGGCTCTTCTGCAGCGTCGAATGTCAGCCGTCCTGGGTTCAGGTCTCAGTACGACCTTCTTTCATGTGATCACAGGAGCGTGGATCGACTTTGGCCTGGTGTCGTGACAGTGACTTTGGGGGTGTTACAGTTCGCTCACGTGGAGTACCGTGAGTTATTGAGTTAAGAAACTGATGGTACTGTCATAGGAATTATATGGTGTTTGCTGTGCAATTGAGGTTTTCTTGTACTTGCGCAAGTTGTTATTATTGTGCGATTTTAATACAATACTTGGGTTTTGTATCGATTGATTGGTGTGGTTTCAGCATTGGTCATTGGCACACATAATAGCACATCTTTCTGCAGTGACTCCTTTCGGGGCTCGGAGGTACACCGTGACCGGGGTTTGGGGAAGAGCACGTAACAGATGGCAATGTACAACAGAGTGCACACAGCTGTAAGCACGAAGGACGGGAACAGTGGTGAGTTTGAGGTGAAGGTGGGAGTGCATCAGGGATCGGTACTAAGTCCACTACTATTTGTAGCTGTGATGGAGGTGCTGGCTCAGAACGTAAAGGAGGGTTTACCGTGGGAGTTGTTGTATGCAGATAATCTGGTGTTGATTGCGGAAAGTATGGATGGACTGAAGGAAAAGATGAACAAGTGGAAGGAATGTATTGAGACAAGAGGTCTGAAGGTGAATATCGGAAAGATGAAGGTGATGGCAAGTGGTAAAGCATGTGGTGAGGTGGAAAGAACTGGGAAGTGGCCATGTGCTGTGTGCAGGAAGGGTATCGGAGTGAACTCCATTCAATGTACAATGTGCGCTAAGTGGGTTCATCAAACATGTAGTGGTCTGAGAGGGTCATTAACCAGTGTGGCAGCAACATTCAAATGTAAGGTGTGCACAGAGGGAGCTGTAGATGGAGGAAATGTTGAGTTGGATCTTGGAGACGGCGTGAAGCTGGAAGGTGTGAAAACATTTTACTACCGCGGAGACATGCTGAATGGAGAAGGTGGATCAGACTCGGCAACGGTTGCTCGAGTGAGATGTGCATGGAAGAAGTTCCGGGAACTAAGTGGCGTGCTGATGAGGAGGGGAGTGTCGTTAAAGCTGAAGGGAAAGGTGTATGCTGCATGTGTGAGAAGTGTTATGATTTATGGGAGCGAGACATGGGTAATGAGCATAGAGCAGCAACGAAGGCTGGAAAGGGTGGAAATGCAAATGGTTCGGTGGATATGTAGAGTATCGTTGAGAGAGAGGAAGACAAATGATGAATTGCGAAAGATGATGGGAATAGAGCCTGTGATTGATGCTGTGAAGAGGAACAGGTTGAGATGGTTTGGTCATGTGTTGAGGAAGGATGAAAGTGACTGGTTGAGAAGAGTGATGGAAATGAATGTCGAAGGAAGTAGAGGATGGGGAAGACCGAGAAAGACTTGGCTGAAGATGGTGGAAGAAGAAATGCGGGCAAGGGGGTTAACAAGGAGAAATGCAGAAAATAGGGCAAGATGGAGAAGATTGTCATGGGGACCGCAAGGCTAACCCCCGCTCTAGCAGGGAAAATGGCCTTAAAATGCATGTTGTTGTTGTTGTTGTTAATACCCCCGTCCCCCTTTTCCAACCTTGTTGGAGGGGCAGGAGACAAAAATGATTCCAAATACCATTTATGGAGCCTTGTTTTTCTGAGGAATGGCTAACATTCGAAATCTCAGCCTCCACTCACTTTGCATGGCAGTAAACATACTCTTATCAACTTTGTTGATAAAATTCATTGTTTACCTTGCCCATCCACACAGACGCAAACTATCCTTCACAAACTATTCCATTGTATACAAGAAAAAAAGAAAAAAAAAGAAGAGTTTGGCAACATTGCTATCTTCTACTGTCCCATGTTTTGCACAGTTTTTGCCACACTTCCATTCATCAAAATTCCAGGCCCAAAAGTCAAAACTCACTGCTCACATCCAATTCATCCCTCAGAATTAAATACACCCAAAATCTTTCCCCAGGATCCTTCAAGGAGACCACCATCCGACCCTTCCAAAACAATTCAGAACCTGTTGACTCTATAATGTGTGTGTGTGTGTGTGTGTGTGTGTGTGTGTGTGTGTGTGTGTGTGTGTGTGTGTGTGTGTGTGTGTGTGTGTGTGTGTGTGTGTGTGTGTGTGTGTGTGTGTGTGTGTGTCAACTATTATCTGTCACTCCATCAGAATATATGCTAACCTTAAACCTTATGATACAATAATTGGTTTATCCATGGAATCCAATATCTGTATTCAAATCAAAGTAGTGATGGGGAGAGGGAAGATGGAAAACAAAGAAAAAAGGAGAGAGAATATTAAAAACCTCATCATCATTTGTAGCGTAGCTCGCATCATGTGAGTACGAAAATCCAACACCAGCTGGAGCCTCAATGTAAAGGACATTGGAGACCTAAAAATTGTGTTTGTGGACAGGAAACAAAAAGATAATAATGGTGAAGTAGAGTCATTGTAGCTGACCAATGTACTTGTAACACTATTAAACAAGACCAAAACATTCGTTGGATATCGTAAAAATCCAAACTATGAAAAAGATAAGAGCCAATTTGAAACATCTTCAAGATATTAAAAGTTCAATAAAAAACAAGCTCAAAAAGAGCGCATCAATCACATACGACTTCAGGAATCGCATGCAAGTGGTCCGTCGACGTGAATAATACAATCAAAAGGAAATGGCATCGCACGGACTGGGCATATGCAACAAAAAAATAACATAATGATAACCAACAAGCCTTTGTTGGTTATCATTATTTTATTTTCAGGAAACAAATGGAAAACATATTACTACTGATATTACCACCTATAAACTACGACTGATAAACTATAAAACTACCGATATATTCAGGAAACAAATGGAAAACATATTACGACTGATATTACCACCTATAAACTACGACTGATAAACTATAAAACTACCGATATATTTAGGAAACAAATGCAAAACATATTACGACTGATATTACCACCTATAAACTACGACTGATAAACTATAAAACTACCGATATATTCAGGAAACAAATGGAAAACATATTACGACTGATATTACCACCTATAAACTACGACTGATAAACTATAAAACTACCGATATATTCAGGAAACAAATGGAAAACATATTACGACTGATATTACCACCTATAAACTACGACTGATAAACTATAAAACTACCGATATATTCAGGAAACAAATGGAAAACATATTACTACTGATATTACCACCTATAAACTACGACTGATAAACTATAAAACTACCGATATATTCAGGAAACAAATGGAAAACATATTACGACTGATATTACCACCTATAAAGTACGACTGATAAACTATAAAACTACCGATATATTCAGGAAACAAATGGAAAACATATTACTACTGATATTACCACCTATAAACTACGACTGATAAACTATAAAACTACCGATATATTCAGGAAACAAATGGAAAACATATTACGACTGATATTACCACCTATAAACTACGACTGATAAACTATAAAACTACCGATATATTCAGGAAACAAATGGAAAACATATTACGACTGATATTACCACCTATAAACTACGACTGATAAACTATAAAACTACCGATATATTCAGGAAACAAATGGAAAACATATTACGACTGATATTACCACCTATAAACTACGACTGATAAACTATAAAACTACCGATATATTCAGGAAACAAATGGAAAACATATTACGACTGATATTACCACCTATAAACTACGACTGATAAACTATAAAACTACCGATATATTCAGGAAACAAATGGAAAACATATTACGACTGATATTACCACCTATAAACTACGACTGATAAACTATAAAACTACCGATATATTCAGGAAACAAATGGAAAACATATTACTACTGATATTACCACCTATAAACTACGACTGATAAACTATAAAACTACCGATATATTCAGGAAACAAATGGAAAACATATTACGACTGATATTACCACCTATAAACTACGACTGATAAACTATAAAACTACCGATATATTCAGGAAACAAATGGAAAACATATTACGACTGATATTACCACCTATAAACTACGACTGATAAACTATAAAACTACCGATATATTCAGGAAACAAATGGAAAAAGTACTGAAACTCGAAAAATATGACGTGGACCAATTTTAGCATCCAGAAAACGATTGAATATTTCAAATTCACAAATTACACACAAGCAGTGGTAATTACGTACCATGTTCCAAGCATACGGATTGTAAACAAGGGTGACTCCATCAGGTTGAACCTGACAAAGAAAATAAATGCAATGCAACATTTGAAAAAACAACAAAAAAAACAATTGCAATAAATGTTTCTCTCATTAAGTTTTGTTAAAAATAAAAAGGCCGCACCAGGTAAGGCCCATGCTCTGAAAGCAGGCCTTCCATGGAGCTGCATCCTGGTCCGCCATTCATCCACAGCACAACAGGATCTTTAGCAGGATCACGCTGGGACTCCACAAACCTAGGAATGGACAACGCAGAGGTTTCCAAGCAGGCATCTTTAAAAATACTGCGTTTTCATGAACTCAATTAAAAGATGGCCTTCTTTTTCTCAGTAATAAGATAGAGACAAAAAAATGACATAATTGTGGCTCATTAGTTGTGAAGTGGAAAAATGTGAAGCGTACACTTATTACCTTCACCACCAAAGGTGGATGGAGATTATGTTCTCACCGCTGATTGTCTGTCTGTGAGCAGGATATCTCAAGTCATGGCCGGATTTGGATGCAACTTGGAGGAAAAGTAGGGTGTTTAACAAGGACGAATTGCTTTGATTTTGGTGAAGATCCGGATCCTGATCTAGATACTGGAATTTAATTTTCTAAGTGATTCTTCACCATTGATAAATCTGGCCAAAATCGATATATAGCACATTATTTCAAAAATGTGTTGACGGATTTTGGCCAAACTAGGGGGATGGGTTGGATATGTGACAAGAACAAGCCGATTAGATTTTGGTTCAGGTCCGGAGCCACATCTGGCCTATCAGTGGGATACACAACGTAAACTGTTCAGCCTGGCGGAGGTATGCACACCTGGTGGAGGTATGCGCTCTACCGAGTGGATGGATTTTGGTGAAACTAGGGGGATGGGTTGGATATGTGACAAGAACAAGCCGATTAGATTTTGGTTCAGGTCCGGAGCCAGATCTGGCCTATCAGTGGGATACACAACGTAAACTGTTCAGCCTGGCGGAGGTATGCACACCTGGTGGAGGTATGCGCTCTACCGAGTGGATGGATTTTGGCAAAACTAGGGGGATGGGTTAGATATGTGAAGAACAAGCCAATTCGATTTTGGTTCAGTTCCGGAGCCAGATCTGGCCTATCAGTGGGATACACAACGTAAACTGTTCAGCCTGGCAGAGGTATGCACACCTGGTGGAGGTATGCGCTCTACCGAGTGGACGGATTTTGGCAAAACTAGGGGGATGGGTTGGATATGTGACAAGAACAAGCCGATTAGATTTTGGTTCAGGTCCGGAGCCAGATCTCGCCTATCAGTGGGATACACAACGTAAACTGTTCAGCCTGGCGGAGGTATGCACACCTGGTGGAGGTATGCGCTCTACCGAGTGCCGTTCTAGTTAAGATTGTAACCTGTAGCACCAGATCGAGTATGCTGAACAGCAGCAACAAAAACACAACATTGTTATGGATTATAATGATGAATGTTATCGAGCCAGTTTCTATTCCCCATCATGACACTCCCCACCCCCACCCCCTCCCTCATCACCCCCTCTCATCCTCATGTCTCTCTTTCAGTTCTTGTTCCTTGCCAAAATAAATAAGATTAAAACTGTGAAATTTCAGAGATGGCATAGCGTAAACAAGTGTGAAACGTGATGTTTGTCATTCTCGGTAGAAGCAGAGTCCAAGTTTATGAAAAGCCAAAACACGGTGCATACTTCGTGCGCTCGAGAGAGAGAGACTATTAATTATGTCGAAAAGGAAACAACAATTCATCTATTAATTATCTGCTTTATTGAAATGGTAGAGATTTTAAACTGGCTTTTGAACAAAAGTACGACCGGGTCAATTTCAAAGCGATAGTCAATAATCCTGTTTAAATCAGCTTGATTGCCACAACCTGTAAGACCATCGACGTTCCATTGACGCATCGATCCGCAAAGCCCGTTAACCCCAAAGCTACCCCAATGAGTGTTCATTGTGACGTAATTACCACATCTTCAAACCGAAGAGATCAATTGCCAAGTTCTGTCCTCTCGTCAGAGGTTTATCCCATTCACTTCAGATCTCGGCGAGAGTGGTGGCACGGCGACAATACAATATTGATCGATAAGGAAAAGGGGTAGGGGAAGAAGGGGGGCGGTGGGGGGGGGGGAAGGGGCCATGACGATGGGTCCCCACTCCGTATAAGTCAGACGACTGGCTTGTTTATCAGCTTAAACTGGCACCACTCCACTTCTCTCAAAGAATCTTCCCTGACATCCTGGTGCCACTCACACCCTCTGGGCTCCCTTGATCGTATCGCTTCCGATATCCTGCATTGCCAATAAATCTCCATCCACTTATTGCAACCGTGTCTCCCATCGGAGGTTGAAGCCCACACCGTGCTCCTGCCGACACCTGCTGTCAGGCTGAATTGTTGTGGGAATAAAGGGCACAGCAAAGTTGGATTGAAAAACAAAAACCATTATCGAGATTACGTGGAGACGAAAGGCTGCTGGTGCCCTTTGTGCTTGTTTACAACTCACGAATCAGCTAGAAACATCAGCAAGCCAAGAGACAGGCCACAGTGCCAGGCAGAAATGCCTCTCATTTTGGATTCTCAGAAGTCTGGAACAATAAAACTACAAAATAAATACAGTGGGAAAAAGTGTTTTCTGATTTTTTAAATTAACTCCCAGTCAGGAGAAATAGCAACTCTCCTCATGGTCACAATAATGATGGGCTTGAGAAAGAAAAGATACATCAATGTATATATATATACATATACAGTGCATTCAGAAAGTATTCAGACCCCTTCACTTTTTTCACATTTTGTTATGTTGCAGCCTTTTGCTGAAATCGTTTAAATTCATTTTTTCCCTCATCAATCTACACTCAATACCCCATTATGACAAAGACAAAACAGGCTTTTTAGAAAGTTTTGCAAATTTATTAAAAAGAAAAAACTGAAATATCACATTGACAAAACTATTCAGACCCTTTGCTATGACACTTGAAATTTAGCTCAGGTGCCTCCCATTTCTCTTGATCATCTTTGAGATGTTTATCACCTTGATTGGAGTCCACCTGTGGTAAATTCAATTGATTGGACATGATTTGGAAAGGCACACACCTGTCTATATAAGTTCTCACAGCTGACAATGCATATCGGAGCAAAAACCAAGCCATGAGGTCGAAGGAACTGCCTGCAGAGCTCAGAGACAGCATTGTGTTGAGGTACAGATCTGAGGAAGTGTTGAGGCACATTAAAGCCCACAGAATCTTGTTTCTCACAGTCTGAGAGTCCTTTCGGTGCTTTTTTGCAAACTCCAAGTGGGCTTTCATGTCTTTCACTGAGGAGAGGGTTCCTTCTGGCCACTCTGCCATAAAGCCCAGATCGGTGGAGTGTTGCAGTGATGGTTGTCCTTCTGGAAGTTTCTCCCATCTCCACACAGGATCTCTGGAGCTCAGCCAGAGTGACCATTGGGTTCTTGGTCACCTCTCTTACCAAGGCCCTTCTCCCCCGAATGCTCAGTTTGGCCGGGCGGCCAGCTCAAGGAAGAGTCCTGGTTGTTCCAAACTTCTTCCATTTAAGAATTATGGAGGCCACTGTGCTCTTGGGAACCTTCAATGCAGCAGAGATTTTTTGTAGGCTTCCCCAGATCTGTGCCTCGACACAATCCTGTCTCTGAGCTCTGCAGGCAGTTCCTTTGACCTCATGGCTTTGTTTTTGCTCTGATATGCATTGTCAGCTGTGAGACCTTATATAGACAGGGGTGTGCCTTTCCAAATCATGTCCAATCAATTGAATTTACCACAGGTGGACTCCAATCATGGTGTAGAAACATCTCAAAGATGATCAAGAGAAATGGGAGGCACCTGAGCTAAATTTCAAGTGTCATAGCAAAGGGTATGAATACTTATATCAATGTGATATTTCAGTTTTTTCTTTTTAATACATTTGCAAAACTTTCTAAAATCCTGTTTTCTCTTTGTCATTATGGGGTATTGAATGTAGATTGATGAGGGAAAAAATGAATTTAAACGATTTCAGCATAAGGCTGCAACATAACAAAATGTGAAAAAAGTGAAGGGGTCTCAATACTTTTGAATGCACTGTGTATACACTACATGGCCAAAAGTATGTGGACACACAAACTTCGCACCTGTACGTGCTCATCGAACATCTCATTCCAAAATCATGGGCATTAATATGGAGTTGGTCCCCCCTTTGCTGTCGGCGTTCCAATTCATCCCAAAGGTGTTCTATGGGGTTGAGGTCAGCGCTCTGTGCAAGCCAGTCAAGTTCTTCCACACCGATCTCGACAAACCATTTCTGTATGGACTTCGCTTTGTGCACGGGGGCATTGTCAGATGGTGAGAATGGTGAAGCATGATTCATCACTCTAGAGTACGCGTTTCCACTGCTCCAGAGTCCAATGGCGGCAAGCTTTACACCACTCCAGCCGACACTTGGCATTAGGCGTGGTGATCTTAGGCTTGTGTGAGGCTGCTCGGCCATGGAAACCCATTTCATGAAGCTCCCGATGAACAGTTGTTTTGCTGACGTTGCTTCCAGAGGTAGTTTGGAACTCTGTAGTGAGTGTTGCAACCGAGGACAGGCAATTTTTACGTGCTACGTGCTTCAGCGCTCTGCGGTCCCGTTATGTGAGCTTGTGTGGCCGACCATTTTTACGGCTGAGTTGTTGTTGCTTCTTGACGTTTCAACTTCACAATAACAGCACTTACAGTTGACCGGGGCAGCTCTAGCAGGGCAGAAATTTGACGAACTGACTTGTTGGAAAGGTGGCATCCTATGACGGACGGTGCCACGTTGAAAGTCACTGAGCTCTTCAGTACGGCCCATTCTACTGCCAATGATTGTCTATGGAGATTGCATGGCAGTGTGCTTGATTATATATACCTGTCAGCAATGGGTGTGGCTGAAACAGCCGAATACACTAATTAGAAGGGGTGTCCGCATACTTTTGGCCATGTGGTGTGTGTGTGTGTGTGTGTATATATATTGTTGTGGTTTTGAGAACCCACACAGGTAACATCATTAAAGGTTAAAGGTTGCACCCCATAGATCGGCCACAAGCAACACGTAGGTCACCTTAGGACGTTAGTTATTTCATAGTATGTGTTTAGGATAAGGCCATTCCAAAAGGTTGCATCTGCGTTGTGTTAAACAAATAAGAGTAGGCCCCGTTCGTCCATTTTTGCAGCCTCCCTTCAATCGACGCCATTAAGCGCTATCCAGTCTGTACTCCATCGCCCTCGCAGTTTGTTACGCTTGCTTGCCAGCAGTGTTTGCTGCTCTTGCTCGCTCAAACCAGCCCAAAGGCCACGAGGTAAGACTCGGAAAGGAGGTGGAGCGCAAGGGTGGGGGTGTGGCCACGTCAAGCAGCCATCAAGGCGGAGCCGGTAAGCCCTCAACAGCCAACCAGGGCTCGAGTGAGATCGCCTGACAGGGTGTGGCTTGACATTCCAGAGGGTTCGCTGGGCGTGGCAATATAACCCTTCGCGCGAGGCCCCCACCTCAGTTATGAGGCAGGCGCTCGAGTCGTGAGCAGAGTTATGAGGAGAACATGCGCTGAATCAGATCCCAAAAGAACGTGCGCTGAGTTGAGTTATGAGGAGAAACGCGCTGTGGGCAGTGACAAATTACGAGTCTTGAACGAGTTATGAGCCGGGGTCCTCTGTTGAACAGTTGAGTTATGAGTCTGAAACAGAGTTGAGTTAAGGGAGAGGCTTGGTTCGTGTGCAGAGTTACGAGAGGGAGAGACGCGCGGTGACGAGCCTTGATTGATTGATTGCGCTTTACAAAGGGCTGGCGCACGGCACGATTGCAGAGGACTGCAGCGTGCAGAAGGACGTTGGTGAAAGGCGCTTGGTAACTCCATCGGGGAAGTGGCGCGTCGATCATAGCAATACCGGGAGTGCGTGTAAAGGCGCCGGTACAAGTATTACGTACGCCATATAATCGCCAACCGACCTTTCCCCGATATATAGTTGTCCGCTTCGCGCCTACGCCACGCGGAGAGCTGCCTGCCATCTTCCACCATCTGCATGGTACGAGTCGGGGACCGGACGAGCTGTGGACCCTTGGACCCTCAAACCGACCATCTACAAACCCCGTGTGAGTCTGAGAGTGAGTGAGTGTGAACGGGCCCGTGTCCAGGGATAAGTATAAGACTGTTTAAGGCTGCCCTGTGTATCTGCTTCTTCCTTTTCATTGTACATTGCTCTTTCTTTTCCTCTTCTTCCTGTGTACATAATTAATAAACCAATCTGTTCTTCCTGTTTTCCTCTCAATTCGACCGTATCAGTCTTTTCCTCAATTGGGTAAGCGTGGCACGATTAAGAACTGCTCAAATCAGGTTTCGTACCTGTTAACGGCCCGAATCGCGGCTCGCTTCGCTCGGCGTGTCCACTAACACCGTGGTTCGGGTGGGGTTATTTCCTTGCTTCACGGTCGGTGTTAGTACTTAGGTAATAGGAATAATTCGACCAACAACCCGATTTAACACCGACCGGAAGGAACGTGATAGCCTCGGTATCGCGTCGGCTAGTAAAAAGACAAGGGGATTAACCCCCCCCCCCTTGAAAATGGGAGGGCCGAATTTGGAGATCCGCAACAATATATATATATATATATATATATATATATACATATATATATATACACAACTGTGAGAAAGAGTAGAAACTCCACAGTACGAGCAGGGCGTCTCATTTGCATTAAATAATCGGGAGATTAAATCAGACGCGGACGTAGCTTCATCTCCCGATTATATATATATATATATATATACATATATATATATACACAACTGTGAGAAAGAGTAGAAACTCCACAGTACGAGCAGGGCGTCTCATTTGCATTAAATAATCGGGAGATTAAATCAGACGCGGACGTAGCTTCATCTCCCGATTATATATACTAGGGCATGCCCGTACTATATATATATATCTAAAATTATATCCCCCCCCCCCTCTATTTACATGAAATGGTTTGGTCCAAAGCGAACGGCTTGCGAGTACGGTGACAATCCCCCCCCCCCCCCCCTCTATTTACATGAAATGGTTTGGTCCAAAGCGAACGGCTTGCGAGTACGGTGACAATCCCCCCCCCCCCCCCCCCCTCTATTTACATGAAATGGTTTGGTCCAAAGCGAACGGCTTGCGGAGTTTGGTAAAGAAATCGCCATAGCGTGCACAAACGCGCAGGAAAGCGAAAGAATCGCAAATTAGTTTTAATTAGTTTTAAAACATAGTTTAACGCCAACATAGTTTGCCAACGTGAAATAAATGAATACGCTCTCAAATGTGCCGTCCGAGGCAGAGTCTGTTCGCCACGTTCGGCACACGTGATAGCTCGCTGCTCTCTGATTGGTTGAATCGTTTTTTGGACATAGCTCGCTAACTACTTGTCCGATTAATATGAAACCTTGAAAAGGCACATCCTCGGGTCCCCAGCAATATACCTGGCAAGTTTCAAGTATATCGGACCGGTAGTTGTCGAGAAACAGCGGTCGCATACAGACACACACACAGAGATTACTGGAATTATAGATAGAAGATGTATATATATATATATATATATATATATATATATATATATATATATATATATAAATATATATATATATATATATATATATATATATATATATATATATACATATATACATATATACATATATACATATATACATATATATATATATACATACGTACATATACATACATATACATACATACATACATATATATATATACATGCATATATATATATACATGCATATATATATACATGCATATATATATATATATATATATATATATATATATATATATATATATATATACGTATATATATATATATATATATATATATATATATACATATATATATATATATATATATATATATATATATATATATATATATATATATATATATATATATATATATACAGTATATATATATATATATATATATATATACAGTATATATATATATATATATATATATATACAGTATATATAAATATATATATATATATATATATATATATATATATATATATATATATATATATATATATATATATACATATATATACATATATATACATGCATTTACATATTGTAACGGATTTGGGAAACCCTGCACTTGGTGTAATTGTTGTAAATATCACCCTCTGTAAATAATAGTAATTCCTGTAAATACCTCCATTTGTGTAAAGGTCAAAGGTCGTCCCTTTAGCTAGTCCATCGCATACATGGAGAAAATCATAGGCCCTTCCAAATAGTTATATCATTATTATGTGTTCCAGTTTAAGGCTCTGTTTTCCATTAGTTGACTCTGCATTGCACAACATGAAATAAGGTAGAATCCTCTTTCAATTGCCCCAGAACCTCCATTGCCAACTGCATTCGCCCTCCATTACGCACGCGGTCAACTCGGGGAAGAAGGGCGTGGCCCGCCCATCGTCATCAGGAGGTGGAGCCAGGAAGCCCTTGCGCCCAACCAGGACTCGGTGGGCACGGCTTGGGTAAGGTGTGGCTATGGCTTGGTAGGGCGTGGCTATATAACCCGTCGAGGGAAGCCCCCACCGAGCAGATGATCGAGGGAGCCAGAGGCATGTCGAAGCAAAAACCAGCCCTGCCGCGTGCAACGAGATACGTGTGCCTGCCGCGTGGAACGAGATACGTGTGCCTCCCGCCGCCTTGCTCGCTTCCAGCCCGGAGCGGACCTGCTTGCTGTGCCGCCCTGCCAAACCTTCCGGTCCTGTGGTCCCACCTTCTTCTCCCTCCAGCCAATCCAATCTGCAATTCCCTATTCGTGTGAGTGAGTTCGTTCTGTCTGTATTGTCCTGGGTATAAGTAAGCTTGTTTAAGTTAACCACTGCACTGTGTATCTGCTTTTCCATTGTCCCTGTAAATTACATTTCTTTTCTTCTCTTGCTTTGGTTGTGTGTAAATAATTAATAAATACCTGTGTTCTTTCTTTACCCCTTTTGCTTCTTCACATTCGGTCGCTTTAGGGATTTCCACATTGAGTCCCTGTGGTGTGATGTCGGCCAACGCATATGAATCGGGTTTAGTCTTTGTTAATGGCTCGAACTTCGGACTGCTAACCCGCTCGGCAAATAACATCTAGAACTGTGGTTCGAGCAGAAGTTATTCCCTCGTTCCCGGCTGGCGGTAGTAATTAGGTACGTAGCGAACCCCTAGGCCTAACAAACCCTACCTACCGTCGGTCCGGAAGGACGTTGTAGCTTCAGGATCGGAGACGGCCAGTGCAAATAGAAGGGGGATTAACCCCCCCCCCCCCCCCCCCGCTAAGGGGAGCGCCGTCCTCCGTTTCCGTAACAATTGGTGTCTGGGAGTGAGATTCGGACCCGAAGTGCGCTTAACGCACTCAAAATTTGGAGCGGCCAAAATTTTATTTAATATTCTAAATTTTAAAATCGTGCCATGGATGATCAAGGCGACCGGATGCCAGATGGGGAGTTAGAGGGTTTAGAATCGACCCAGGATCCCGGGGAGGCAGTGGGAGTAATAATGGAGGAGGAGAGCAATGAAGATGTGGTAGCGGAGGTTTCAGGCGCACGAGATCGCGGCGCCTCGCATGAGGTTGGAGGTGCACAAAATGGCGGCTCGCACATGGCTGCGGCGGCCGCACCCGCTGCACAAATAGGGGGAATTGATGTGCGGGACCTCATGGCGCAGATTAATGCAGCCATACTAATGGGGAATATAGGATTGGAAAACCGAATGGGGGAGCGTTTAGAAAACCAAATCAGAGGATTGAAAACTGACATAGGAAATTAAATCGGGGGGCTATAAGCCAAATTTGAGGGTTTAGACAATAAATTTGAGGGTTTAGACAATAAATTTGAGGGGTTAGACAACAGGTTGGAAGGGCTAGAAGGTAAATTGGGGGGACAACTGGAGGACATGGGTAATAAAATTGGGGAAATGAAGGAGGGGTTAACGGGGTTGGAAAATAGAATGGCTGCCCAGGAGAACCAGATGGAAGGGGTGAAGAATGGGTTAGGGGGGTTAGAAAACACCATGGAAGGCAAATTGAGGGAAATAGGGGAGCAATCCGCCCGGGAAATTAAGCAAATGCGGAAACAGATAGAGGAGGTGAAAATCGGGTTAGAAACCAAATTGGATGCCCAGAGGAATGATTTGGAGCAGATGAGGGCGGCATCTACCAAGGAGATGGGAGAAATGGGGGAGGAGATCAGACGAGATGTGGGTGAAGAGGTCGCGGGGGTACGCGAAGCGGTAAAGCGGGGTGAGGAGCGTATGGAGAAAGAGGTGAGAAATAGTACGGCTAGGTTACAGGGGGCATAGAAGATCTGACGAGGGGAGTAGAACAGCTGACGGTGGGACAAAAGGAGTTAGGGGAGCAGGTGGAAAAGAACACCGTGGTAATCGGGGGGTTGAAGGCGACACAGAAAGAAATAAAAAAAGAACTGATAGCGACGAAGAGGGAATGTCAGATGGTACACGAGGGGTTGACAAAGAGGTTGGACGAGGTGACAGAGGCAATGGAGACAAAAGAACGGGAAGTAAGAACGCACATAGAGACGACCAAGGTGGCCTTAGAGGAAGAAATTGAGGAGGCGCACCGGGAAATAATAGAGGTAAAGCAAAAATTAGAGGATGTGGAAGAGGGGGTAAGTGAAATTAAGAAGAGACGGAGGGCAACTAAGAGAGAGATAAAGGAGGAAGTGATGGATTATGTACAAGGTCTGTGCTCAAATCGTGATGATGTGCTTACTGACCAAATAAAAAGTTTGCAGGTGGCGGAGGAGGAGCGAAGACGAGGTGCCGAGGTGAGTGGCGATATACTCGGAAATGTTTATGGTGTGAGGGGAGATTCAGTGGGCTTGGGTGTTGGTCTAGACCCGGGCATTCGTGAGAGGCCGCTGATGAGGTGTGCGACAGGTGCAGAGTGTGTGGAAGGAGGAGGTGTGCAAGGAGGTCCGACTATGGGGAATGCAGAAGGTATTTGTGAGCCAGCGTGTGCGGCGGTGATCGGGTGTGTGCAAGAATGCACCCCCATGAGTGGTACGGAGTATGTACCGGGAGAGAGTGCGACAGGTGCACGAGAAAGGTGTGGAACAGAGGTGTGTGTGAGGCAAGAGTGTGCGCCGAGGAGTGAGTGTGCTGTCGAGAGTGAGAGTGAATGCACGACAGAGTGTGGTGGTGAGAGTGACACGGAGTACGGGTTGGTTGTGGCAGGTGAGAAGGAATGCACACCTGGAAGGGAAGAATGCACACCTGGAATGGTTGAGCGCGTGCAGGAATGTACACCTGAGTTGGTGTTGGCGCGGGTGCGAGAGGGCACATGGAAGCGCGTGATTGGGTGTGCAAAAGAGTGCACACCCATGGTTGTCACAGAGGGTGTGACCGAGGAGTGGGCGCGAGGTGTGTTGATGAAGTGTGCGAACGACGAGTGTGTGCCAAGGTGTGCGGTGGTCAGGTGTGTGACGAAGTCTGTGAGCGTAATGAGTGTACCTGGGTGGTGTGTAAGAGGAAGTACAATAACGAAGAGTATGGAGACACCTGGATGTGTGAATAAGGAACGGAACGCGTGGTGTGAGCATGCAAGTGAAGCATCGACGTTAAACGGAGCAGCGGTTAGACCGACTTTTAGCCGACGCGAGCCCTCGGTCCGTGCCGGGCTTTGGGTGCTGCGAGAACCAGTGGGGATCATAACCACGGCGGTTTCAAAGGAACCGCCGTGCGCGATCCGTGCCGGGCCTCGCTCTGCACGGTCGCGTCCGTACTCCGCTAAGCGGAGCGGGTGGCCCGGTTCAAGGGCAGTAAGGAAGGGTCGGCACGGCGACCCCTTGTGGTTGCGGCGTTCCGGCCGGGCGAGATTGGGCCATCGGGCGGGAGACGGGAAGGTTCCGCGCCGAGGTGGACCTTGGAATCTCGGCCCAAGCGAACCCCCTCCCCTGAACCGAGTGCCGGACGGATCCAACTGCAGGAAACGAACCACCCGCGTTCATAGCTCGGCTTGGCGAAGCCGAGCTTTGCGAATGTAAAGATGCACCGAGGCTCAAGTTAATGGACATTTGGTAGGGATAGGGAATTGGTGATTGGCAAAAATTGATGAGCAAAATTTGATTGGCAGATTGGCAAATTTTGGATTGGCAAGAATTGGAATTGAATGGGAAAAATTGATAATGGAAGATGCCCGAGGTGGTAGGATGGCAAATCCACCATCCCTCGCACCCCGGGGCACATGAGCACTAGTTATGGGGTTTATGGCAGTGTAAGCTCGCCGAGGGACGGTTTGGATAAATGTATAGGGACTTAGACATGACCATAGGTGACATGAGAATTAAGTAGCGACATTGTACAGGTAGTCGGGGACGTAGAGAGGTTAGAATGGTTGTTAATGACGTGGTATGTGCTTAGTTTAAAGGGAAGACGGGGAGCACCAAGTTAGAAGGGCACCAGGTAGATCAGATGATGCCGTATGTGTGAGAATCTTGATATTGAGCAAATGAGGAATTGCTGGGCAATGCTCGGGAAGGATGTGTGTGTAAGCATGGGAAAATCTGGGTGCCTGAGGCAATGGTTTAGAGAATTGAAAGTGTATGGAGCAGTGTATGACTGAGTAATGGTGATTGTGTGTTGTGTTGAGCAAATGGTCCTGGAGGAAGGAGGGTGCAGGAAGCACCAGGTGTGATTGCACAGGTGTGCAAGTGAACAGGGGAGCATGGTTGTATGGAATAAATGGTCTGGAATATATGGAGTATGGAATGGATGGTGTGAAGTGAGTATGGTGGAAACTGTGGAGTGGAGTGGATGGTGCGAAGGAGTGTATGGGGAGGATGGACCCCCATCACGAATACCCGGGGAGGGTAGTTTAAGAGTTAGGTAGAGGGTATAGGTAAATTGTGGTTGGATATTGGCATCTGTGGTGCGTGTGGAAGAATGGTGTTTGGATGGGTGCATTAGTGATGTGGAAAAGACTGGGCGTGTGGCCTGTTAGAGGGATGGTTGGTTGGGCGCTCCGCCACTGGTAGTCTGTCGGCCAGGTGAGGCCGCAGGTAGGCTCTGGCAGCCAGTTAGAGTTCAATGGGGCCCGAGGATCCAGAGGAAGGACACGGGTAGCCCAGTGCCAGAGAGGGCACCGAGGGGGGTAAGCGCCAGGGAGGGCCTTCCCCAGGTAGGTTAGCGAGGAGCAGGTACGCTCGGGAGGCAACTTCAGTGGCGGAGGCGCACAGGTAAGTAGACCTGTTAGAGGAGCCACACGACTCAGTCCTGAAATTGTGCAAAGGCACAGGGAGTTGAACCGGGGGAGTGAGACCCCATATTGATGGGCACCACAGTTTGGTCAATGGGAGTTTGGTTCTTAAAACCGCATAGAGTGTAAGATGGCCAATGGATTGGCAGGGAAAGACCCCGGGTAGTGTAAAGTGTGTTAAGGTCATTTAGAAGGTAGATAGGATTGAAATCTCCTCGCACCATCTACATCCACTCATCTGAGGTGACGTAACTCCACACCATGCCATGTTTTGGTTATTTTTGTGCAAATGTTTGGATTGTGAGACGCATCATGACGTGGGTGTGACATTGTGCTTGATGTTCCATCTCTTCCTCCTTAAGAGGGATTGATGAGGAATTGGTGATGGCAAATTTTGGATTCGTGGGATTGTAACGAATTTGGTTTAGGGGGGAGATATGGGGAAGATGTGACGGTAGCGACGGACTTGTAATGTAAATTGTAGTGTAATGTGTAGGTTTTTGTAAATATGGGGAGGGGCAAGGGGGGCAGTGTAGGTCACCTGTGGGGGGCGTACGGAGGGACGAACCTTTCTCAGCTCGCTCCCATGCGCACCTCATTCTGCTTTGCCTTGTTTGATGTCTACCCTTGCACCCTGACCCATGACTCACCTGTCTTCTCTGTCTTCCTTCTCCCAACCGAGGATCGTGCTCTCTGGGCACTGAGGGGAGCGTGCGGGGGGGCCGCGTCTGTGTGCCCGAAATTCCCGCAACCAGCTGCTTGCATCGATGCACCACTTTATGGACCACGTTGTTGTGGCAGAGCACCACCATATGGACCATGGTACTGTGGACGAGCACCACTGATGGACCCCACGTGTTGGGGCCTAGCCCCTCTGCTGGGACCGGCCACGATGGCCCAAGGGAGATCTTGCTTGCAGACCTCGGTGAGGTGGCACCAAGCCACACAGGTGAACCACCCATAGTCGGCCCCTGTTGGCCATAAATAAAAAAAGATGGACGCGTTGTGTGCCTTTTTATGTCCAAATAGGGCGCAAGCAAGAAGATCAAGAAGAACAACAAGAGTTGAGAACATCAAGAACGATAACGGCCAGCAGAGGGAGCAGAGAAGAACAAGATCATCAGTGTGTTGTTTTTATTGTGATGAAATATGTGCAATGAGCACTGGATGGTGCTTTGGTGTTTTTCTGGTGCTGATTGGTGCTTTTTGGTGCTCTTTATTGGTGCTGGTGCGTCGATGCAGTACATGCTGTCTCCTCCCTCCCCACAGGATTTTCTTTTTGTGTCTCCCCCAAAAACAATAACAGGTCCTGGGTTGCAGTGTAGATACTAATAATGTCTTGTAAATAATGCTCCCCACCGTAAATGTATTGTTTGGAAACCATTCCGCAATTCGGTTATTCTGTGGGTGTGAATCTGTTAGGTAGGGTGCAATGCAGCAGCGGGACATACTTATTTGTGTTTTAAAACTGTCACACACAGGGTCAGGTTAATTGTAGAGGGAATTACACCTACGTGCCACATTAAGTTAAGTTTTATAGGCCCGGGACGTGCCTGGAGGATGAGGGTGCAGTGTAACGGATTTGGGAAACCCTGCACTTGGTGTAATTGTTGTAAATATCACCCTCTGTAAATAATAGTAATTCCTGTAAATACCTCCATTTGTGTAAAGGTCAAAGGTCGTCCCTTTAGCTAATCCATCGCATACATGTAGAAAATCATAGGCCCTTCTAAATACAGACTTGGCATTTAATATGGAATTATTTTTTTTTCTTGACTTGGGTTTACTTTCTGAACTCAGTATATCAATCTGGTGAGTTTCTTTTGCACTTTGGTGATTTATTTGTTAAAAGAACCATGTCACTGATTGTCTGTCGCAGCAAGAAGTCAACAACAGGATTATATCACAGGTGGCGTGGCAAAATGTACGGACAGGTGCATTTGATGATTGGCTTCACAGTCGGGTATACAAGGGTTGTTGCGTTCTGTATTAGTGGAAAACAACTGCTGCATATCTCCAAAAGTTATTTCCGCTTCCTCTGGAGATGGTCCGTCAACTCGACAATGCTGTTTGTCATGGAGTGGTGGCTTTACGAAATTATGGCATGAAACAGCATGCTATTGCTCGGCAGTATGGCATCACTCAAGGTCAGGTGTCAAAGATCCTGAAACGAAATGCTCAGAGGGGTGTCCCTACTCCAATACCGAGGCCAGGACGTCCCCGCAGAACCACAAGGAGGGATGATCGCCAGCTGCACCGGTAAGTCCGCAATGGCCGTACCAAGTCAGCTAATCGGCTTAGGGCTGAGTGGCAGCAACTGACAAATGTGCCTGTATCCAGAAGGCGAGTCAACCAACGACTGGTTCAAGCAGGCTATCGTGCCAGGCGTCCCCTGAGAAAGCCACGCCTGACCAGACAACACCACCAGCGCCGATTGCAGTGGGCCAGAGAGCACCGTCAATGGCAGCCAGGACACTGGAATCACGTTATCTTCAGTGACGAGTTTAGATTTCTGGTCTATCGTCAAGATGGCCACGTCCGAGTGCGCAGACAAGTGCATGAAGCCTACAACAAAGATTGTATAGTGCCAAGAGTCCAAGCTGGAGGTGGTGGGGTGACCGTTTGGGCTGCTTTTCATGCAGGGGGCAAAACTGACCTGGTTGTTCTGAATGGAAACCTGAACTAGTTCAAGTAGAGGGCCATTCTGGAAGAAACATTGCTTCCATTTGCTCGTGCAGCCTTTCGAGGAAACTTTGTCTTCCAAGATGACAATGCATGGCCTAATCGTGCTCGCATGATCCAACACTTTCTTGCTCACCGTGGTGTAGAGCATATGGAGTGGCCTGCCATGTCCCCAGATATGAATCCGATAGAGAACTTGTGGGCAGAATTAACGTGTCAAATCGACCACTTGGACGGACCAGCAGCCGACTTCTGTGCGTGAATTGCAGCAGGCTATTGTCACTGCATGGCAAGCGATTCCTGTCCAAACCTTGGCAAATCTCGTGAACAGCATGCCTCAACGTGTACGTGCTCTCCTGAATGCTCGTGGGGGTTACACGAAGTACTGAACTGTAATTTTACTGTCCGTAATCCCAATCGTAATTTAACTTTTGTTTTTGTTTAAAAAAAATTTTGGCTAATGTGCAAAATAAAGAGATACTTCTGGAAAACGTACAGAAGTTTAACACAGTACTGTCCATGAATTGAGTTCGATATCAGTTTACATCACTTTCAAGGATCAATTTATTTGTTTCGAAATGCAAATGTGGTTTTTGTTTCTTTTAAAGGTCACATTAACAAAATCTAGAATAATTTCAACATAATTCAAATGAACTTTTGGTTCTAAGGCATCTTGAAAAGTAAGTTCACCCCCACAAAAAAATATTCCATATTAAATGCCAAGTCTGTAGTTATATCATTATTATGTGTTCCAGTTTAAGGCTCTGTTTTCCATTAGTTGACTCTGCATTGCACCAGAATGAAATAAGGTAGAATCCCCTTTCAATTGCCCCAGAACCTCCATTGCCAACTGCATTCGCCCTCCATTACGCACGCGGTCAACTCGGGGAAGAAGGGTGTGGCCCGCCCATCGTCATCAGGAGGTGGAGCCAGGAAGCCCTTGCGCCCAACCAGGACTCGGTGGGCATGGCTTGGGTAATGTGTGGCTATGGCTTGGTAGGGCGTGGCTATATAACCCGTCGAGGGAAGCCCCCACCGAGCAGATAATCGAGGGAGCCAGAGGCATGTCGAAGCAAAAACCAGCCCTGCCGCGTGCAACGAGATACGTGTGCCTGCCGCGTGGAACGAGATATGTGTGCCTGCCGCCGCCTTGCTCGCTTCCAGCCTAGAGCGGACCTGCTTGCTGTGCCGCCCTGCCAAACCTTCCAGCCCTGTGGTCCCACCTTCTTCTCCCTCCAGCCAATCCAATCTGCAATTCCCTATTCGTGTGAGTGAGTTCGTTCTGTCTGTATTGTCCTGGGTATAAGTAAGCTTGTTTAAGTTAACCACTGCACTGTGTATCTGCTTTTCCATTGTCCCTGTAAATTACATTTCTTTTCTTCTCTTGCTTTGGTTGTGTGTAAATAATTAATAAATACCTGTGTTCTTTCTTTACCCCTTTTGCTTCTTCACATTCGGTCGCTTTAGAGATTTCCACATTGAGTCCCTGTGGTGCGATTTTGGCCAACGCATATGAATCGGGTTTAGTCTTTGTTAATGGCTCAAACTTCGGACTGCTAACCCACTCGGCAAATAACATCTAGAACCATGGTTCGAGCAGAAGTTATTCCCTCTTTCCCGGCTGGCGGTAGTAATTAGATACGTAGCGATCCCCTAGGCCTAACAAACCCTAGATCTACCGTCAGTCCAGCAAGGACGTTGTAGCTTCAGGATCGGAGACGGCCAGTGCAAATAGAAGGGGGATTAACCCCCCCCCCCCCCTCCCCCCGCTAAGGGGAGCGCCGTCCTCCGTTTCCATAACAATATACATACATATATATATATATATATATATACTAGGAGGAATCCGTGGAGATTTCCACAGAATGCAATATGTGACTTCAAGCCCTCAACACCCCCCGCACCCTTCTCACTCAAACCCTCCCACTCCCACCCCCCCCTTCCTCCCCCACGCACCCTTCTCACAAACCCCTCCCACTCACCCCCTTCCCCCCCCCCCCCCCCCCCCCCTTCTCACAAACCCCATGTCCTGAACCTCCTCCTCCCAAAACCAAGTCCTCACCTAACCCCTCTCAACCCCAAGGCATCAATCCTCTCCCCACTCCAAGCCTTCAGACCCCCTCACCACGAGTCACGGTCACCTGTCCAACTCACAATCCCATGAGATAGGCGGAAAAGATGTGTGGCAATAAACAACCCAAACCCAATGATCTTCCCAACGCATATATACACACCGTTAAAAGTGGATATTGACCTTTATGTTTTGATATGGGTTTAAGCCCTGCTTGAGAGAATGCCAACCCTCTCCCCACTTCAAACGTATGAACCCCCTCCCCATCTCTCCCCCCCCCCCCCCCCCCCCCTCTCTATCTCTCTCTCTTTCTTAGTATGTGTTTTATACACAGCCACATCTTTTAAGTTACAAACTCCAAACTCAGGGTGCAGATACAACTTTGTGTGGGGGGCAACATAGGCTATGTGGCCACGGACTCACACAGGAATGTGCGGGGCCAGGATTGGGGGGGGGTGGGGGTCAGGGAGGCGTAAATTATCTATGTAAATGTGTACTGTGTCGCTTCACCTGGTGGTTGTGGCAGGGGTTAAAATACAAAATACAGCACAGGGAGGTTATGAAGGGATTCCGTTCTGAACAACGTTCATACAGTAAGTAAATTGAACAGCCAAAGCTTTACCAAGTGGGTGAATCAGAAAAAAAAATCCAAAAATAATGATGAACTTCAGAATTGTGCAGCAAAACGTTAATATTCATCCTTATGAAGCAGCACTTAAACATTCTCATAACTTCTCATCAACACCCATTTCTGCTCTGATATAAATTAAGGGAGCATATAAACCAAAGGAGAGGGGCAAAATAAAAAACAAGGCCAAAGCTATCACCAGTCCCCTACTTTGCCCAAATGCATGCAATCCATAATGTGCTTGAAGGAAAAAAGTGCAGATCCACAAACCCTGCAGCACCTCAGATATCAACAGGCAATAGCCAATAGCCTCAAAATTGGAGAAGCACTATTAACACCGCAGTGCGAATCGTAGCACAGGAAGCAAGCCAAACACCCCTCGAGGTGGGCCGTTCTATTTTCCACACAATGTAACTGAGTAGGAATGCACAATTTGGACATTATAGTTTGCCGTTTTGCATTTTGTAGATATCCATAACTGTGTAGGGGGTACCTTAAAAAAAGGTGGGTGTGTGGCAGGCAAACTCTTTTGATTGGGACCCTTGCAGCACGTGCGGATGCGGCACAGTGGTTCATGGTCACCATTACAGTTAAGAGGTTGCAGCTATATATAAAATCATTACTAAATTCAAACCCCAAAAAGCAGTATTGAATTTAATTTTCTTATTAGCACTCCCCACCTATTTTATCGAATCACTACGGTCGACAATGTAAGCTATTTATTTTTGGAATACATCTTGACTCACCAGTAATGTAGTCTCTTAGTCCCAGATGCATTGAGAAATCCAGAGTAGTGTTTGAAGCTGGGTTGTTTCATCAGACCGGGAAGTTCAGTGATCTCATCGCCTTTGGGGGCAGCAAGTGACGGCGAGACGGCAAGCAACAGTGACAGAAACAGTGGAATGATTGAAGAAGCCATTATGTCTGAAAAATACAAACAAGTATCTTCTGTTATATCCACATATACCTGGAAGGACACACAAGAAGCATCGTCTTAGATTGCAAAATTGGGATAAATATTCAGACTTTTGTCAAAAGAAACTCGAGGCTGCGGCAATAAGAGAAGAAAAGAAAAACAATTTCCCAAATCCACTGACACAGCTGGAAATGATGTGGTGATGACTCACAAGGGATGTCAATGGAAACAGACACTTCAACTTGCTAACTTACCGTGCTGGTGCAATACTTTTCAGATATATATAACTGAGAAAGCAGAAACTCCACAATATGAGCAGAGTGCCTCATTTGCATTCAATAAATAATCGGAAGAAATTAAAGAAGTAGCAGACGATCAATCAATGTTTTATTTTCTGACAAACTTTCGACCAAACAGGCCTTCTTCTCAGTATTTTTTTTTTGTTTTTTGTATACTGAATCGAGGCTCGTGAAAGAGCTAAAGAGATAAAGAGCAGTCTTCCTCGAGTTCAACGAAAGTGATGTTAAAATATATATATATATATATATATATATATATATATATATATATATATATATATATATATATACACACACACCAGTCATTATGCGACTTTATACCATGAGTAGTGAACCGCCATTAATTAGGTGCGCTCATTAGGCTGGAGAACTTAAATTATAAATTATATCTCTATATATACAGTGCAATCAGAAAGTATTCAGACCCCTTCACTTTTTTCACATTTTGTTATGTTGCAGCCTTATGCTGAAATCGTTTAAATTCATTATTTCCCCCATCAATCTCCATTCAATAACCCATAATGACAAAGAGAAAACAGGATTTTAGAAACTTTTGCAAATTTATTAAAAAGAAAAAACTGAAATATCACATTTACATAAGTATTCATACCCTTTGCTATGACACTTGAAATTTAGCTCAGGTGCCTCCCATTTCTCTTGATCATCTTTGAGATGTTTCTACACCTTGATTGGAGTCCACCTGTGGTAAATTCAATTGATTGGACATGATTTGGAAAGGCACACACCTGTCTATATAAGGTCTCACAGCTGACAATGCATATCAAAGCAAAAACCAAGCCATGAGGTCGAAGGAACTGCCTGCAGAGCTCAGAGACAGGATTGTGTCGAGGCACAGATCTGGGGAAGCCTACAAAAAAAATCTCTGCTGCATTGAAGGTTCCCAAGAGCACAGTGGCCTCCATAATTCTTAAATGGAAGAAGTTTGGAACAACCAGGCCTCTTCTGAGAGCTGGCCGCCCGGCCAAACTGAGCAATCGGGGGAGAAGGGCCTTGGTAAGAGAGGTGACCAAAAACCCGATGGTCACTCTGGCTGAGCTCCAGACATCCTGTGTGGAGATGGGAGAAACTTCCAGAAGGACAACCATCACTGCAACACTCCACCCATCTGTGCTTTATGGCAGAGTGGCCAGACGGAAGCCTCTCCTCAGTGAAAGACACATGAAAGCCCGCTTGGAGTTTGCAAAAAAAGCACTGAAAGGACTCTCAGACTGTGAAAAACAAGATTCTGTGGGCTTTCATGTGTCTTTTACTGAGGAGAGGCTTCCGTCTCGCCACTCTGCCACATAGCCCAGATCGGTGGAGTGTTGCAGTGATGGTTGTCCTTCTGGAGGTTTCTCCCATCTCCACACAGGATCTCTGGAGCTCAGCCAGAGTGACCATCGGGTTCTTGGGCACCTCTCTTACCAAGTCCCTTCTCCCCCGATTGCTCAGTTTGACCGGGCGGCCAGCTCTAGGAAGAGTCCTGGGTGTTCCAAACTTCTTCCATTTAAGAATTATGGAGGCCACTGTGCTCTTGGGAACCTTCAATGCAGCAGAGAATTTTTTTGTAGGCTTCCCCAGATCTGTGCCTCGACACAATCCTGTCTCTGAGCTCTGCAGGCAGTTCCTTCGACCTCATGGCTTGGTTTTTGCTCTGATATGCATTGTCAGCTGTGAGACCTTATATAGACAGGTGTGTGCCTTTCCAAATCATGTCCAATCAATTGAATTTACCACAGGTGGACTCTAATCAAGGTGTAGAAACATCTCAAAGATGATCAAGATAAATTGGAGGCACCTGAGCTAAATTTCAAGTGTCATAGCAAAGGGTATGAATACTTATGTAAATGTGATATTTCAGTTTTTTATTTTTAATAAATCTACAAAACGTTCTAAAAGCCTGTTTTCTCTTTGTCATTATGGGGTATTGAGTGTAGATTGATGAGGGAAAAAATGAATTTAAACGATGTCAACATGAGGCTGCAACATAACAAAATGTGAAAAAAGTGAAGGGGTCTGAATACTTTCTGAATGCACTGTATTTGAAGAGTTCAGATGCAAAATTAGATAAATCCATTTTTTCTATTTTTGGTAAATCAACAATTTTTAATGTGCTTTCTTGGTGTCACATATCAATTCCAAAAAGGGTGGTCCTAAATTGATGCATTGGTAACTGAATACACTTCTGATGTTCTTGAGCAAACTAACAGAAGGCCAGAATTTCAAAAATGTAAATTTAATAAAAGCATTATAATTTGATACTTTTCAATTTGTTTCGCATCAAAAGCAGATAAATCCACAACATTATTTTTTGCAAAAGCAGAAAAATCCATCATAAACTTTCTTTGGTATCAAGGATTCACAGAATCACCAGAAATATGATTATAATCATTAATGCAATATGAAATAGTATTATTCTGAATGTTTAAAAAAAAAAGTTTGAGGCAGGGACCGGCACTGAGGTGATGCAAGCTGGCAGGCCGATGACATGGCTGGAAGGCTGATCATATGGCTGGCCAGAAGGGGTCGGCAAGCAGGCAAGACATCCTGCTTCACTCTAATATGTCCAAACCTATTCTATCTCCCCACATGATCTATCTATTCTCTCACCTACTCTGGGTCTAAGCTATATTAACCCCTTATTCTTATACTCGATGAATGCACAATGTTAATTTTTGAAAGTTAATTGTGGTGGGGGCAGAGGGGAGGGGGGATAGGGGCACAAAGGTTCGCCTAGGGAGCCTAATACCCTTGCAATGGGGTTACTCCAAGTGGTCTAAAGTCCCGTACCTCGAATGACTACGTACAGGTATTTATGAACAAAAGGTTTATTACCATAGATAGAGCTGCGTGCTGCGTGTGTCATAAAGAACAGAGGGAAAATAAAAGAGGCAATTACATACAGGGAATTAATTACTCATAATCCCTGGCTAATTAACATAACCCCCCACCTCGTGATGGGAACGAAGATACGCTCTTCCACGACATACGGTCTACCAGATCCCTACTTATGATACATGAGGGTTTCTTCTTCTTCACATCAGTCGGAGCACACTACATATGCAATTCTACCTGGACTAAGGTATTGCCTACCCCGCACAAACGTAATAATATTTTATAGATCTACTCGCATTCTAGTTGTTGTACATACTTTAAAGATGTACTCACATTCTAGTTGTACATACTTTTTTTTTTCTTTCTTTTTTGTATACAAGATTAAGGCTCGTCTGAGAGCTAACATTAATAACAAAACAAAAAAAAAACCGACACATAAAACGAAATAATGGGAGCTGGAGACAAGATGGGGAGAGGGGGGGAAGCACACGAATACAACATGTGAGAGCAGGGACATCGGGAGATCTGTGGGAGGTAGAGGGTTTGGGGGTAGGCGGCGTGGGAAGTGGGGTGGGGGTGGGGGTGGGAGAGGTAAAAAAAGAAACACATGGACACTGCAAGGACTTCAAGGAAAGAAGTTGGTATTTCAGCAAAGTGGATCTGGGGTGAATTAACAGGGGTAGAAAAGATCAAGGTTTTGGATTGGGGAAGATAAGATGGTGGTGAACAGCTGTTCTAAAGACCTGGAGGGATGAGTGGGATTGAAGAGAGTGAGGGAGTTTGTTCCAGAGGCGGGAGAAAAGAGGAATGAAAGAGTGAAGGTGAGTAGAGAGTCTTGATTTTGGCAGTTTCATCAGAGGAGGGTTGCAGGCAGATCTTGTGCGACCTGTAGGAGCACTTGGGGGACAGAGCACAGACAGGGCTGGAGGGGCTAGGCCAGAGAGGAGTCGGTGGAAAAGAGAAAGACCACCAACCTGCCTGCGGTGAGTGAGTGAAAGGCCCTCAGAGTTAGCTTCATCACGGGAGATTCCAATGATTCTGAAAGCTTTGGTTTCGACAGCGTGAAGCCGAGCGAGGTGTGAGGCAGGAGCACCAGCCCAGAGGGGAGAGCAGTATTCCATTGAGCTGTGGATGAAAGCCTTGTATGTGATGAGGAGCTCAGGTGTGCCAAGGAAGGATTTCGCACGACGGAGAATGCCCAGTCGGCGACTGGCTTTGGAGGCCACCTTGGAAATGTGTTTTTTTCCCAGGAAAGACCATGGCAGATTGTGAGACCCAAGAGATTGAGGGCTTCTTGGAGAGGATTGTTCAGAAAGTAGATGGGAGGGATGTCCAGACGGTCTTTTCAAAGAGACATAGTGAGAGTGTGAGATTTGTCAGAATTGAAAGACATGTTCCACATGTTTGACGAGTCTGATTTTTGCCCAGGTATGCAGAGAGTGAGGAGGCTGCAGACTGCCGATCTGAGGGATGAGGAATGGAGCGGCAGAGAGTGGAGTCATCAGCAAAGAGATAGAGAGGATTTTCTAGAGAGTCAGACAGATCATTGATGAAGACCAGAAAAATCACAGGGCCCAGAACACTGACTTGGGGAACTCCAGCCTGAACAGGAAGGGGAGATGAGAGAAATCCATTCAGGGCCACAAGTTGACTACGACCAGAGAGGAAGTCCACAAGCCATGCGTGGATATTTCCATGGATACCATAGGAGGAGAGTTTGGTGAGCAGAGCGGGGTGCCAGACCGTATCGAAAGCACGTGATATGTCAAGGGAGACAGCTCTGATTTCCTGTTTGGCATTGAGGACCTCCATCTATTGTTGAGACAGCAGAAGCAGCATGTCCAGAGTGGAGTGACCGAGTCTGAATCCAAATTGATGGTCTGAGATCAAGACTGAGCTTCAAGACTTCAAGACTGACCTGAGCTCCTCACCACATACAAGGCTTTCATCCACAGCTCAATGGAGTACTGCTCTCCCCTCTGGGCTGGTGCTCCTGCCTCACACCTAGCTCGTCTTCACGCTGTTGAAACCAAAGCGTTCAGAATCATTGGAATCTCCCACGATGAAGCTATCTCCGAGGGCCTTTCACTTACTCACCGCAGGCAGGTTGGTGGTCTTTCTGTCTTCTACCGAATCCTCTCTGGCCTTGCTCCCCCAGCTCTCTCTGGGCTCTGTCCCCCAAATATTCCTACAGGTCGCACAAGATCTGCCTGCAACCCTCTTATGGTTAAACTGCCAAAATCAAGACTCTCTGCTCACCTTCACTCCTTCATTCCTCTTTTCTCCCGCCTCTGGAACAAACTCCCTCACTCTCTTCAATCCCACTCCTCCCTCCAGGTCTTTAAAACAGCTGTTCACCACCATCTCTTATCTTCCCCCATCCAAAACCTTGATCTTTTCTACCCCCGCTAATTTCACCCCAAATCCACTTTTTGAAATAGCAACTTCTTTGCTGGAAGTCCTTGGTGTCCTTGGTGTCCTTGTGTTTTATACTTCTCCGACCCCCCTCCCCCTTCCCACGCCTCCTCCCCCCAAGCCCTCTCCCTCCCACACATGTCCCGATGTCCCTGCTCTCAAATGTTGTGTTTGTGTGCTTCCCCTTCTCTCCCCATCTTGTCTACCGCTCCCTCTTTTTATATATTTTGTTTGTCTGTTTGATTATTTTTTTTGTGATAAATGTTAGCTCTTTCACGAGCCTCGATTCTGTATACAAAAAAAAAAAAAAAAAAAGACATTGGAGAAGATGAAGCATTTCATATCCAAAGCAATGATGGATTCCTGGACTTTGCTGATGATTGGGACCAGGCTGATTGGTCTGTAGTTGCAAGGACCTTTATAGATGTACTCACATTCTAATTGTGCATACTTTCTCGATGTACTCATGATCCAATTGCACAATATGGACGTACTCACATTCTAATTGTACATACTTTCTAGATGTACTCATGTTCCAATTGCACATTATGGACGTACTCACATTCTAACTGTAAGTACATCCTTTATAGACGTACTCAGTTGAAAAAAAGAGAACATGTCCTAATACTACTGGCTACCATTAGGTGGCATTTGTGACATACGATAGCAAACTCTGTACAAACAGACAGACAAACCGACACACAGACAGACAGACAAACCCTAACAGTTCAAGAGGAATTTTTTTTTTTCTTACTGATCGGATGAAGCGTTGTACTTGTCGAATTATGACGTCAAAATGAAGGCAACAATGACATCATTAACATATCTTATTCCCCATGGGGAGTACTTGACAATGACTCGTTTCAAAAAAAAATTCCCATCAAGCGGTTTCGGAGATATAGAGGTGTAACGTTTTTCCAATATGGCGTTCATGCCATGTGACCTATGATGTCATAATTATGAATTAAAAAAATTCTACAGGTGGAGGCGCTCCTACGGTAAAATCTCACGTAAATCTGACTAACAGTTGCCAAGAAAATTAATTTTTTAAATGCAGACAAGCACACACGTACATAAGCCACAAGTACGCACATGATCGCCTAACCCTGTTTTTGCTTCGCTAGCACAGGGTAATAAAGTTAATCCCGATGACGATGTGATTAATAACCTGCAAATGCCAGAGTGTTTGGGGTTTTTTTACTCAGCTGTTTGCCTTAGTGACATGTTTGTGATACAAAGCGAATGATCACTGTAAAGTTCCAAAAGGCACAGGCCATTCTCATTCATCTATCCAACAACCTGAGGAACAATAATAACCACACCACGTACACCAGTCATCGTCGATAGTACACGAAGATTCAAATCGCCCAACAGCCTAAATCTATCTTGATAAGGAGGTATCCTTGTAATGTTTTCATCAGGTAAAGTATATGAAACATCTTGATCATCCAAATTTGATTGGAATTGTTGTTGTGCAAGCTGAAAGGAGGGCAATGGGAGAACATGCGGTGCTTAACCGCATTGATAGTCTGCATGATTAGAGAGCTACAGGTAGTTGTTTTCTTGTACACATGGTACAAGGCGATTCATATGGCAAAACAAAACTATACCCTCTTCTGTCACTTTCATCTTTTTCTTTTCCATCTAATAATACATACATTGCAACTGAATTTGGTTTAAATTTGCCAATAGGAAAAGCTTGGCGAATGGTGCTGGATTGTTTCGGCCATCTTTTATACAGCCCATCTAAAATAGGGCTGCATGGTAGTTCAACAAGGTGCCGGCAGCACTGTGCCCAACTTATGCCGAGCAGCTGAATCAATGCTGAACCCTCACCACTTATGCCGAGACTCTTCAATCCCACTCCACCCTCCAGGTCTTTAAAACAGCTGTTCACCACCATCTCTTATCCTCCCCCATCCAAAACCTTGATCTTTTCTACCCCCGCTAATTTCGGTCCCCTTGTGTTTTATACCTCTCCTCCCCCCCCCCCCCCTCCCCCTCCCACGCCTCCTGCCCCCAAGCCCTCTCCCTCCCACACGTCTCCCTGCTCTCAAATGTTGTGGTTGTGTGCTTCCCCTTCTCTCCCCATCTTGCCTTCCGCTCCCTCTTTTTGTATATTTTGTTTGTCTGGTTTGTTTTGTTTGTTTGTTTGTGAAATAAATGTTAGCTCTTTCACGAGCCTCGATTCAGTATACAAAAAAAAAAAAAAAAAAATTGCAAACACTTGCTTCTCAGAGGGCAAATATCTTCCTCTCATCCGACAAGCCCTGGAGAGTATGATGAATACTCCAGAGGCAGGGCAGGACCAAGACATCTGGAAAGGAACTTTGGATGCAGCTGCTGAACAATAAAATGAGTTTCCCGTCAATTGGCCATTTGAATACGCCAACGCTACACTGATGAAACACCAGACTCACCAACATTTTACAAATGCGATGAAACAGATTTTAGTGGATCTGTTGACCATCTTCCTGGGCAGGAGCTATATTTATGCTTTAGTTGCTGGTGGTAAACTTATTCATTCACATGAAGACATTCACAACATTTGCTGGCTTTGTCTCTCCTGAGCAAAAGTTTTCATGGAGCTCCATTTACATAAATACCACATCTTCCTGCTCTTGATGAAACGTTAATGCACACACTTTCAGTCAAGTCATTCACAAGATCTCTACTGGGCACACACACACACAATTACCAAAGAATACCTGTGTAGAACGAGGTGAATCCCAAAAACGTACCTCTCCCCCAAGGAACAAAATCAAAGCCATCAACCTATTTTCAACACCAGCATTCCAACTCAGCTGCAGAGTAATAAACTGCAGAGTAAACAAGCAGAAATCAACAGGAGAGATATCAAAACAATAAAAGTCCTCACAATCCGCAAAATGTTCTCCAAAAATCAATACATCCCAATAATGTACCTGCTAAGACGAGAAGGAAGTAGCGGCCTGATAGAGCTCAACCAAGTGCACAGAATGACAATCGTAGGATTGGCTGAGTACGTGAAAAGTTCAACAGACTACAGATTACAATTTGTATGCAAATACGAAGACAGCAAACCAGAAAAGGTATTCCTAGGAAAAGAAAAAAAAAAAGAAAAAAAAACACGCATGAACAGATGTCACACATGAAGCTGAAACAGCAACAAATACTACCCCCAACGATTGTAACACAGTCAGAAGAAAAATATAAGGTGAAATACCAATGGATATACATCGACAACTGAGAGAATGACAAAAGAGCAGGGAGATACAAAAAAAAAAAAACTAGAACTGCACTCAGTAGAGAGCATACTTCAGCCAGGTGAACAGTTTACGTTTTGTATCCCAGAGTCGACCAGAAAATCACAATACAGTCACATTTAATCAAAATCATCCATCCACAATTAATCACATTTAATCAAAATCATCCATCCACAATTAATCACATTTAATCAAAATCATCCATCCACAATTAATCACATTTAATCAAAATCATCCGTCCACAATTAATCGCATTTAATCAAAATCATCCGTCCACAATTAATCGCATTTAATTAAAATCATCCGTCCACAATTAATCACATTTAATCAAAATCATCCATCCACAATTAATCACATTTAATCAAAATCACCCATCCACAATTAATCACATTTAATCAAAATCATCCATCCACAATTAATCACATTTAATCAAAATCATCCGTCCACAATTAATCACATTTAATCAAAATCATCCGTCCACAATTAATCACATTTAATCAAAATCATCCGTCCACAATTAATCGCATTTAATCAAAATCATCCATCCACAATTAATCACATTTAATCAAAATCATCCATCCACAATTAATCACATTTAATCAAAATCATCCATCCACAATTAATCACATTTAATCAAAATCATCCATCCACAATTAATCACATTTAATCAAAATCATCCATCCACAATTAATCACATTTAATCAAAATCATCCGTCCACAATTAATCACATTTAATCAAAATCATCCATCCACAATTAATCACATTTAATCAAAATCATCCATCCACAATTAATCACATTTAATCAAAATCATCCGTCCACAATTAATCACATTTAATCAAAATCATCCATCCACAATTAATCACATTTAATCAAAATCATCCGTCCACAATTAATCACATTTAATCAAAATCATCCGTCCACAATTAATCACATTTAATCAAAATCATCCATCCACAATTAATCACATTTAATCAAAATCATCCATCCACAATTAATCACATTTAATCAAAATCATCCATCCACAATTAATCACATTTAATCAAAATCATCCGTCCACAATTAATCACATTTAATCAAAATCATCCATCCACAATTAATCACATTTAATCAAAATCATCCGTCCACAATTAATCACATTTAATCAAAATCATCCGTCCACAATTAATCACATTTAATCAAAATCATCCATCCACAATTAATCACATTTAATCAAAATCATCCATCCACAATTAATCACATTTAATCAAAATCATCCGTCCACAATTAATCACATTTAATCAAAATCATCCGTCCACAATTAATCACATTTAATCAAAATCATCCATCCACAATTAATCACATTTAATCAAAATCACCCGTCCACAATTTATCACATTTAATCAAAATCATCCATCCACAATTAATCACATTTTATCAAAACCACCCGTCCACAATTAATCACATTTAATCAAAACCACCCGTCCACAATTAATCACATTTAATCAAAATCACCCATCCACAATTAATCACATTTAATCAAAATCATCCGTCCACAACTTTTTTGATATATCCTGCTTTGTATCGTTTTTGGCCCCGTCTCCCAAAGGTGAAGAATCACTTTTAAAATTATAATAGCCGGATCCGGATCTTCACCAAAATTTAATCGATTCTTCCTTGTCACACACACAACCTGTCCACCAAGTTTCGTCTCAATCCGTCCATAACTTTTTGAGATATCCTGCTATATGTTGGTTTTAGCCCTATCTCCCAATGGTGAAGAATCACTTAACAAATAAAATAATTCTCATATCCGAATCCATGTTCAGATCTTCACCAAAATCGAATCGATTCTCCCTTGTCAGACACCCAACTTCTCCAAAAAGTTTCGTCCAAATCCGTCCATAGATTTTTGAGATATCCTGCCATGTATCGTTTTTGACCCCATCTCCCAAAGGTGTAGAATCACTCTAAAAATTCTAATAGCCGGATCCGAATCTGGATCTTCACCAAAATATAACCATTTTGTCCTTGTCACATATACTACCTCTCTCCCAAATTTCGTCCGAATCCATCCCCAACCTTTTGAGATATCTTGTTCACAAGAAAATGGACAAACGGGCAGACAATCAGACAGGGGTGAGGACATAACCTCCATCCACCTTTGGTGGCAGAGGTAACAAGTTGGACAGATTGGGCAAAAACAAAGAAGGACCACTGGAATTGCTAAGAACATGTCAGCTCAACTGGGATGGAGAACTAATCTTTATTAATGCCCAAGACCCCCCAAGACCCCCCAAGACTCTACATCAGGGGCGGGCAACCCCCGGCCCGCGGGCCACATCCGGCCCGCGAAGGCTTAGCGTCCGGCCCGCCACCCTGCTAGGCTTTATTATTGCAATCCGGCCCGCGGACCTCCCAGTAAAACTCATATCATTTGTAAATGTAAGAGTTTATATTTAGCCGGTCTGAATTCAAGAAAGGGACATTTTGTCTTCAGCACCGTCCTCTTCCGGAAGACATGCGCACGGGGAACTGTCTTGCCTAGACACCGCCTGCTTGCTGATAGGCGGTCTTTTCAAATCAGCCGGCATGTGATACGGACGTCCTTCCGATTCAGTCAGCTTGCGACAAACGTTGGTGTCTGGGACAAATAACTTGCAACAAAGAGGTAAGCGACGCAGAGTTCTCTAAACCTATTTCAATTTTCACTTTCTTTCAATTTGCTTTGTTTTGTTTGTTAGAACATGTTATTATCTTTCATTTGCTGCGTTTAAATAATTTTATTCTCCCTTTTTATTTGTAAAAATAAAAATATAACGAACTTTCTATTTGTAAAGAAAAAAAATATATAACGAACTTTCTGTTTGTAAAAGAAAAAAGAAATTGACGAACTTTTGTTTAAAAGGAAAACGAACTCTTTAAAAAAAAAAGTATGCAGACTGATTCATTTCCTGTATTTCAGTTTTACGGTGAAACTGTGTCATATTCAGCGTTGGCCACGTGCGCGCAAAATAAATACATTCATCTGTACAATTCGTCTTCCGAGATTTTTTGTGCCCCAGATTGCTTGCTGTTACATCATTTATTCATTGCTGATATACCTAATTTTCTTCCTTTTCAGCTCATCATGTCTGCGACCCAGCGTGTTAAGAAGAGGAAAGTGGACCTCGAGCGTCGGATCTTCAACCCTGAGTGGGAGAAGTACTTCTTCATCGAGCGCTTTGGACAGGCCCAGTGCCTCATATGCTTGAAGACTTTGGCTGTCCTAAAAGAGTACAACGTGCGCCGCCACTGGGAGACAGAGCACCGCTCGTCAAACTTCGCGTCAGTGTCTGCCACCGAAAGGAAGGACGCCATGGTTAGACTATCAGGCAACTTGGAGAAACAAACTTCACTCTTCCGCAAGCAGAATACTGAGGCCGAAAAGGTGACGCGCGCCAGTTATGAAGTCTCCCGCATCCTTGCTCGCCGAATGAAGCCATTCGCGGATGGGGACTTCATCAAGGAATGCCTCCTCGCTGTAGTGGACTCCGTCTGTCCAGAGCAGCGTTCCGCCTTTGAGAACGTGAGCCTTTCGTCCCGCACCGTTCGTCGCCGCATCGAGGATATGTCGGAAAACGTGCACGACTCACTCAAAACACGCAGCTCAAATTTCGTCGCCTTTTCCCTCGCTCTGGATGAGAGCACCGACACAAAGGACACGGCCCAGCTGTCCGTTTTCATCCGTGGCGTCACTGCTGACTTTCAAGTGTGTGAGGAATTCCTCCAGCTTGTCCCGCTGCGCGACACCACCACTGGGAAAGACATCTGCGACGCCGTGCTTCTGTGTGTTGATCAGCACTCCCTGGACCTCTCCCGTCTTGTGTGTGTGACGACCGACGGTGCCCCGGCGATGGTTGGTGAGAAGAAGGGCGCCGCTTCGCTGCTAGTGCGTCACTGTGCAGCCGCCGGATACACTCAGCCCATTAACAAGATGCACTGCATCATCCACCAAGAGTCCCTGTGCGCTAAGTCTGCCAACCTCGTTGGTGTCATGTCTGTCGTGGTGAAGGTCGTCAACTCCATCCTCTCCCGCAGCCTTAACCATCGTCAGTTCCAGGCACTGATGGACGAGGTGAACGTGCACTACAACGACCTGCTCTACCTCTGTGAGGTACGCTGGCTGAGTCGTGGGGCCATGCTGTCTCGGGTGTGCGACCTACAGCAGGAGATTGCCACCTTTCTACGTCAGAAGAACCTTCCCCACGCTGATCAATTCTCTGATCCCCGGTGGCTAGCTCGCCTGGCCCTGCTCACGGACATCACGGCGCACCTGAACACCCTCAACATAAAGCTGCAAGGCAAAGACATTCTCGTGACAGACATGTACACGCACATCACTGCCTTCGAGGTTAAACTGCGCTTGTGGGAGGCTCAATTGGCTTCTGGTCAGTTTGTGCATTTTCCTCGCCTTGCTGCATGTGCCCCTGACGATGTGGACCTGGGCACTTGCGTTAGTGTCGTCAACTCTCTACGTGAGGAATTTGCTTCCCGTTTTGCAGGAGTCAGGGTGCTGGCTGCGGACTTCAAGCTTTTCACTGCTCCCTTTGACTTCCCCGTGGAAGACGCCCCTGCCTCCTTACAGATGGAGTTGGTGGAGCTGCAGTGCAACGATGAAATGAAGGCGAAGTTCCGCACCTCTTCTCCATTGTCCTTCTTCCGCGACACCGTTCTCCCTTCTAACAATTTTCAAAAATACATTGCCCATGTCCAACGCATTGTGGCCATGTTCGGCAGCACCTACTGCTGTGAACAGCTCTTCTCGAAAATGAAGTACACGAAGTCTCACCTTCGCTCCCAACTCTCGGACCGCCACCTCAATGACATTCTTCTGTTGTCTACCTCAACCATCGAGCCAGACATGGAAATACTTCTTCATGGCAAACAGCACCAGCAGTCTCATTGATTTGTAGAGTGTTCAATGCAATTTTTGTACAATCTATTCATGTAAACAAAATATAGTAATTCTGAGATTTCGTTTTTCACTCCGGCCCGCGATCTCCTTCCAAAAGTCTCATCTGGCCCTCACTCTGAAAAGGTTGCCCGCCCCTGCTCTACATGAATGGCTTAAATAAAACAGCAGGACAGAGTCAATCGGAGAGGTATAAGTTTTGCATGGTAGAAACAGAAATCACGAGTCATTTCCTTTTGATGTAAAAAAACAAAAAACTCTTAAGAACAGCTGTACACACAAAGGCACAACACGGATTGTAGAGTTATCTACTCACACATCTGCTAAAATTTTAATATCCCAGTTCCATAAAAGTCATGGAAGCAACTAAAAACAGAAAGGGTTGGGGAACGACAGGTGGGATTTTCGCACTGGGACAGCTGGTGGAGAAGAGGTTGGAGGTACAAAGTGAAATGGCATTGGGATTTGTGGACCTGGAGAAGGCCTACGACACTGTCCCAAAGGTGACACAGATAATGGTGATGGTGACACAGAGACGGATGGGAGAGCTAGAAGCAGAAGTTAGGTTGGTGGAAGGGATGTACAAGGGACGAAGGGAAGGGTTTGGTAGGTCCTGGGATGTCGGAAGTGAGTTCAGTGTGAACATCGGTTTGAGGCAGGGCAGTGCTCTCAGTCCACTCGTGTTTATCATGGTGATGGAGCTGGTAAGCAGGAAGGTGAACATGAAAGATATTCTGGGGAGGATATTGTATGTGGACGATCTGGCTGTTGTGGTGGAGAGTGCATGGGAGATGCAAGAAGTACTCGGGGAGTGGAAGGAGACATTTGAGAAACATGTGCTGAAGATGAGCATGGAGAATATGGAGGTGATGTGGGTTGGGCAGCAGAGAAAAGAAAAAATATCAGCTTAGAGGGGAAAGAGAACAGACAAGGAAATTGGTTTGAGTATCTGGGTGGGAACAGTGACCGTGGATGGTAAGTCTGAGGCAGAGGAGGATTCAGCTGGATGCCAATGCATGGAGGAGGGTGGAGGGAGCAATGGCAGACAGAAAGATTTCCAGGAGATTGAAAGGAAAGGTTCTGATGTCATGCGTAACGCCGGCCTACTTTCACAGGCTGGAGACGGTGGCACTGACAGACAACAACAGAGGCTGCAGGTTGCGATAACTGGGTCCGGAGGATTGCGGAGTGAAGAGGGTGGGGAAAAGGAGAATGGATGAACTGAGGGAGGAGATTGGTGTGTCGATGAGCTTGACAGGGAGATTGGTAAAATGCGGGCTGAGACAGGCTGGGCACTTGGTGTGGATGGGGGAAGAGACAATAAATAGGAAAGAGAGCAGGCAGATTGAGGAGGGAACAGGGTAGGAGGCAAAAAGGTAGACCGTGGTTGAGATGGGAGGATTGTGTGAGGAGGGATATCAGTAAGGTGGGGGTGGTTGGAGGGTAGAGAGAGTTGGCTGGGACAGACGGGAGTGGAGGAATATCGTGATCAAGGCAGAGCAGGAGCTTGTTACCTGTGGTCCTCACCCCTTATGAAAGTAAGAGGAGAAGAAGATGATGTCACACTCGCATACAATATGATGATCCCGTTGAGCGTGAACATAGAAAACAAAGCATTCCAGTACCTCAGATCAAATACCAGTATCTCAAAAATGAAGCGAAAAGATCCTCGAATCTGAAGAACGCCGAAATTGTACCAGTGATAGTTGGAGCAACAGGAATTATAAGGCATATCATGAGGATCTTTAAAGGCAACGCTGGGAATATTATGACAAACGAACTACAGTTGGACTGAAAGCTCATTGACGAACTCCAAAATAACCCTCAAAACAAAACTTTGAAAACTTCCCAACTTAGTCCATGAAGTGTGACTCACCCCCTCCCCTGCGCACTCTTCCTTATCGAAATGAAGGTGGATACTTTGAGATCTGCGAGGACTCCGTTCCACCTTCTAAGACCCAAATTATGGAGATAAGAACCGACGACAAACACCTCAAAGCTTTTGTAGTGCTTTAATCTTACTAAATATACAATTTGGTGTCTGTCTGTCTGACCGCAATACATTCGGTTGTTACTTATCCAATCTTAACCAAACTTGACAGGAGGACTAAGGGTCACACAATGGAGGTTGTTGCAACTTTACTTGCTCCCCTCTCGGAGGGGGTTGTCCACCTTGGGAGAATTCCGTGTTGAGGTGTATATCTGTGTTAACATAGCTAATCATGGCGTTTTTCCAAGGCCACTTATAATAATAATAATAATAATTCATTTATAACAAAAGTAACTAGAACGTCACTCCGTGGAGAGTATATTTCTGCCAGGATGAACAATTTACATTTTTCTATCCCACTAATACCACTAAAAAGGGGACCAAAAAAAAAAAAACAACAACCACGGTCCCCGAAAAAGGCCAACCCCCGCTTTGCGGGGAAAAATGGCCTCTGAAGGTGTTTTTTTTTTTTTATCCCACCAATGGGCCAGATCTGGATTCAGATCTGAAACAAAATCTAATCGCTTTGTTCTCGTCACCGAACCAATTCATCCACCCAGCTTTGTCATAAGTCTACACCTTTTTTTGAAATTTAATGCACCGTCACTCAATCGTTTTTCGATTGAGTAATCGGCATTACATTTGATAGATAAGGCAACCCAACCAGTCCACCAAGCTTTGACTGAATCCGTGCATAAGTTTTTTCAAAATAATTATGGACGGATTATGACAAAACTTGGTGTATGAATTTGTTGGGTGACAAGAACAATTTGATTCGATTTTGTTTCAGGTTCGAATCCAGATAGACCCATCAGAGGGATAGAAAACGTAAGCTGTTCAGCCTGGTGGAGGTATGCCCTCCACCGAGTGTCGTTCTCGTTTTCGATTTGGTGACGACACTCATCGATCACATAGACATAGACATAGACATAGACAGACTGCAGCCTCTTCCTTCTCCTCACTCCTCAGACCTTGGGTGAAAAATCACAGCCTTGCCAAACAGGGACTAAGTCTTCCAATCCTGACAAATCACACACTCACACAATGTCTCTCAGAAACGACCCCACCCCCTCCCGTGTCGACTTCCATAACAAAGTTCATAAAGAAATGACGTTTCGTCATAAACTCCTGCGTCAGCACCAACGACTTTATAAACAGCCCACATGTGTGTAATGTATATTATATAATGTACTGTGGTAAAAAAAAACATACAAAACGGAACGTTTCAAAACAAATAAAATATAAAGACGTCAAGCTTCCTGAACACAACAAGCGCACCGACCAGCGCCCTCCTCAAATGATTCAACAAACACTGCCCAAATATTAATTCTGTATTGTAATATAAATGGGGGGACTTCATATTAACAACGCCCCTCAAAACAATCACAATGTGAAAAACTGATGAAGAATCCTCACCAAGAGTCCGTATGGGGCGCTCCCAATATCCGCATGTCAGGTCACGCGCCTCCGACGTGCCGGGTTCGTGACGTCACTCTCACAGTGTCGCATGCCGCATGCGTCACGATCACGTGGGTTTGGTGCCCGATTGCTGAGACGCGACGCACTATACCACACAACACGATACGCTGTATGGGATTTTTAAAGGATATGGACATTCCTAATTAAATGCATAAATAATTAAGAAAGAAAATTGACGGTCAACATACACCGCCCACTACGTTGTATGAGATTAAACATATGCACTGCACGGTCTATTTGTAATGATGTTGAAGCGCGGTGCTACGCGCGCGACTTGCTACCAAGGAGGAAGCGGACAACGCGGTTAAACAAAAGTGTCTTTATTGACAAGAGGTCACTGTAGCACTGGCGCGCTCCGGGCTGCGCGCCCAGTGTATATCCTGAGGCCACGCCTACCCCTCGGGCGTGGCCGCCGCCCACTTGGTGCGCGGAATGATGTCACCACGCCAGTGGGCTTTCGTGTCCGCCATACGCGCCCCCCCCAGAATTCCCGCGCACCTGGAGGGCCAGTTTGCGGGGCAGACGGATGACCCGGCCGAAGCGCCCTCTGGCGACCGGCGGCGTCCGGGGTGCAGGGATGCCAGCTGGGATGCCCCCGGCTGTACCCGGGGTGGGTGCCGGACGGGGGGGCGGCGTGCCGGCGCTGCTGGGCGGTGCCGGGGGTCCGCCCGCCGGGGGGCGGCCCCGACGCGGGTGCCCAGCCACCGGCGGTGGGTGGTCCATGTCGAGGTGGGCCGGCTTGAGTCGATCCACCGAGATGCGGTCGGGAGTACCGCCGATGTCCAAGGTGAAGTATTTCACCCCGGTCTCCAGCACGCGGAAAGGCCCGTCGTACGGGGGCCGCAGTGGTGTCCGGTGGGCGTCGTGCCGGACGAAGACATACTCCGCGGTGCGAAGCTCCGGGGCGACGTGCGTGGGTGGATGCCCGTGGTGCGCCGTCGGCACCGGGGCGAACCTCCGGGCGGTCTCCTGCAGCGCGGAGCGCTCCTGCGCCGCGGACCAAGGTGCCGTGGGGTCGGGGAGGAACTCGCCCGGCACCCGCAGCGGTTGTCCAAAGACCAACTCCGCCGTGGATGCGCGCAGGTCCTCCTTGGGCGCCGTCCGGAGGCCCAGCAGGACCCAGGGGAGCCTGTCGACCCAGCCGCCGTCGCGGAGGGTGGCCCGGAGCGCGGCCTTCAACGAGCGGTGGAACCGCTCGCACAGGCCGTTAGCCTGGGGGTGGTAGGCCGTGGTGCGGTGCAGCTGGACCCCGAGCCCCCGCGCGACCGCCCCCCAGAGCTCCGAGGTAAACTGGGGGCCGCGGTCGGACGAGAAGTCCGAGGGGCGCCGAACCCGGCGACCCAGGTGGTGATGAACGCCTGCGCGACGTCCGCCGCCGTCGTTGACGCCAAAGGCACGGCCTCCGGCCTCCGGGTGGTGCGGTCCATCATGGTCAGGATGTGGGTGAAACCCCGCGAGGGGGGCAGAGGTCCCACCAGGTCCATGTGAACGTGGTCAAACCGACGTTCCGGCACCGCAAACGGGGCCAATGGGGCCTGGGTGTGTCCGTGCACCTTCGCGCGCTGGCACGCGAGGCAGTCCTGGCCCAGCTGCGGACGGCCTTCCGGAGGCCATGCCAGACAAACCTGTCGGCGATCAACCTCTGGGAGGCCCTCGTGCCCGGGTGGGACAGGCCGTGGATGGAGTCGAAAATCCGGCGCTGCCAGCCCGCGGGCACGATGGGGCGAGGCCGCCCGAGGGAGACGTCGCACCAGAGGGCCGTGCCCGCGCCGTTGAACGGCACCTCGGTGATGCGGAGGCCCGTAACGGCGGTCCGCAAGGCCTGGATGTCGGGGTCGGCGGCCTGGTCCGCCGCCATCCGGGCGTAGTCGATGCCGAGGTGGACCGCGTGGGCAACGGACCGGGAAAGGCAATCCGCCACCGGGTTGTCCTTCCCCGTGACGTGCCGGATGTCCGTCGTGTATTCGGACATGGCCGAGAGGTGACGCTGCTGCCGGGCCGACCACGGCTCGGCGACCTTGCCCATCGCGAACACCAGTGGCTTGTGGTCGACGAAGGCCGTGAACGCACGGCCCTCGAGCAGATGGCGGAAGTGCCTGACCGCCAGGTGGAGCCCGAGCAACTCGTGGTCGAAGGTACTGTACCGGCGTTCGGGCGGGCGAAGCTGCCGGCTGAAGAACGCCAGCGGTTGCCAAGCTCCACGCACCCATTGCCTGTGCACCGCACCCACCGCGTAGTCCGAGGCGTCGGTGGTGAGGGCGATCGGTGAATCGGGCCCCGGGTGCAGGAGCATGGTGGCGTTAGCCAAGGCGAGCTTCGCGCCCACGAATGCCGCGTCCATCTGCTCGGTCCAGGTGACGTCACCTTTGCCCGGCTTCCCCCGGAGGGCCTCGTGCAAGGGGCGCAGGAGCTGGGCGATGCGGGGCAGGAAACGGTGGTAAATGTTTACCATGCCCAGGAACTCCTGGAGCCCCCTGATCGTGCGGGGGCGCGGAAACCCCTTCACCGCCTCCACCTTGGCCGGTAGGGGGACGGCCCCGTGCCTGGTGACGCGGTGCCCCAAAAAGTCGATTTCGGCGACACCGAACCGGCACTTGGCGGGGTTCACGATCAGGCCGTGCTGGCCCAGACGTTCGAAGAGCGTGCGGAGATGGTGTAGGTGCTCTTCACGGGACGCGCTTGCGACGAGGATATCATCCAGATAGACGTAGACGAAATCCAAGTCGCGCAAGACGCTGTCCATGAGGCGCTGGAACGCCTGAGCCGCATTCTTCAAACCGAAGGGCATCCGAAGAAATTTGAAAAGACCGAACGGCGTGATGACAGCCGTCTACGGGATGTCCTCCGGCCTGACGGGGACCTGGTGGTAACCGCGTATGAGGTCCACCTTCGAGAAGAAGGACATATTCGCCAAGCGGGCGGAAAAGTCCTGAATATGGGGGACGGGGTAGCGGTCGTGGGTGGTGGCGTCGTTGAGATGGCGGTAGTCCCTGCACGGTCGCCATCCCCCGCCGGGCTTGGGCACGATGTGGAGCGGCGACGCCCAAGCGCTCTCGGAGCGCCGCACGATGCCGAGCCGCTCCAGCGTAGCAAAACCCGCTTTAGCTACCGCGAGCTTCGTCGGCTCGAGGCGGCATGCCCGGGCGTAGACCGGTGGCCCGGCGGTGGGGATGTGATGTTCCACCCCGTGCTTGACGGTCCCCGCCGAGAAGGTGGGCCTCGTGAGGGCCGGGAAACGGGCGAGGAGGCGGGTGAATTCGTCCGCTGCCAGAAGCGTGCAGATGAACCTGGCTGGAACCGAGCCGCTCAGCAAGCCGCTCGGCGAGCCGCTCGATGAGCCGCTCCGTGAGCTGCTCAACGAGGCGGGCAACGCGCAAGCGAGCGAGCTGAACGTCTCACCCTGGACAAGCCTTCTGTGCTTGACGTCGACCAACAGGCCATTGGCACAAAGGAAGTCCGTGCCTAGCAGTGCCATAGGCATGTCGGCAGTGACGAACGACCATCGGAAAACCTGCCCTCCGAACCGCAGAGAAAGGCAGCGTTTTCCGTACGTGCGAATGGGCGTACCGTTGGCAGCAAGCAGCGTGGGGCCCCGGCCCGCGGACTGCTTGTCGGACGTACCGGTGGGAATGACACTCACCTGCGCTCCAGTGTCACACAGGTAACGGCGCCTGGATAAGGTGTCCATTATGTGTAGGAGGCTGTTTAATCGGCCGGCGCTCAGTGCCACTACCGAGGGCCAGCCCGGGCGTTTCCCGACCTGCCGAATGAGCACGGCGGGCGACATTGCCGAGCCTCGTGGCCGAACCTAGTGTGGAAATGGCACCGGGTTTGCGGCGAAGCCGGAGGCCACGGTTTCCACGGTGGTGGTGGGCGGGGCGTGGCGGCCGCCACGAGGCGCCCCTCGGAGCAGGGGTGGGCACCCGCAGGAGGTTCGGGCTCGGGAGCTGCTACGGCCGCACCGAAACTCGCCTGCATGTCCAAAGCCGCGTAGAACTTGTCGGCCTCGGCCGCGAACGCACGGGGTTCCGTCGTCGCGGAACCGGCCAACGCGAGGCGGACTCGTGCCGGCAGCTGGCGTCGAAATAACGCCCGGAATAGAGCGTTCGGGGTTTCATCGCCCATGAGCGACAGCATATGGTCCATTTGGACCGACGGTCGCGTGTCACCGAGCTCGGGGAGGTCCAAGAGGCGATCGGCCCGTGCGTCCACTGTGAGGCCGAACATGGCGAGGAGGAGGCACTTGATCGCCTCGTACTTGTCGTGGGCCGGTGGGTTCCTCAGGACCGACACGACGCGGGCGGCCGCGCCGGACCCGAGGGAGGCGACCACGTGGCAGTAGCGTGTCTCGTCCACCGTGATGCGTCGAAGCCTGAACTGGGCTTCGGCCTGCAGGAACCAGATCTCCGCCTGAGCTTCCCAGAACTCGGGGAGCTTTATCGCTACCGCGTTGGTTGCCATGGCTGTGGCGGTTTCGGGTGGTCAGTGACGGCTGACCAAACGTCGGAGTCACCAATGGAGCGCGGTGCTACGCGCGCAACTTGCTACCAAGGAGGAAGCGGACAACGCGGTTAAACAAAAGTGTCTTTATTGACAAGAGGTCACTGTAGCACTGGCGCGCTCCGGGCTGCGCGCCCAGTGTATATCCTGAGGCCACGCCTACCCCTCGGGCGTGGCCGCCGCCCACTTGGTGCACGGAATGATGTCACCACGCCAGTGGGCTTTCGTGTCCGCCACAATGTTACGATTTCGGTGTTGAAATACTTTTAAATATCGACCTTTAAATCGGTCCTCGTCGACCTACTCGGGAAGACGATAATCCCCCCCACTTGCTTGCTGTCCCCCCACTTGCTTGCTGTGTTGGATTTAGGGCAGCGGAGACTGAGGTCCAAGGGCCTCCACAATACTCGTGTTAAAACCACTGGTGGTATTGTATGACCATGCATTGTGGCCCTTCGGGGTCAGGATGCATGTGTTTCGAATGACCATGTGCTTCAGCCTTCGGGTTGAGGTGCATGTGTATGGCAATGGGACAGCCTTGATGGACGGTGTGCCTTGGCCGTGGGGTCAAGGTGCACGTCCAAGGCTGTTTAAATGTTTGATTTTTTACCTTTTTTTATTATAAAAAAAACTCAGGCCACGGACTGGCCTCAAAAAGCCTACAATGTGGTAACCTCCACAAAAATAAAAATAAAAAAGGTTAATAATTGTGTTCAATTGAGGCAACACACAAGTACCACTCTTAAATGAGAAAAGAAAGCGAAACGATCTCTCTGACTGGAAAATCCCTTTTATCTATTTGCTGATTACTCCACACTCTGCCGTGACATGCCTCATCCTTCAGACAGTAAATCTGCAGCCTCTTCCATCTCTTCAGACCTTGATGGAATCACAAGGTGGTCAAACACTTGGAATATATTATTTTTGATGAGATGTATGCTGTATAGGCCTATATATATTTTATACTTGGGCTAAGCCTCGTAATAGAGAGCACACGCACACACACATACACACACGCACAGACACAGACACACGCACAGACACAGACACACACACACAGACACACACACGTACACATACACACTCACATACACACACGCACAGACAGACACACACACACACACGTACACTTACACACACACACAGACACACACAGAGACACACATCCACACACACACACACAGATACACACACACACACACACATACATACACACACACACACACAGGCATACACACACACACATACACACACACACACATACACACATATATATATATATGTATATATATATATATATATTATATATATATATATATATATATATATATTATATATATATATATATATATATATATATATATATATATATATATATATATATATATATATAATATATATATATATATATATATATATATATATATATATATATATATATATATATATAGATATATATATATATATATTATGTCGGTAGGGTAGCGCAATATCTAGAGCCAGATAGATCTGTGTAGGTAGGTATCCGACCGTCGTGATAGGGAATCTACCTGTAATAAGTTCTGTGTGTTTAGGCGGTTTGTCGGGTAAGAGTATACCTGTGAACATACCAGGAAGTTCGAGGGTTAGATAGTATAGGGATTAAGAATAACGCCCCTGTGTGTCCAACCTGGTCATCAAACCTTTGTCCCTTATGGCAATGCACACCTGTAGACACTTAGGCGCTTTAGTGCACGCATTAATTGAGTTCCCTTCCCTGTCAAGACTTTGGAAGAAAACGGACAGGAAGCCAGTTCGGGGCACCGCCGATGATGGCCGCCGCCAGCTACACCTCCGGCAGGCCTCGAGTAGCACGCGCTATCACCACACTACAGGGAACGAGTGATGGGTTGGCGCGGTAGGCGTGAACCTCCAGCCAACGAGTCAGTGGAGGGCACTGATTGGGTGGCGCGCCAAGGCTGACGTCACCGCCACAAGGTTATTTAGGGGTGGGCCGAACGACATTTTCTCTCTTGCTCGACCCCTGGTTCTCTTGTCTTGCAGTTCTCTAGAGTTGCACATCCGGCTCTGACCCTAGTACGTCCCTCTGTCGCATGCACGTCCCTTTGTCTCTCTGGCACGTCCAACTCTAGAGAGAGCTCACTTGGATTTGGCTGATAGCGTGCAGTCGCACTTGCGTTCTCTCCTCCTGCAATTTCTTCATTCTGAGTTTGTGCCTCATGTTGGAGATCGACCGTGTGTGGAGCACGCCAGCCTGTGTTGGACATGTGGTGCTCGGAGGCGGACGGAGGGGGCCGCGTGGGACGTCGACGGACGCAAGACTACAGATGAGGTAAGACGCACCACACTCACAAATACACGACATGTTCTTTTCGTTGATTCATCCCTTGTTCGTTTCTGAAGTCTGGTGTGTGGGATCCCAATTTAGAAATTAGGTTTATCGTCGTGTTCCCCTGTCCCGACTTTTGATTAAATAAACCCTTGTATGATTTTTCATTCCTTGTTAAACCTGTGTCCGTTTGAGTTCGTTCGCCTTCCACAAGTACGCGCTTTTACCGCAGCTCCCATTTTCCTTCTTCCTCCCGCGTTTGATAGTAAAAATCCGTGTTTGGTCGTCGCCTCCAATTAAATCCGTTTGGCCCATCCGCGAGCCCTGGTATTAACCGAAGTGTCCATGCAACAATATTTTATGTATATACGTATATATATATATGTGTGTGTATATATATATATATATATATATATATATATATATATATATATATATATATATATATATATATATATATATATATATATATATATATATATATATATATATACATATATATATATATATATACATATATATATATATATATATATATATATATATATATATATACATATATATATATATATATATTATATATATATATATATATATATTATATTATATATACACATACACACACACATAAATGCACACACACGCACACACACACACACATATACACACACACATTACAATTATACACATACACTACCAGTCAAAAGTTTTAGAACACCTCAATTTTTTTATTGAAATTTACGCAGTTTAATGTCCAGTGAATAACCTGAAATGGTACAAAGGTAACCAGTAAACTGCTCGAGGTTAAAAAAAGTTTAGGTTCGCAAAAACGGGAAAATAATGTAAATTGCACAGTTATATTGTAAAAAAGGCCTTCTTCAGGGAACAAGTAATGGGTTAACAACTTACAGCTGTTCTGCAGCAATGAAAGTAAATTAAGCCTTGAAAGTTGATGCAAACAATTCCTACAGGTGTCCCAACCTCTGCGGATTACTTGATTACAAACCCCCTGTCAGTATAAAAGCAGTATTGGAACAGACTATTATTACACCCTCTGAAGTGTTACATATTTATGTGAATGTATGCGAATTACCATTCAGGTCTTTGCTTATCCGTGTGTAGTATATTAAGGGTTGTTGTGATTGGAGGGTCAGGAGCCCTTCTGAACAAGTGGCCGGAAACGGAAGTGACCGAAAACGGAAGAGAAAACGAGACGAGGAAAAAAGGACGAGTATTCTTCTTGATCTTCCTCGCCCCGCTCGGAAAAGGTGGCATCGACCTTGCGCTGCGTGACAAAGCGGCGTTCCGAAGCCCGTCTGGCGAGAGGAGTTACCGGGACGTGTGCCGACCCGGTGGAGACGTCAAGTTGACGTGGGGCCGTGCATCGACTCCGCGTCGGGTACCGTTCGCGGCCCCGTCTAAAAAGACGCGTACGAGTCGCAGGTTGGGGCCTAGCACGCCTGGCAAGTGGCGTGGGGCTTTTGGCTTGCTTTACCGCACCCGCTTCGCGTAGCCACGAGAGGCTGCAGCCGCGGGGCCTGATACGATACCTGCCCGGTGGAGACGTCCACCCGGGGTTCGTTCAACCGCCCGAGTGCGGCGACGCCGACTATCATCTTGGTCAGGAGGGGCCCAGAGACATTGTGCGGGACCGAGACCATAAGGGTGTCGTGAGTACTCACCGGGACACACGTATATAAGATGGCCATCTTATTCATAGGGAATTGATTGTCATTGAAATATTGTTGATGGTGGTGTATTGTTGATTGCTCGGGGAAAATCTCCGTGGTTGTGTCATTGGAAATTGTATGGTATCAGTACCATTGGGAAATATATTCTTGAACATCAGTGTCTCGTGGGTGGAATTCATAGGGATTGCTTTGCGAAAGCGCATCTATATAATACTACTGTCTGGCGAAGGTCCTCTCACGGTCCGGGGGTCACCGAGACCAGGTAGTCACCGAGGGGACCACGTAACAGAATTGGGGGCTCGTCCAAATTACGATTCGCAATTGGGTCTACGTCCGGGATTTAAAATTGTATAAAATAATAAAATAAGAATTTTTTATTAATTAAAATTTATTAATTAATTATTAATTGGTAAAAAATTTTGAGAAATTGGGGTAAAGTCTTGGGTGAAGGTTAACAGGTGTTAACGATAGGCACCATGGCGTTTGTGGCACAGAACTTTGGGGTAACCCCGAGTGAGGCACAGTTCCGAGCGTTGCTAAAGTCGGACCTCTTGAAATTGGCCAAACATTTTAACTTGGAGGTCCGAACTAATTTGAGGAAGGCAGAGTTGCAGGCCACGGTGATACAATCTATGGTGGGATTAGGAACATGGGACGAGTTAGCCTGGGAGTGGCTACCCGAAGAACCAGAAGCCAGTTAGGGTATTGAGGGACACAGGAGCCCACCAATCGTTGATGCTGGAGGGCATTTTGCCATTGTCGGAGAAGACGGCAACTGGGGTTAGTGTGCTTTTACAGGGGGTCGGGGGCTATGTTAAAGCTCCGCTTCATGTCATCCAGTTGAGTTCTGAGTTGGTATCAGGGCCGGTCACCGTAGGCTTACAAGCCACCCTTCCTGTGGAGGGAATCTCTTTTATTATCGGGAATGATTTGGCCGGGGGGCGAGTTTCGGGTAATCCAATAATGGTGGAAAAGCCCAGTAAGGAAAATAACACCACTCGGTTAGAGATGGAGATTCCGGGTATCTTTCCATCCTGTGCAGTGACTCGGGCTATGGGTAGAAAACACGCGGAAGAGAAGGAGGAAGAAAGAGAGGGGGAGTTGGAACCCTTAGAGGTACGGGAAGACCACTCGGAAAAGGGAAATAACCAGGGGAGGGATTCCCAGGAATTTCGAGAAATGGTAGCGTCTGGAACAAAAGGGGACGTGGAGAGTCAGTCGGAGACCGCGGGGAACGAAGTGGAGTAAACCGCGCTGGTCCGAAGGAGACTAGTGGAAGAGCAACACGAAGACTCGGAGATCCAGAGGTTAATTGAAAAAGCCGTTACGGAAGAAGAGGTTACGAAGATACCTGTGGGGTATTTCATGAAGGGGGAAACCCTAATGAGGAAATGGAGGCCACCGGAGGTGCCCGCAGACGATGAGTGGAAAGTTCACTATCAGATTGTGGTGCCACCGCTGTACCGGAAGGAGATCTTGAGTTTGGCACATGAGACCCCTTGGGCCGGGCACCTGGGAGTGAACAAGACCTGTGACAGGATATTGGTACATTTTTTCTGGCCCGGATTGCGACGGGATGTGGCGGAGTTCTGCAAGTCCTGCCATACTTGTCAGCTGGTGGGAAAGCCGAATCAAAAAATCCCACCCGCCCCGTTAAAGCCAATTCCAGCTTTTGAAGAGCCATTCAGCCGAGTCATTGTGGACTGTGTGGGCCCTTTACCCAAAACCAAAGCTGGACATCAATACTTACTGACCATCATGTGCGCATCCACCAGGTTCCCCGAGGCAGTGCCTCTGAGGAAAATAACGGCGGCAGTTATTGCAAAGGCCTTGATTAAATTTTTCACCTGAGTTGGTCTACCTAAGGTCATCCAATCTGATCAGGGTTCCAATTTCATGTCCACGCTTTTCCAGCAAGTGGTACACCTGTTGGGGGTGGAACAAGTAAGAGCCAGCGCATACCATCCCGAGAGCCAAGGGGCCCTGGAAAGGTTTCACCAGACTTTAAAGAATATGATCCGAACGTATTGTTTTGAATGTGCCAAGGATTGGGATGAAGGGATACCCCTATTGTTGTTTGCGGCGAGGGAGTCCGTGCAGGATTCCTTGGGATTCAGTCCGTTTGAACTGGTGTTTGGGCACGCAGTGCGGGGACCGTTGAAATTGGTGAAAGAACAGTGGTTACTACAGGAGTCCCGGACACCGATGGTGGAGTATGTGTCCACAGTGAAACACCGATTGGCAAAGGCATGTGAGGTGGCACGACGGAACTTGAGAATGGCCCAGGGGAAAATGAAGGAGAGACATGACAAGACCTCACAGATAAGGAATTTCAGTCCTCAGGACCGGGTGTTAGTATTGCTGCCCGTTCCAGGTCAGCCCCTCCAGGCTAGATATTTCGGTCCTTATGCAGTGGAGGAGAGGGTGAATGAGACAAACTACGTGGTGACCACTCCCGACCGACGGAAAAAGCGACAGTTGTGTCATGTCAACCGACTGAAGAAATATCATGAGAGGGAACCGGTGGAAGACGTAGTTCCTGTCTCCCCTGTCGTACCGGTGAAAATGGACGGAAACGCCGGGGTGAAGTTTGATAACTTGGATGACCAGGCCTGCCCCAAATTGACGAACACCGAAGTGTTGAGTCATTTGGATGAGAAGTTAGGTCATTTAACAAGGGAACAGCAAGGACAACTGTCCAGCTTAATGTTCGAATTTAAACATTTGTTCACAGATGTACCTGGTCGTACGGACTTAGTATATCATGATATCGAGGTGGGGGATGCCACTCCAGTGAAACAACACCCCTATCGGATGAACCCGGTGAAGATGGAGTATCTTCGGAAGGAGATGCAATATATGTTGGACAATGACATCATCTAACCAAGCAACAGTGAATGGAGCTCCCCATGTGTGTTGGTTCCGAAACCCGATGGCAGCTTCTGGTGTTGTACAGATTTAAAACGGGTGAATGCAGTGACCAAGACCGACTCCTATCCGCTCCCGAGGATTGACGACTGTATTGATCGAATAGGCCCAGCTAAATTTGTTACCAAATTTGACTTGCTGAAAGGGTATTGGCAGATCCCTCTTACCGATAGAGCCAAAGAAATCTCAGCTTTGGTCACTCCGAATGGGTTATATCAGTACAAGGTCCTCCCTTTTGGGTTGAAGAACGGGCCGGCTACATTTCAACGACTGATTAATAGGCTCATTGCAGACCTGGAAGGGGTGGAGGCATATCTGGATGATGTAATCATCCACACCATGACCATGGAAGACCACATTAAGCAAATCCATGCATTTTTTCAGACGATGTCCGAGGCAGGTCTGACCATCAACTTAGCCAAGAGTGAGTTTGTAAGAGCACAGGTAGTGTTCCTCGGCCATGTAGTAGGGCAGGGTCAAGTACAACCAGTGACCGCCAAGGTAGAAGCTATCGATCGCTTCCAAGTCCCAAAGGGGAAGAAAGAGCTGATGAGGTTCTTAGGTATGGCGGGGTGGTACCGGCGGTTCTGTAAGAATTTTTCGGATGTGGTAGCCCCTTTAACGAGTTTGTTGAGAAAGGAGACCCCATTCGTTTGGGATGGCAAATGTCAGGCGGCCTTTGCCCATATCAAAGCGATACTAATGAGCTCTCCGGTCCTAACCGCTCCGGACTTTCAAGCACCTTTCAAGTTGGCCGTAGATGCAAGCGATGTGGGGGCTGGAGCGGTCTTGTTACAGGAAGATGAGGATGGGGTGGACCACCCCGTGTGCTACTACTCCAAAAAGTTCAATAAACATCAGGCAAATTATGCCACCGTGGAGAAAGAGACCCTGGCTCTCCTGCTAGGGCTTCAACATTATGAGGTGTATTTAGGAATCACGTCCTTTCCCATAAAGGTCTTTACGGATCACAACCCCTTAACCTTCATTCAAAGAATGAAAAATAAAAATCAGAGGTTGATGAGATGGAGTTTGGCTTTGCAGGGGTTCAACTTGGAAATTGAACATGTACGGGGCCGGGATAATGTCGTGGCGGACGCTTTGTCCAGAGTGAATTACCTTTGAAAATCTCTGGGGGTTTTGTGAGAGTTTGTTGCTTTAGTTTTGAATTGTGATGATTGTTGCCCAGGGGGGAACTGATAATGTGGGGGGGGTTGAGTTATCTGGTTTGTTTCTCCAAATTGGCCGGCAAAGAAAGTTTTCGCTGGGTTCAAACTTTCTTTCTTGAAGGGGGGGAGTGTTACATATTTATGTGAATGTATGCGAATTACCATTCAGGTCTTTGCTTATCCGTGTGTAGTATATTAAGGGTTGTTGTGATTGGAGGGTCAGGAGCCCTTCTGAACAAGTGGCCGGAAACGGAAGTGACCGAAAACGGAAGAGAAAACGAGACGAGGAAAAAAGGACGAGTATTCTTCTTGATCTTCCTCGCCCCGCTCGGAAAAGGTGGCATCGACCTTGCGCTGCGTGACAAAGCGGCGTTCCGAAGCCCGTCTGGCGAGAGGAGTTACCGGGACGTGTGCCGACCCGGTGGAGACGTCAAGTTGACGTGGGGCCGTGCATCGACTCCGCGTCGGGTACCGTTCGCGGCCCCGTCTAAAAAGACGCGTACGAGTCGCAGGTTGGGGCCTAGCACGCCTGGCAAGTGGCGTGGGGCTTTTGGCTTGCTTTACCGCACCCGCTTCGCGTAGCCACGAGAGGCTGCAGCCGCGGGGCCTGATACGATACCTGCCCGGTGGAGACGTCCACCCGGGGTTCGTTCAACCGCCCGAGTGCGGCGACGCCGACTATCATCTTGGTCAGGAGGGGCCCAGAGACATTGTGCGGGACCGAGACCATAAGGGTGTCGTGAGTACTCACCGGGACACACGTATATAAGATGGCCATCTTATTCATAGGGAATTGATTGTCATTGAAATATTGTTGATGGTGGTGTATTGTTGATTGCTCGGGGAAAATCTCCGTGGTTGTGTCATTGGAAATTGTATGGTATCAGTACCATTGGGAAATATATTCTTGAACATCAGTGTCTCGTGGGTGGAATTCATAGGGATTGCTTTGCGAAAGCGCATCTATATAATACTACTGTCTGGCGAAGGTCCTCTCACGGTCCGGGGGTCACCGAGACCAGGTAGTCACCGAGGGGACCACGTAACAGAAGCATTATTTGGACAATATTGCACTGCAGGAAGTAGTATATTGGAAACTGGAGGGAACTCTGACAGGAAGAGGTCTGGCAGACCCAACGCCACAACAGAATCAGAAGACAAGTTTCTGAGAGTCAACAGCTTGCGTGATTAGCGACTCACAGGACAACAGCTTCAAGCACAGCTTAACACTGGTCGAAGTAAGCATGTCTCAGTTTCAACTGTGAAGAGATGACTTCGAGCTGCAGGTTTGACAGGTCGAGTGGCAGTAAGAAAGCCATTGCTAAGATGGCAAAATAAGAAAAAGAGGCTTGCCTGGGCCATGAAGCACCGCCAGTGGTCCACTGAAGACTGGAAGAAGGTCTTATGGACCGATGAATCAATTTTTGACATATTTGGTTCATCACGCAGGTTTTTGTACGCCGTCGAGTCGGCAAAAGGATGGTTCCTCAGTGTGTGACATCAACTGTCAAACATGGAGGAGGAAGCGTGATGGTCTGGGCCTCTTTTGCTGGATCCAGATTCGGCGACTTGCACAGAGTGACTAGCACCCTGAACCAAAAGGGCAACCACAGCATTTTGCAGCGCCATGCAATACCCTCTGGTATACACCTAGTTGGTCAGGGGTTCATCCTACAGCAAGATAATGACCCTAAACACACCTCCAGGCTATGTCAAAACTACCTTCGAGGAAAAGAACAAGACGGTAGGCTTCAAATCATGGAATGGCCAGCACAGTCTCCAGACTTAAACCACTTTGAGCTGGTTTGGAATGAACTGGACAAAAGGGTGAAAGCAAAGCAACCTACAAGTGCAACACGTTTGTGGGAACTTCTGCAACAGTGTTGGGAAGAACTTCCCGAACAATATTTGATTTCCATTGCAGAAAGAATTCCACGAGTGTGTTCGGCGGTTATATCTGCAAAAGGTGGCTACTTTGATGAGTCAAAATTTTAAATTAAATTTTGTTAAACAAAATGATTCTATGATTTATTTTTTATCTCCAATTGTTTATTTGTTCTATGCTTAATTTCAGAGTACATTGAGACATTAAACTGCGTAAATTTAAATAAAAACTGGAAAAATTGAGGTGTTCTAAAACTTTTGACCGGTAGTGTACATGCACACACACGCACAGACACAGACACACATACACACACACAGATACATACACACACACACATATATATATATATATATACACAAATACACACACACACACACACACAGTAGGGAACCAACGGTTTGAAAAACATTGGCCGCCATGTTGAATTTACGAGTTGGCTAATCGACTGCATTTAAAGAGTATCTTTACAAGAAAATAACAGCCAAGTTTCATACTTGTATCCCAATGTGAACATTGTTTTTGTTGTCCACCTATAGCTATACCGGTGTCCTTCCTGTGCTCCGCTCCACCCTATTCTCTGTGTCTACCCTCCCCATTCCCACCGTTTGGGTGGGTAATGCGATTAGGGAACAGCAGTTGGAGATAAGAGGCGTCGAGCAGAGATCCTCGCCATTTCATTAGACGCGCCTTGATTCGATAGAAGACCAGACTCGCAGCATTGAACCGCGTCCGCACAATCGAGTTAGCCTCGACCGAGCTGAAAGCCGTGAGATCTAATTTGCTAATGTACATGGAGACTCGCTCTGGATTTCATAAGGAATCCACAAACGTCCCCCGCCCTCCACTCTCTCTTTCCCGCGGTTCCTATCCTCTTGAAGCCTCGTCATTGGCCGGGAATGTAAAAGGGGCGGGGTCGTTAGCGACGCCACCACGTGATTGATATTAAAGAGAGTTCTTCTAAATGGTGTGATGACGCAATTGTTTTGTAATCGATTTGATGTTTTTATTGTCAGTGAATGGATGTTAAAACCTGTCGGGAATCCCAGCCTTACAAGGTTACCAGTGAAGGCTTGAGACTTGAGAGAGGACCCTGACTCGTTAAGGGACAAAACCTCAATGTACGGACACACTGTGATCGATTATCGATAAACATCTCGATAAATCGAACTCGGTCATGTAATTATACACATTTTCATTGCGTCACGTTTTATTGACGATTCATTGATATATTGTCGGCGGGTGGGAGGAGTTATGGATCAAAAGGGCGGGGCCTAAGGGAGGGAGATTGAGAGATTGGCAAGGTTCGCGTGATCCGCGGGGAGACTCATATCTATATCTATATATATCTATATATATCTCTATCTCTATCTCTATCTCTATCTCTCTCTCTCTCTCTCTCTCTCTCTCTCTCTCTCTCTCTCTCTCTCTCTCGGTAAAAATAAACAAAAGTGACGTTCTGCCCACCACCGAACCACCCAAGTGGCCGCTGTGCTCCAGCCGGATTTACGGCGAGACTCGTGCGATAGCGGCCTTTCCAGGTTGCTTTGGGCTACGTGGGACCCAAGCATAGTGGGAGGGGTGGGGGTGCTCGAGTGGGAGGGGTGGGGGTGCTCGAGTGCGTAATCAGAGCCAGAAGCGCTCGGCGCCGGATCGCTCCCCCTTTGTGCTGGGCAGACGCGGTCGCGTCATTAGACCGAGCAGGTAAGACATGATCATACTAACATTCCCCGCGGGCACGAACGCGAGCTGCTTGGGGAGCCCGAATGATGGCTCATCCCTCTTCTCCTGCAGGTGGTGCCTGCCGTTCCTGGTTTTTCTTGTTGTTCGTGGTGCTGTTGTTGGTTTTCTTTCGAAACGAGACACCGATACGTACCTGTCCACTTTTGAGGATATTTAAATTTAATATTTTATCGTTGTGCTTCTCCCTTTTTCAGCTTTTACACCGAAACATCGTTAAAAGCAGGTGAACAGGTTGCAAATTATTTGGGAACAATGCACAACATTTGATATAAATGAAGAGTTAACAGAAAATAACCCTGAAGTAGCAAAAGCTAACCCGAAGCATTCACAAAAGCTAAACCACCAAGCATTTTCCATGTTGCATTCCAAAGCCACGAAGCAGAGTCCCTCCAGTCCCATTCCAAACATGCCAAGTAAAGACCCTCCAGTCTCATTCCAAACCTACCAAGTAAAGACCCTCCAGTCCCATTCCAAACCTACCAAGTAAAGACCCTCCAGTCCCATTCCAACACTACCAAGTAAAGACCCTACCAAGCAACATACCAAGCAGATACCCTCGAGTCCCATTCCAAACATACCAAGTAAAGACCCTCCAGTCCGATTCCAAACATGCCAAGTAAAGACCCTCCAGTCTCATTCCAAACCTACCAAGTAAAGACCCACCAGTCCCATTCCAAACCTACCAAGTAAAGACCCTCCAGTCCCATTCCAACACTACCAAGTAAAGACCCTACCAAACATCATACCAAGCAGATACCCTCCAGTCCCATTCCAAACATACCAAGTAAAGACCCTCCAGTCCCATTCCAAACCTACCAAGTAAAGACCCTCCAGTCCCATTCCAAACATACCAAGCAGATACCCTCCAGTCCCATTCCAAACCTACCAAGTAAAGACCCTTCAGTCGCGTTCCAAAGCCACCAAGCAGAGACCCTCCAGTCCCATTCCAAACCTACCAAGTAAAGACCATCCAGTCCCATTCCAAAGCCACCAAACAGTCCCTCCAGTCACATTCCAAAGCCACCAAGCAGAGTCCCTTCAGTCCCGTTCCAAAGCCACCATGTGGAGTCCCCCAGTCCCATTCCAAAGCCACCAAGCAGTCTCTCCAGCCCCATTCCAAAGCCACCAAGCAGAGACCCTCCAGTCCCATTCCAAACCTACCAAGTAAAGACCATCCAGTCCCATTCCAAAGCCACCAAGCAGAGTCCCTCCAGTCCCATTCCAAAGCCACCATGTAGAGTCCATCCAGTCCTATTCAAAAGCCACCGTGTAGAGTCCCTCCAGTCACATTCCAAAGCCACCATGTAGAGTCCCTCCAGTCCCATTCCAAAGCCACCAAGCAGAGTCCCTCCAGTCCCATTCCAAAGCCACCATGTAGAATCCCTCCAGTCCCATTCCAAAGCCACCATGTAGAGTCCTTCCAGTCCTATTCAAAAGCAACCAAGCAGTCCCTCCAGTCACATTCCAAAGCCACCAAGCAGAGTCCTTTCAGTCCCATTCCAAACCTACCAAGTAAAGACCCTCCAGTCCCATTCCAAACATACCAAGCAGATACCCTCCAGTCCCATTCCAAACATACCAAGTAAAGACCCTCCAGTCCCATTCCAAACCTACCAAGTAAAGACCCTCCAGTCCCATTCCAAACATACCAAGCAGATACCCTCCAGTCCCGTTCCAAACATACCAAGTAAAGACCCTCCAGTCCCATTCCAAACATACCAAGTAAAGACCCTCCAGTCCCATTCCAAACCTACCAAGTAAAGACCCTCCAGTCCCATTCCAAACATACCAAGCAGATACCCTCCAGTCCCATTCCAAACATACCAAGTAAATACCCTCCAGTCCCATTCCAAACCTACCAAGTAAATACCCTCCAGTCCCATTCCAAACCTACCAAGTAAAGACCCTCCAGTCCCATTCCAAACCGACCAAGTAAAGACCCTCCAGTCCCATTCCAAACATACCAAGCAGATACCCTCCAGTCCCATTCCAAACATACCAAGTAAATACCCTCCAGTCCCATTCCAAACCTACCAAGTAAATACCCTCCAGTCCCATTCCAAACCTACCAAGTAAAGACCCTCCAGTCCCATTCCAAAGCCACCAAGCAGTCCCCCAGTCCCATTCTAAAGCCACCATGTAGAGTCCTTCCAGTCCCATTCCAAAGCCACCATATGGAGTCCCTCCTGTCCCATTCCAAAGCCACCAAGCAGTCCCATTCCAAAGCCACCAAGCAGTCCCTCCAGCCCCATTCCAAAGCCACCAAGCAGAGACCCTTCAGTCCCATTCCAAACCTACCAAGTAAAGACCATCCAGTCCCATTCCAAAGCCATCAAGCAAAGTCCGGCCAGTCCCATTCCAAAGTCACCATGTAGAGTCTCTCCTGTCCCATTCCAAAGCCACCAAGCAGTCCCTCCAGCCCCATTCCAAATCCACCAAGCAGAGACCCTCCAGTCCCATTCCAAACCTACCAAGTAAAGACCATCCAATCCCATTCCAAAGCCACCAAGCAGAGTCCCTCCAGTCCCATTCCAAAGCCACCATATGGAGTCCCTCCAGTCCCATTCCAAAGCCACCATGTAGAGTCCCTCCTGTCCCATTACAAAGCCACCAAGCAGTCCCTCCAGTCACATTCCAAAGCCACCAAGCAGAGTCCCTTCACTCCCGTTCCAAAGCCACCATGGAGAGTCCACCAGTCCCATTCCAAAGCCACCAAGCAGTCCCTCCAGCCCCATTCCAAAGCCACCAAGCAGAGACCCTCCATTCCCATTCCAAACCTACCAAGTAAAGACCATCCAGTCCCATTCCAAAGCTACCATGTAGAGTCCCTCCTGTCCCATTCCAAAGCCACCAAGCAGTCCATTCCAAACCTACCAAGAGTCCCAGTCCCATTCCCTCCAGTCCCATTCCAAAGCTACCAAGCAGTCCCTCCAGTCCCATTCCAAAGCCACCATGGAGAGTCCTTCCAGTCCCATTCCAAAGCCACCAAGCAGAATCCCTCCAGTCCCATTCCAAAGCCACCATGTGGAGTCCCTCCAGCCCCATTCCAAAGCCACCAAGCAGAGTCCCTTCAGTCCCATTCCAAAACCACCATGTAGAGTCACCCAGTCCCATTCCAAAGCCACCAAGCAGTCGATCCAGCCCCATTCCAAAGCCACCAAGCAGTCCTTCCAGCCCCATTCCAAAGCTACCAAGCAGAGTCCCTCCAGTCCCATTCCAAAGCCACCATGTGGAGTCCCTCCAGCCCCATTCCAAAGCCACCAAGCAGAGTCCCTCCAGTCCCATTCCAAAGCCACCAAGCAGAGTCCCTCCAGTCCCATTCCAAAGCCACCAAGCAGAGTCCCTCCAGTCCCATTCCAAAGCCACCATATGGAGTCCCTCCTGCCCCATTCCAAAGCCACCAAGCAGTCCCATTCCAAAGCCACCAAGCAGTCCCTCCAGTCCCATTCCAAAGCCACCATGTAGAGTCCTTCCAGTCCCATTCCAAAGCCACCAAGCAGAGACCCTCTAGTCCCATTCCAAAGCCACCAAGCAGAGTCCCTCCAGTCCCATTCCAAAGCCACCATATGGAGTCCCTCCTGTCCCATTCCAAAGCCACCAAGCAGTCCCATTCCAAAGCCACCAAGCAGTCCCCCAGTCCGATTCCAAAGCCACCATGTCGAGTCCTTCCAGTCCCATTCCAAAGCCACCATATGGAGTCCCTCCTGTCCCATTCCAAAGCCACCAAGCAGTCCCATTCCAAAGCCACCAAGCAGTCCCCCAGTCCCATTCCAAAGCCACCATGTAGAGTCCTTCCAGTCCCATTCCAAAGCCACCATATGGAGTCCCTCCTGTCCCATTCCAAAGCCACCAAGCAGTCCTATTCCAAAGCCACCAAGCAGTCCCCCAGTCCCATTCCAAAGCCACCATGTAGAGTCCTTCCAGTCCCATTCCAAAGCCACCATGTAGAGTCCTTCCAGTCCCATTCCAAAGCCACCAAGCAGAGGCACTCTAGTCCCATTCCAAAGCCACCAAGCAGAGTCCCTCTGGGCTCTAACACATTAAAAAGCCACCAAACAGTCTATGTCCCAGTCCAAAGCCACCAAGCAGAGTTCCTCCAGAGTCCAGTCCCAATCCAAATGTACAATACAAGTCCCACTCACTCTGCTTAACTTACATAATCTGCATATTGTGAGGACAGAGGTGAGGAGGGAGAGAAGAGGTATATTATCCCCCATTACGACTGAAAAGTCTTGGAAATTCTACAAGTCAACTTGAAGCTCTCTCCACACAACCCCACCCCCACTCCCCTCCCCCAACCTCTGGACGACTCTTTCACCGAAGGCACAAGTTTAGATCTCCCAATAAAAGACATCAATAAATTAAGCTTCGATTGAAATAAACAAAATTATTTAAAACAAAACGATACACTGCAAAATGAAACCTCCATGCACCAAACATGTGCAAGCAAGCAATACCTATCACCTTAAAGGTGTGACTTCATGATCTGTACCAATATGAACTAAAATGAAGATGGAACTCAAGAAGAAAACGAGTATCTAGGGAAAAAAAATACACATAAAGGTAAAAAGACCCAGCCGCATGCACAAATAGGAAAAATATAGGACCTTATTGTCAAGTCTTGGGCTGACAGGATGGCCGAGAGGTGCGTACAATCGCCTCTAAGCTGTCTAGCCTGGGTTCGAATCCTGATCACAGCTATATACTGTCATCCCGGTGTTTCACAGGCAGGGTCATTCATCAATGTGTGTACCGTTCCTCCAATGCACATTAAACGGGTGTACCATCTGCCGGAATTACTTGGTGGACGTTAAAGATCCCATGGTGTCCTTCGTGAAGAGTAGGCGAGCCACAGTGCCTTCAGAAAGTATTCACACCCCTTGACTTTTTTCATATTTTGTTGTTACAGCCTGAATTAAAATGGATTAAATTGAGATTTTTGTCACTGATCCACACGTAATAGCCCATAATGTCAAAGTGGATTTTTTTAGTAGAATTTTTTACAAAACAATTAAAAATGAATTACAGAAATATCTAATTTTCATAAGTATTCAGCCCCCTGAGTCAATACTTAGAAGAAGCACCTTTGGCAGCAATTACAGCTTTGAGTCTTCTTGGGAATGTCTATCAGCTTTGCACATCTAGATTTGGGGAGTTTCTCACATTCTTTCTTGCAGATTTTCTCATGCTCTGTCAAGGTGGATGTGGAGCGTCGGTGAAAAGCAATCTTCAAATCCTTCCACAGATTCTCAATGGGATTCAAGTCTGGGCTTTGGCTGGGCCACTCAAGGACTTTCACGTTCTTGTTCTGAAGCATTCCAGTGTTGCTTTGGCTGTATGCTTGGGGACATTGTCTTGTTGGAAAGTAAATATTTGTCATAGTCGAAGGTCTTTTGCACTCTGAAGCATATTCTCCTCAAGGATTTGCCTGTATTTGGCTCCATTCATTGTTCTCTCTAATCTTACAAGTCTCCCAGCCCCTGCTGCTGAAAAGCATCCACATAGCATGATGCTGCCACCACCATGCTTCACAGCAGGGATGGTGTTAGTTGGGTGATTAGCTGTGCTCGGTTTCTGCGAGTTGTAGCACTTTGCATTCAGGCCAAAGAGTTCAGTTTTTGTCTCATCAGACCAAATAATATTTTGCCTCATGCTCTGAGTCTTTCACGTGCCTCTTTGTAAACTTCAGGCGTGGTGTCTCACAGGAGTGGCTTCCATCTGGCAACTCTCCTATGAAGCCTCGATTTGTGAATTACTGCAGAGACTGTTGTCCTTCCGGTAGGTTCTCCCATCTCAGCCAAGGAACTCTGTAGTTCTGTCAGAGTGGTCAGTGGGTTTTGGTCACCCCCTGACCAAGATTCTTCTTGCCCGGTTGCTCAGTTTGGCCGGACGGCCAGCTCGAGGAAGAGTCTGGGTAGTTTCGTATTATTTCCATTTCCTAATGATGGAGCTCACTTTGCTCTTGGAAACTTTCAACATTCTATAAATTGTTTTATACTCTTCCCGAGATCTATGCCTCCTCTCAGTTCTATCTATGATACATCAGAGAGGGAGAAAGAGAGAGAGAGAGTGTGTGTCAGGCCTTAACCATTGTAGTTTATCACAACTGTCACAGTTGTATTCAGGAATCCACCACAGTTATTACAAGCCCAGACAGTAGTGTTCACGGAAATGTGTTTGCAAAGCGAACAAATGTTGAGTAATGCGGAGAGAATGGTTCTATAACTGAAATTAGTTATAAAGTCATGAAGCGTTTGCCATATGATCATTTGTTTTGTTGAAAAAGGAGGTGTTATTTTTCTTCTGTGGTCTATCTCACATGGTAACTCTTTTGATGCCTCAGCCAACGAAGTCACCGGAGGCATTATGTTTTCGGGTTGTCAGTCCATCCGTCCTTACGGGCTAAACCTCATTATTCTAAGCAACCATATGTACGATTGAGACGAAACTTTCAGGGTAGGAGTGACACCCATGCAGAATGTTTTTATGATAATTGTGATATCAAAGGAGTTGTGGTATGGCAGACATCTTGGATTAAAAGCAAATAATTAAAAAGTTATTTCTCGGAAACCACTGAATGCAAAAATTTGAAACTTGCCACATTGTCAAGTACTCCCAATGGGGAACAAAAGCATGATGATGACATCATAGGTGAAGTAGTATACAACAAGAACAGGCATTTTAAGGCCATTTTCCCTGCAAGAGTGGGGGTTAGCCTCGCGGTCCCCATGACAATCTTCTCCATTTTGCCCTATTTTCTGCATCTCCCCTTGTTAACCCCCTTGCACGCATTTCTTCTTCGACCATCTTTAGCCAAGTCTTTCTCGGTCTTCCTCGTCCTTTACTTCCTTCTACATTCATTTCCATCACTTTTCTCAACCAGTCACTTTCATCTTTCCTCAACACATGACCAAACCATCTCACACTGTTTCTCTTCACAGCATCCATCACAGGCTCTATTCCCATCATCTTTCGCAATTCATCATTTGTCTTCCTCTCTCTCAACGATACTCTACATATCCACCGAACCATTCGCATTTCCACCCTTTCCAGCCTTCGTTGCTGCTCTATGCTCATTACCCATGTCTCGCTCCCATAAATCATAACACTTCTCACACATGCAGCATACACCTTTCCCTTCAGCTTTAACGACACTCCCCTCCTCATCAGCACGCCACTTAGTTCCCGGAACTTCTTCCATGCACATCTCACTCGAGCAACCGTTGCCGAGTCTGATCCACCTTCTCCATTCAGCATGTCTCCGCGGTAGTAAAATGTTTTCACACCTTCCAGCTTCACGCCGTCTCCAAGATCCAACTCAACATTTCCTCCATCTACAGCTCCCTCTGTGCACACCTTACATTTGAATGTAGCTGCCACACTGGTTAATGACCCTCTCAGACCACTACATGTTTGATGAACCCACTTAGCGCACATTGTACATTGAATGGAGTTCACTCCGATACCCTTCCTGCACACAGCACATGGCCACTTCCCAGTTCTTTCCATCTCACCACATGCTTTACCACTTGCCATCACCTTCATCTTTCCGATATTCACCTTCAGACCTCTTGTCTCAATACATTCCTTCCACTTGTTCATCTTTTCCTTCAGTCCATCCATACTTTCCGCAATCAACACCAGATTATCTGCATACAACAACTCCCAGGGTAAACCCTCCTTTACGTTCTGAGCCAGCACCTCCATCACAGCTACAAATAGTAGTGGACTTAGTACCGATCCCTGATGCACTCCCACCTTCACCTCAAACTCACCACTGTTCCCGTCCTTCGTGCTTACAGCTGTGTGCACTCTGTTGTACATTGCCATCTGTTACGTGCTCTTCCCCAAACCCCGGTCACGGTGTACCTCCGAGCCCCGAAAGGAGTCACGGCAGAAAGATGTGCTATTATGTGTGCCAATGACCAATGGTGAAACCACACCAATCAATGGATACAAAACCCAAGTATTGTATTAAAATCGCACAATAATAACAACTTGCGCAAGTACAAGAAAACCTCAATTGCACAGCAAACACCATATAATTCCTATGACAGTACCATCAGTTTCTTAACTCAATAACTCACGGTACTCCACGTGAGCGAACTGTAACACCCCCAAAGTCACTGTCACGACACCAGGCCAAAGTCGATCCACGCTCCTGTGATCACATGAAAGAAGGTCGTACTGAGACCTGAACCCAGGACGGCTGACATTCGACGCTGCAGAAGAGCCGCTGGGTGAGAGGTCGGGCCGACGTCGGTCAGGTAAAAGTTCACCCAAAAGGCGACTGGGAATTCACACCTACGGTTCACCAGACAATGATGCTGACATGAACAAGCAGCAGTTCTCAAGCGGCCATTTTCCCTGCTAGAGCGGGGGTTAGCCTTGCGGTCCCCATGACAATCTTCTCCATCTTGCCCTATTTTCTGCATTTCTCCTTGTTAACCCCCTTGCCCGCATTTCTTCTTCCACCATCTTCAGCCAAGTCTTTCTCGGTCTTCCCCGTCCTCTACTTCCTTCGACATTCATTTCCATCACTCTTCTCAACCAGTCACTTTCATCCTTCCTCAACACATGACCAAACCATCTCAACCTGCTCCTCTTCACAGCATCAATCACAGGCTCTATTCCCATCATCTTTCGCAATTCATCATTTGTCTTCCTCTCTCTCAACGATACTCCACACATCCACCAAACGATTCGCATTTCCACCCTTTCCAGCCTTCGTTGCTGCTCTACGTTCATTACCCATGTCTCGCTCCCATAAATCATAACACTTCTTGTAGTGAAATCGTATTCGTACTGCACCCGGGGTGATGCTCGCTGCTCGATGACACCGCTAGGGGCGTGACTATAAGACCCGCTGCTGCGGACGGTGCTCCGAGACTTCTCCTGTGACACGTTACATCTGGTAGACTCGCTAACGGTACGCCAGCATAGAATATCCAGCTTGCTTGCATTGAATGTTATGAATGGTCCCATGTGATGCCACATCGTATACTTATTGCATTTCCTGCATTACAGGATGATGTCATGATCTAAATGGAATTAAACCACAAGTTGGACTAAAGTTGTGTGGACCTGATTGGTTTTCCACAACACTTAATTCCATTTATATCTACCGACATGGCTGGCAACAAGACGCTGGCGGTTGCCGTATTCTGCGCCGACCCGCAAGCCCCGGATGGTGGCTTGCAACTGAAGCACTGGCTCAGAACATTGGAGAATCATTTCGAGGAGCCTGAGACCGCGCCGACGGCTGCCGCGAAGCTAGCAACGCTTCATTCAAAAATCGACTACAAGGTGTACAATTCCATCGCTCAATTCGCGACGTATGACCTCTCGATCGCGGAGCTCAAACGGCTGTACATAAAGGAAAAAAGCCCGGTGTATGCACGATATTTGCTGCTAACGCGACGTCAGCAACCCAACGAGGTGATGGACCACTATGCCCAGGAGCTCCGGCAGCTCTTGCTGGACAGCATCAAGGAGCCACGGACTCCCGCGCAGTCTCAGGATGATCTTCTTTTAGATGCCTTTATTGCAGGGGTCTCCTCCCAGGAACTAAGGCTCAAGCTCCTAGAGAAGACCGACCTGACTTTCGCTACGGCACTCGAGCAAGGGAAAGTATACACCGAAGCGCGGATGCAATCGAACACCTATGATCGCACGCGCCTCTTGGCGGGCACTACACTACACGCCCGGCCGGAGAGTGCTACCGCCGAGGACGCGGACCTGCTCGCGGAACTCCGGGATGCTCCGGAGGAAGACCCAGTCCTGACGGCTGCCGCTACGGCCAGACCCAAGGCCTTACGCGGGGCCGCATGCTTTTTCTGTGGGGGGCCATGCCATGCCTGGCCCGTGTGTCCGGCACGAGACGCTATATGCCATTTGTGCTCGCAAAAGGGGCATTACGCGAAAGTGTGCAGGAAAACGGCACGCGGCTCGCGGCTCATTGAATCGCGCGGTCGCGGTCGCGCGGTCGCGGCGACCTTGAATGGGCTCATTGCGGAGCCTGCGAGCCGAGCCCGAAACCCGGCGCCTTACCCGTCTTTGAAGGGGAGGGCCCCTCTCTGCGGGCCCCTGGGCGCTCAGACGTCCTTGGCGGGCGTCACCGGACAGCCACCACAGTCTCATCCTCAATCGGGCACGAAGTACGTGTCCTTGACCAAACTCCGGGCCACGCAAGGGGCTTTGAAGCCTCGCCAAGCCCCAGAGGAGCGTTCTCCTCGTGTCGTCCACGAGCTAACGGTGGCCCTCACCCCGGAAAAGGCGATTTCGAATACTACGGAGGCCTTTTCCTGCCAAAAGTGTCAAAAGGCGTTTTCAAATACTACGGAGGCCTTTTCCCGTCAGAATTGTCAGATTTTGAATCGCGAAACACCGGAATGCTTGGGAAAGCCCTCTGATGGCATTAATGGATTCCCCATGGACAACGCATACTCCGGCCACGACTGCAAAACTGCTGCTGGCATAGGATCCACCCGCGAGGCTTGTCCGACCCATTCGGGGGGTTCAGTCCCACTCCCAGCAGCCTCGTCTGGCCTGGCTCAAGCCCTTATTCCCCTCATGGTCGAAGGCCATTGTGTTCGGGCCTTGGTGGATACAGGGTCTACGGATAGTTTTATCGACCAGCGACTTGTGCTCAGGCATGGATGGCGGATCTGGAGGTCTATGAGACGGATCTTCATGGCTTCCCAGGGGCTTCGACTCAGCACGAAGGGGGAATGCCGATTGAAACTCGTGCTAAAGGGACGGGTTTTTCCTGATGTACACCTTATGGTTTTACCCGCTTTATGTGCTGATATTCTGTTAGGACACGATTTTCTTAAGCTGCATGGACGTCTGGTAATGGAGTTTGGTGGGCCTGACACGCTTGTTGTGGGGGCAGACGACGCGCTTGCGGTGTGCGCCCTAGCGAAAATGGACATCCAGCCGCTTTCGCTGTTCCCCAATCTAACCTCTGACTGTACCCCTGTCGCGGTGAAATCACGGCACTACTCTCGCGCAGACATGCAATTCATTGCGGACGAAACGGCTCAGCTCTTGAAAGACGGCATCATAGAACCTAGCAGGTCGCCGTGGCGCGCCCAGGTCTTGGTGGTGCGCAGCGAGGCCCACCGCAGACGCATGGTAATCGACTATTCCCAAACGATTAACCGCTTTACACAGCTGGATGCCTACCCCCTTCCGGGGATGGACGCGCTGGTGCAACAGGTGGCCCAGTATTCGGTCTATAGCACTCTCGATCTCCGTAGTGCGTACCACCAGATCCCTATCTCTAGGGCGGATCGTATCTATACCGCTTTTGAGTCGGGGCAGCGGTTGTACCAATTTACGCGATTGCCTTTTGGGGTAACGAACGGGGTCCCTTGTTTCCAGAGGGCCATGGATGACCTCATTGCGCGGGAGCACTTAACCGATGTTTTCGTCTACCTCGATAATCTTACGGTTTGTGGATATGACCAAGGGCACCATGATGCTAATCTGAAGCGCTTCCTTGAGGTCGCGCAGAGGTATCACTTAACTATGAACGAGGATAAGTGCCAATACTCCCTACGCACGATAGATCTTCTGGGGTACACCGTGACCCATGGCTCTGTCGCTCCGGATAAGGAGCGTCTGCGACCTTTGCTCGACATGGCCCCTCCCTGTGATCGGGCGTCCCTGAAGCGCGACCTCGGGCTATTCGCCCATTACTCCAAATGGGTTCAAAATTTCTCCGCGAAACTTCGCCCCCTCGTGGCCTGCGACACCTTCCCACTGAGTCCGGCCGCATTGGCAGCCTTTGAAGGCCTTAAGGCCAACATCGCCCGAGCCGCCGTGGCGACAATCGACGAGAGCGGATCTTTCGTCCTCGAAAGTGACGCCTCGGATCAGGCCATCGCGGCGACCCTCTCCCAAGGGGGCGTCCTGTGGCTTTCTTTTCACGGACTCTTACCACCGCTGAGCGGAGACACTCGTCCGTCGAAAAGGAAGCGTATGCGATCGTCGAGTCTATTCGGCGATGGCGCCCGTACTTACTCGGGCGGTGCTTCCAAATCATCACGGACCAGCAAAGCGTTGCGTTCATGTACGACACCTTACACGCCTAGCGCATTAAGAATGAGAAAATCACTCGCTGGTGTATCGAACTCGCCGACTTCTGTTACACCATCAAATATCGCCCGGGGAAGGATAACCGGGCCACCGATGCCTTATCACGACCGGCTACATGCGCGGGTATCACCTCTTTGGAGGGCCTACGTGTGCTGCATGCCACTGCGGGCCATCCCGGCGTAACGCGTTTCGCTCATTTTGTGCGGCGTGGCAATCTCCCATACTTGATTGACGATATCCGCCGTATCTGTCGCGACTGCGCTATCTGCGCGGAAATCAAACCGCGTTTCTATAACCCTCCCATGGGGACTCTGGTTAAGGCTACGCGACCGTGGGAACGCTTGGCGATGGATTTCAAGGGCCCATTGCCGGTGTCGAGCGGCTCTCGCTATCTGCTCACTATCGTCGATGAGTACTCGCGATTCCCCTTTGCTTATACGTGCGCGGACATGACTGCTGCCACGGTGATGCGATGCTTACAGAACTTGTTCTCAATGTTCGGGTAACCGGCCTATGTCCATACCGACCGGGGTGCGGTCTTCTTGTCTCAGGAGGTGCGCGGCTATCTGCTCCAAAATAACATTGCTTCTAGTTACACCACGCCGTACAGACCCCAGGCTAATGGGCAGATCGAACGCTTCAACGGGATTATCTGGAGGGCCGTCATGCTCAACCTCCGGACCCTCGGCCGGGGCCTCGATAAATGGGCTTGGTCGCTACCTGCGGCGTTGAACTCGATCAGGGCTCTCCTGTGTACGGCAACCAACCAAACTCCCCACGAGCGACTTTTCCACCACCCCAGGAGCACGGGGTGTATACGGTCTTTGCCCAGTTGGCTCGCTGGGCCCGGGCCGGCCTACCTTAAACGGGCGGTTCGCGCGAGCAAGTACGACCCCCTAGTGGACAAAGTGCAGATTCTCCAGGCTAATCCTGAGCATGCTCGTGTGATGACGACTGATGGCCGTGAGACTACTGTCTCCGTCCGTCACCTTGCCCCTTGCGGGGTCGCCGACCTGAGTAGGGAATCGGACGGACCGACCGAACCCATCTATGAGACTATGGCGTCTCCTGACGCTCCCATCGCCGAAAGTCTACCGACTCTCCCCTCGCCGGGTCTACCTGGGCCCGACGACTTGGAGTTACCCCCTTCGTCACCCGACCCTGATGGCGCCTCCGACGCCGGGGACACAGGGATACGTGATGCCGTACCCGGGGAATTTCGGACGCGTGCTGGCAGAGAAATTCGCCGCCCGGCCCGATACGGTTGGGTCGACTGATGTTCCGCACCCTGTTCGTGCTGACGCTCGCTCGCTTCTAGCCACACCGCCGTATAATTCTGACGGGGGGGAGAATGTAGTGAAATCGTATTCGTACTGAACCCGGGGTGATGCTCGCTGCTCGATGACACCGCTAGGGGCGTGACTATAAGACCCGCTGCTGCGGACGGTGCTCCGAGACTTCTCCTGTGACACGTTACATCTGGTAGACTCGCTAACGGTACGCCAGCATAGAATATCCAGCTCGCTTGCATTGAATGTTATGAATGGTCCCATGTGATGCCACATCGTATACTTATTGCATTTCCTGCATTACAGGATGATGTCATGATCTAAATGGAATTAAACCACAAGTTGGACTAAAGTTGTGTGGACCTGATTGGTTTTCCACAACACTTCTCACACATGCAGCATACACCTTTCCCTTCAGCTTCAACGACACTCCCCTCCTCGTCAGCACGCCACTCAGTTCCCGAAACTTCTTCCATGCACATCTCACTCGAGCAACCGTTGCCGAGTCTGATCCACCTTCTCCATTCAGCATGTCTCCTAGGTAACAAAATATTTTCACACCTTCCAGCTTCACACCGTCTCCAAGATCCAGCTCAACATTTCCTCCATCTGCAGCTCCCTCTGTGCACACCTTACACTTGAATGTAGCTGCCACACTGGTTAATAACCCTCTCAAACCACTACATTTTTGAAGAACCCACTCAGCGCACATTGTACATTGAATGAAATTCACTCCGACACCCTTCCTGCACACAGCACACGGCCACTTCCCAGTTCTTTCCACCTCACCACATGATTTACCACTTGCCATCACCTTCGTTTTTCCAATATTCACCTTCAGACCTTTTGTCTCCATACATTCCTTCCACTTGTTCATCTTCTCCTTCAGTCCATCCATACTTTCTGCAATCAACACTAGATCATCTGCATACAACAACTCCCACGGTAAACGCTCCTTTACGTTCTGAGCCAGCACCTCCATCACAGCTACAAATAGTAGTGGACTAAGTACCGACCCCTGATGCACTCCCACCTTCACCTCAAACTCACCACTGTTCCCGTCCTTTGTCCTTACAGCTGTGCGCGCTCTTTTGTACATTGCCATCACTACTCTGATCAACCATTCCTCCACTCCTAACTTCCTCAATGCCCATGTCACTACTTCACGTGGAACCCTATTGAATGCTTTCTCCAGATCAACAAACCCAAGAAACAACTTCTTCCTCTTCTCCATGTACTTCTCCTGCAACTGCCTCACAATAAAAAGCACGTCTGTCGTTCCTCTTCCTGGCATAAATCCAAACTGCATTTCGTCGATCTTCACTTTCTTCCTTATCCTCCTCTCCAACACCCTTTCCAATACCTTCATTCCATGCTCCAATAACTTTATTGCGCGATACGAGCCACAGTCCAGAGGGTCACCTTTTCCGTTGTATAGAGGGACGAGGGTACTCAGTTCCCAATCCACTGGAATGCGGCCTTCTTTCACCACCAGATTGCAGATCTCTGTCATTCTCTTCACACCCCAACTTCCCGCTGCATTCAACATATCTCCCACAACTCCCGTCGGCCCTCCCGCTTTTCTACTCTTCATTGCTTTTATCGCTTCCTCAACTTCCTTCTCGGTTATCTTCTCTGCCGGTCCTAAAACTGGGTTACTCTCTATGTTGCCATCCCATTCATTCTCTGCATTCAACAGTGTTTCCATATATCTCTTCCATCTTCCTTTATTTCCATCTGGGTCCACAACGATTTGTCCCACTTCATCCTTCAAGCAACTCACCCCCATCACATCACACCTTTCTTTCACTATCTACTTTGCAATCCTGAATACCGCTCTCTGACCCTCTTCCAAATCCAAGCGTTCTCCGAACATTTTCATGCATGCCTCCTGCGCCTTTGCTACCTCTTTCTTTGCAGCCTTCTTGGCTGCCTTATAACTTTCACGCTCTGCCTTTTCTGCCCCCATACCCTTCGCCTTCTGCCACTCCTTGAACTTCTTCCTCTTCTCGTCAATCTTCTCTCGAACTTCATCATCCCATCACCATGTTTCCGAGTGCCTCGGTGGTCCTTTTGTCCATCCACATACCTCACCAACGGCTCCCAACAGACTATCTTTCATTGACATCCAACCACTTTCAAGCTCAACCACATCATCCTCTACCCTACTCAGACTCTCTTTTAATGCCTCCCTCACTGTCACCTCTTTCAACCTCCACACCTTCATTCTCAGTTGGTACTTCAGCCGCCGAGCTCTCCTCGCACCTTTCACCCTTATGTCGCAGACAACCAAGTGGTGCTGTGAAACAGCCTCCTCCCCCGGGATCACCTTTGTGTCCCAGAGAAGCCCCCTATCTCGCCAATGCAACATCAGGTAGTCAACGGTTGTCATCGACCCACCTGACGTGTTTGTAACAAGCTTATGAGCCGCTTTCTGGAACAGAGTACGTATAACAAATCAACAAACTAGCTCCATCAGCAAACTCCAAAATCCTTTCACCCTCTCCATTTCTCACACCATATCCGTAACCCCCATGAACTCCCTCAAAACCGTCCATACTCCTTCCCACATGTCCATTTAGGTCTCCTCCAACCACAACAACTTTCTCATCTTTCACGTTTTCCATCAGCTTCTCTGTCGCACACCAGAACTTGTCCTTCTCTTCATCGCTCCGACCAACCTGCAGAGCATATCCCGAGATGACGTTCACCAAGAGCTTTCCAATCATCATTCTCACCATCATCAACCTTTCACTCACTCGAGTCACACTCACCACGCTGTCTACAAACTCCTCAGAAAACAGGACACCAACACCATTCACGCCCTCCAGGCACCCTTGCCACACAAACTTGTATTTATGTCCCTCCCTACCCTTCACCATTCTCACACCACTTCCCTTCCATCTCGTCTCCTGCACACAACATATGTCCACTCTTCTTCTGACCAATACTTCCACCACTTCTTGTGATCTCCCTGTCATTGTCCCTACATTCCATGTCCCAAAACTCAGAAACCGATCTCCACGTCGGGCATCAGACGTTTCGTCGTCATAAATGGAGTGATTTCCACCCTTGTTTCGATCGGGTTCCCCACCTTGAGTTTTGACGAGTAGGAGTGGGGTCCCCCACGGGGTACTTCGGGCTGTACCCTGCCCATATGTAGTTGTAATTGTCATGGTTCTCTTTTTGAGGCAATGTTTTTTCTGGCCGGATGCCCTTCCTGACGCCAACCCTTTTAGTCACCTCTTTCGAAACGCTGGGATACGGTGTACCTATTCTAAACCGGGGTACACAGCCAAAAGTGGTATACCAGCCAAAAATGTTTTAATCGAATTCCTTATCCTAAAAATCTGAAATTGCATGCACATGATCTACGACCCATATGTATTGAAATATTAAACTTATGACATAGGTCAAAGGTCACATGGTTTGGCAGCCATATTGGATTGAAGGAAAATGTTAAATAATTATATCTCTGAAACAGCTCAACCTATTGATGCAAAATTTACAAATATCATCTGACAGCACTGTTGCATATAGTTTGAAAATGATGATGTCATAGGTCACGTGGTTTGGCAGCCATCTTGGATAGAAAAACGAACCTTATCCAATCAACACGAAACTTCACAAACGTGATCCCCTACCCATACATATGCAGAGTGTACATTTTTAAGGTCATATGTCATGTGGTATGGCAACCATATTAGCTTGAAAGCCGATATTTAAAAAAATCCCTTCTCTGAAACTGCTTCACCGATCGATGTGAAACCTGTCATGTCTGGTAAAAATGTGATACTTGAGAACAGCTGAAAGGATTTAAAACAAACTTGTTTGTTTTTAGGACAGTGAACAATGGCATCTGCACGTTGTGGGACTATGTGGAGGCCTTTTTGCGACACAATTGCATTGTTCTAGTTTCTATACAGTCCAATAAAAGTTTAATCACAGAAGTTTAGTTCTAATAGCCAGTATATGGGAGGGAGGTGGGTTGAGGGGCAGGGTGAGTTGGATGATGGGATGGGATGGGGTGGGATGAGGGGCAAGTTTAGAGGGGGAAGGATGAGGAAGCAGACGGTGGTGGGGGAGGGGGGGGCGAGAGGTGGGGAGAAGTTGACAGTGGGGCAGGACAAGCACTAAATATTGATATCACCAAACAGTGATTTATTTGTTTCCATATCTTATTTCACATACAGTCACGTGAAAAAGTAAGTACATCCCATGTAAAGTTTTGACTTTTTCAACATATTTCAACATACAGCTATTTGATCTTCATTTCAACAATATTGATAGATAAAGGTGATATAACATAACAAATATCATGAAACATTTACATTTTGTAGTCCATTGTATAATTTAAATCAACAAAAATGCAAATTTCGCATGTGGAAAAAGTATGTACACCCCGACATTTATCACTTCTTCAAATACCTAAAATTAGAATCAGGTGCACCAGCTCAGGTGCAAATGATTAGAACATCGTTGGAGAGGATCTTGGAGGAACCTGTCTTATTTAAACCTCAGACATTTAGTTTGGTTTGCTCTTTGTTGTTGAAGTGTGCGGCATCACCATGCGTAGATCAAAATAGCTCTCTGAGGCCTTCAGAAAGAAGGTTATAGATGCCTCCGAGTCTGGGAAGGGATTTAAAAAGATCTCCAAACAATTTGAAATCAACCATTCGATTGTCCGGAAGATCATCTACAAGTGGAGAAGATTCCAAACAACTGTCAACTTGTTCAGGCCAGGCCGCCCCAGCAAGTTCAGCCCGAGAGCAGACCGCAAGATGCTGAAAGAAGTCTCCAAGAACCCCAGAATGTCATCACGGGACCTACAGGAAGCTCTTGCCACTGTTGATGTCAAAGTGCACGAGTCTACCATGAGAAAGAGGCTGCACAAATTTGTACATGGGACGTGGGATCTACATGGGACGTGTGCCAGGAGGAAACCTTTGCTGTCCAGAAAGAACATCAGGGCAAGACTAAAGTTTGCCAATGAACACCTCGGCAAAGACCAGCACTTCTGGAACAATGTGCTCTGGACAGATGAGTTTGGCGAAAACCAAAGACAGCATTTGACCACAAGAACCTGATACCAATTGTAAAGCATGGTGGTGGAAATATTATGGTTTGGGGCAGCTTTGCTGCATCAGGGCCTGGGCAGCTCACCATCATGGAATCCACTATGAATTCTTCATTGTACCAGAGGGTGTTTGAGGATAATGTGAGGCCATCTGTCGGAAAGTTGAAGCTCAACCGAGGGTGGACCTTGCAACATGACAATGACCATAAACATTCCAGTAAATCCACCAAGGAATGGCTGAAAAGAAAGAAATGGAGGGTTCTGGAATGTCCAAGTCAAAGCCCGGATCTAAATCCCATCGAGATGTTGTGGGGGGATTTGAAACGAGCTGTGCATGCAAGAAACCCCTCAAACATCGCACAGTTCAAATAATTTTGCATGGAGGAGTGGGCAAAAATTTATCCCAGTCGATGTCAGAGACTGGTAGACAGTTAAAAGAAACACCTACTTGAGGTTGTTTCTGCCAAAGGGGGCAATACCACCTATTAGAGCCAAGGGTGTACTTACTTTTTCCACATGCGAAATTTGCATTAATGTTTATTTAAATTATACAATGGACTACAAAATGTAAATGTTTCATGATATTTGTTATATTATATCACCTTTATCTATCAATATTGTTGAAATGAAGATGAAATAGCTGTATGTTGAAAAAGTCAAAACTTGACATGAGGGGTACTTACTTTTTCATGTGACTGTATTTATTTATATACATATATTATATATGTATGTATATATATATATATATATATATATATATATATATATATATATATATATATATATATATAGATATATATATATATATATATATATAGATATATATATATATATATATATATATATATATATATATATATAGATATATATATATATATATATATATATATATATATATATATAGATAGATATATATATATATATATATATATATATATATATATATATATATATATATATATATATATATATATATATATATATATAGATATATATATAGATATATATAGATATATATATATATATATATATATATATGTATATATATATATATATATATATATATATATATATATATATATATATATATATATATATATATATATATATATATATATATATATATATATATATATATATATATATATATACAGGATATACATATATATATACAGGATATACATATATATATATACAGGATATACATATATATTATATATATATACAGGATATACATATATATTCAGGATATACATATATATATATATATATATATATATATATATATATATATATATATATATACATACATACAGGATATACATATATATATATACAGGATATACATATATATATACAGGATATACATATATATATATATATATATATATATATACAGGATATACATATATATATATACATATGTGGTTGTTTTCCTATTTCCCTTCCTCGCTGCGTTTATTATTGACATTCATATGCTTCTTTTTTCTCTTGTATGAAGCTTCCAATTTTTCCCACGTTTGATGGGGTTTGCTCAGAATGGGATGTAGGGGAGTGAAGGTGGGCGGGGAATGTTATCCTGCCCAAGTCCTTCACAAATGAGTTGGGCCGGTGTGACGTTCGACTGAAGGTGACAGAAATTGTTAATTTGGTCAGGGTACCAGAAATAATTTGCCTACTGTTCAGGAGACAAACTGAAGGATCTTTCACATCAACATGACCGGTGCTGGCAGACGTGTCCGCTGGCTTAACGTCCTCCTGATGGATGGTGTGCACATTGTTGGATTGCCCTGCATGTGAAAGACCAGGGTGACAATTTATAGCTGCCTCAAGATTGGAACCCACGCCAAAACTTTTTTAAATATTAAGGCATAGATTTAATGATCACATCGTCATAGCTTGGTATTTTCAAATTTGTCAAACTTAACGTGTGTAAAGTTTAAGCAAAACATCCAACTCTACAAAACAACTGAAACTGAAAAGATATTTTATATCCAATATTGAATTAAACATTAAGATTAAATGTTCAATTTATCTGCCATTTGGGTTTATTACTCCCGCCAGGGAGTAATGCATTCGATCGTGTGTGTGTGTGTGTGTGTTCGTGAACAAGATATCTGGAAAAGTTCTGAACGGATTTGGACGAAAGTTGGTGGGATGATTGCCCTTGGGATAAGGAAGAATCGATTCGTTTTTGGTGAAGCTCAGGATATTCCGGAACCAGGAATTATTTTTGGGGGAATTGTTTACCATTGGAAGATCGGGCTCAGCAGCGGCCACCCACGGCGGGAGTATGCGCTCTACTGAGTGGCGTTCTAGTATTTTATATGCATTTATTTATAAGCATTTATATGCCACTTGTGTAAAGTTTAAGCAAAACATCCAACTCTACAAAACAACTTATTAAACATTGATTAAATGTTGAATTTATATGCCATTAAACCTGTGGGTTATTTTGGAGTTGGAATGTTAACAATAATAATAATAATAATAATACATTTATTTTATATAGCGCTTTTCAAGAAGCCCAAAGACGCTTTGACAGAGTACAAAAAACAAGTGCAAAAAGACAAAAATCAATAGGTAAATAATTATCAAAGCAAAAGGAAGGAGAAGGAGAAGGAGAAGAGATCGTCAGGGGTTAAATGTTAAATCCACCGACAACTTTCCTACCGTTTCAAACCACTGTGTTTATAGTTATAATAAATTTTGTTAATTAAGAACTGTGTCTCTGGTCGTAGCAAATTTAATAAAACGTGTATTTATTGTTATTGCAAATTCGATATTAAAATGTGCTTATAATTGCAGTAAATTTAATAACAAAGCACCGTGTTTATAGTTATAGTACATTTAATAACAAAGCACTGCATTTATAGTTATTTTTATAATAAATCATTGTGTTAATAGTTATCAAAATAGTATTCACAAACCACTGTTATAGTTATAGTAAATTTAATAACAAAGCACCGTGTTTATAGTTATAGTACATTTAATAACAAAGCACTGCATTTATAGTTATTTTTATAATAAATCATTGTGTTAATAGTTATCAAAATAGTATTCACAAACCACTGTTATAGTTATAGTAAATTTAATAACAAAGCACCGTGTTTATAGTTATAGTACATTTAATAACAAAGCACTGCATTTATAGTTATTTTTATAATAAATCATTGTGTTAATAGTTATCAAAATAGTATTCCCAAACCACTGTTATAGTTATAGTAAATTTAATAACAAAGTACCGTGTTTATAGTTATAGTACATTTAATAACAAAGCACTGCATTTATAGTTATTTTTATAATAAATCATTGTGTTAATAGTTATCAAAATAGTATTCACAAACCACTGTTATAGTTATAGTAAATTTAATAACCAAAGACTACATTTATGGTAAATTTATCAGAAGTGGTTTTCGTTTCGTAAATTTAATGAAACATCTGTTTGTAGTAAATTGAACACTGTTTATAGTTGAAGTACATTTAATAAAGCACTGTTTTTATTATAGTAAATTAAATTACAAAGCCCTTTGTTTATTATTTCCTCCGCTCCCACAGGTGGATAGAGGTTATGTTTTTACCTCTGTCTGTCCGTTTGTCTGTCGTTTGTTTGTGAACAAGATATATCAAAAAGTTGTGGAAGGATTCGGACGAAATTTCGCAGAGATGTAGCGTATGTGACAAGGACGAAATGATTCGATTTTGGTGAAGATCCGGATTCGGATCCGGCTACGACCATTTTTAAGTGATTCTTCACCATTGGGCGATCCGGCCAAAAACGATACTTAGCCGGATATCTCAAAAAGTTGTGGACGGATGATTTTGATTAAATGTGATTCTGTATTGTGATTTTCTGATTTACTCCAGGATATAAAACGTAAACTGTTCACCTGGCGGAGGTATGCTCTCTACTGAGTGTCGTTCTAGTTCAGAAATATAATCATAAAATTAGTTCTGGTAAATTTATAACAGCACTGGTTATAGTTATTTTATATTTAATAATGAAACTGTTTATAATTACAGTAAATTTAATTATAAAGTACTGTGTTTATAGTTAGTAAATTTTATTACAAAGTTTTATTTATAATTATCGTAAATTTCATAATCAAGCATTGCATTAATATTTGTACTCAATTTAATAAAACAGGTATTAAAGTTATCGTGAATTTAGTAATAAAATGTGGTTTTATAGTTACAGTAAATTTAGTCGTAAAATGTGTTTTTACAGTTACAGTAAATTTAGTCGTAAAATGTGTTTTTATAGTTACAGTAAATTGAATAGCAAAGCGCTGCATTCCTCGTAAATTTAACATGTGTTTATTGTTTAGTACATTCAATTAAGCTTATGTTTATAGTCATCGTAAATTAATACCAAAGCACTATTTATGCTTGTACATTTATTCAAGCACGGTTTGCAATTATAGTAAATGTAATTACAAACATTGTTTATAACTCGTAAATTTCTTCATAAAAATTTATAGTTATGATAAATTTATAACAAAGCACTGTTGATAGTTAACCTGTACTTAGTAATCAAACACTTCATAATTGTAGTAAATGTAATGATAAAACACTGTGTTTACGGTTAGTAAATTGAATCACAAAAATGCTGTTATAATTACAGTAAATTTCATAATGAAGCACTGTTTTATACAGTTATATAGATTTTATAACAAATTATGTTTATAGCTAAAGTAAATTTAATAATAAAACTTGCGTTTGTAGTTATGGTAAACTTCATTTGTTTGCGGGGCTCCATAATGTACCCTCACTGCTGTTTAAAGCTGTCATTTAGGCAGAACTGAAGCGTCCCCGACCCGAGGGTGGTTATGGTGGGGATGTGGGTGGGGGTGGGGTATGGAAAAACGAAACTCGTGGAGCTTAGGGTCTTGCTGCACCATGGCCAGTGATATCAGTGAGACGCAAGATAACTGCAAGGGCACCGAAAACGTTCCGGTGACATGTAGTGTGAGGATTTGGCTGAATAGAGGAACCGCGATCAGACACAGTCCCTCAAGCAAGCGTACATGGCACCGCTTTGCTCCAAAGTTTGTCCATGATTCCTGGCTCAGCCTCCGCTCCAGGCCGAATCCTGAAGATCGCCTCGCTGTCCCGTGTGTGTCCTTAACCGGTGGTCCATCAGTACTTTGCGTGTCGTGGACCATGGATCCGGACGTAACCTGCAAGCCACAGCTCTCTTCTCGTGCAAATGCGTTCTCTATCGCGGCGCTGATCGCGGCCCCGCAGGGTGCAAGTTTAGCTCGGACGCACGGTGGGTACGGGTGCGCACACAAGGTATGGGCGCACTCGGGTACGGGCGCACCCAGGGTACAGGCGCATACACAGGGTACGGGCGCATGCAGAGTAAGGGTGCACACAGGGTACGGGCGCATGCAGAGTAAGGGTGCACACAGGGTACGGGCGCATGCAGAGTAAGGGTGCACACAGGGTACGGGTGCACCCAGGGTACAGGCGCGTACACATGGTACGGGCGCATGCAGAGCAAGGGTGCACACAGGGTACGGGCGCATGCAGAGTAAGGGCACATGCAGAGTAAGGATGCACACAGGGTACGGGTGCACCCAGGGTGCAGGCGCATGCAGAGTATGGGCACACACAGGGTACGGGCGCATGCAGAGTATGGGCACACACAGGGTACAGGCGCGTACACAGGGTACGGGCGCATGCAGAGCAAGGGTGCGCACAGGGTACGGGCGCATGCAGAGTAAGGGCACATGCAGAGTAAGGGTGCACACAGGGTACGGGTGCACCCAGGGTGCAGGCGCATGCAGAGTATGGGCACACACAGAGTACGGATGCATGCAGAGTATGGGCACACACAGGGTACAGGCGCACGCAGGGTATGGGCACACACAGGGTACAGGCACGTACACAGGGTACAGGCGCACAGGATACGGGCACATGCAGAGTATGAGTGCACACGGTACGGGTACATGCAGAGTATGGGCACACACAGGGTACGAGCGCACGCAGGGTACGGGCACACACAGGGTACAGGCGCGTACACAGGGTACAGGCGCACAGGGTACGGGCACATGCAGAGTATGGGCGCACACGGTACGGGTACATTCAGAGTATGGGTACACACAGGGTACTGGCGCACGCAGGGTACGGGCGCACGCAGGGTATGGGCATACACAGGGTACAGGCGCGTACACAGGGTACAGGCGCACAGGGTACGGGCACATGCAGAGTATGGGCGCACACGGTACGGGTACATGCAGAGTATGGGCACACACAGGGTACAGGCGCATGCAGAGTATGGGCGCACACAGGGTACAAGCACATGCAGGGTACAAGCGCATGCAGGGTATGGGCGCATGCAGAGTATGGGCACACACAGGGTATGGGAGCATGCAAAGTATGGGCGCACACAGGGTACGGGCGCACGCGGTGTACATGCGCATGCAGAGAATGGGCGCACACAGGGTGTGGGCACTCGGTGGGTTTGGACAGGCCTGTTCACGGTCAAAGTTTAAAATGCACATTTCATCACTTTTTTGCAAAGTAGGCAAACTTTGTTTCCTTCATTTTCTTAAATTTGACGTTGATGCGAATTGTTCTCTGATGGACTTCTTGTGTCTTGAGTGTTACACAATTTGTCACGAATACTTTATTTGTCTGTGTGCACATTGGATGTACGTATCATCCTCATGCAAGGCTTTGGATCACTACACGTGCGATAACACTGTGAAGCATGTCCTGGAACATTTTGCCTGCTTTGTGACATGGTCTGGTCCTTTATTGACAAAGGGGAAGGTGTAATGGGGCCTGTACATGTCAAAGGATTGCTGGACATAGCACTATCAGTCACCTTCTGATGATGCCTGTACTTTTACAGGATGGTGTAGAGGTAGCACACTTACCTTCGAGCTGTCTAGTTTGGCATTGATTCCCAACCTGGCTATAAATGTCAGATTGGTGTTTCACCTGCTGTGCACCATCCCTCTCGGTGTACCATCTGTCAGCATTAGTTGGTGGACCTTAAAGATCCCACGGTGTTTTACCCTGAACAAATTACAATTAATTGACCTGACTATGGCTGGGAAGACAAAGGGAAACCACCCAGTTGTTACCGTTACCCCGAGTGTGTTGCGGTAGCACAGAACCCACATCTTCAGCTTCAGGCAGGGCATGGCAAGAGAAAATTACAACCATACTTATAGTAGTGTACTGTAGCATATATATTATAATCAAAATCTTTTGAAAAAACCCCAAAATGTAATTTATTTTGGATTTTTCGATTATATTTGAATCATTTGTTATGGTTTATGGATGCTGAGGCACAGGAGGAAATGTGTGACAATCTGATGATGCTTGCACGTAGATTTTGAATCCGAGTCTATCACCTCGATAAATGATGTTTGTCTCATTTGGGACACCAGGAAAAGGAGCGTCTGAAAAGAAGCCATCGAGGGAGTCACAGAATCAGGCCGCAGCACTCCGTGGACTTCCCCCGGCTCTGGAGCACGTCTTGAGTGCGAGTCCGAGCAGCAGCCCCAACCGTGAGCTGGACTGTGTCTCCTGCACACTAGAAACCAAGGAACTCTGGGACAAGTTCCACCAACTCGGAACCGAGATGATTATCACCAAGTCCGGCCGGTAGGTGCATCCCGTCACTAAACGATTATATTTCGTTGAGCTACTTTTACTATTTTGATTTACGTAATTAGTAATCGGTGTTCCCATCTGAACTCCTGGATTATGAGCCTCATGATGCAGGAAATCCAGGTTCAAATCTCCATATACCATAATTGTTTGTGCGTTATCGACTAAAGTCGTTGTAATTCATGTTAAAATAAGTACACTGATGTCTATTAATGTCAGTCGTGGACACAGGGGGTGAGCAATATGGATAAAGCCACAAACTCTCAAATCCCCATTTGAGAAAAATTGGAAACCCGGAAAGTTAAAATATCTAAGTGAATCAAATGAATAAACCGTCTGTAGGCATCCATAGGGTCTGTGATAACCCCTGCGGAAACCTTCCTCCTTTCACAATAGTCCATTTTAGTGTTATATACACACGAGGGGTGGTCACAATAAGTCTGAGGCCTGAATGTTAAATTAAACTAAACAATGAACGTCACCACATGATATTAAAATCTGCACCAATCTTTTTTTAAAGTGAAATAAAACGGAATTAACAATTGTTCACTGGACAATCAGCCTTATGTGTTTTACTCTTATGATAACATACTGACTTACCAATCTGTGTTGGATGAACACACCACACACACTGGCAAATATTAGATTAAATCTTAAGTTTAAGAAAGTTTAAGAAAATTTAAGAAAAACAATCAACTCAGTTAAAATTCTGTTTTGTGGAAATTGTTTCTGTTGTAATTGTGTGTGTGTGTGTGTGTGTGTGTGTGTGTGTGTGTGTGTGTGTGTGTGTGTGTGTGTGTGTGTGTGTGTGCGCGCGCACACCGATGTGACCTGGTTTGTTGTTATTGTGTTTTATCATGTTTTATTTATAAAATTATTGATCTCAGGCTTGTTTTGTGCCAACGAGGGTTTAAATTTCTGAAAAGTAACCTTAGTAATGCGTTTTATATGTGATGCGCAGAACTGTGATCGTGGCACACGACTTTAACCTTATGTAGTAAATACTTCACTGAAAACGATGCAGTAATATGATGGACAAAAGTTCTAGATTATCAATTCTACACTTGCCTTGCCTTCTTGCATCTGAGCCATTTAGCATGCGTAAGGTGAATCTCGACCCAGCCTATACATAAATGCAATAGTTGGCGAACATGAAAGATCCATCGGTGTCCTTCGCGAAGAGTCGACGGACTATTCCTGCACCCTCAAAAAATTCCAAATTCCTGTTCTAACCTACTGAGTCGGCATCAGGCTGAGCAAGTCGGTTCTTGAAAAACTTGGTCCAAACTTTCCCCGGCCGACCCCACGAGAATGTGGGAATAATTGTTTTTGTGAAGTAAAATAGCAACAAATTATCATGCTTTACGAGGCAACACCAAATCCTGATAAATGAGGCAATATTTACTAAAATGTACAATTTGCTTTTCTTTTACAAGTGGCACACTAAAAACGTCTATGGCCGAGATACAATATATCTATATCTTATATATATATATATATATCTATATCTTATATATATATATATATATATATATATCTATATCTTATATATATATATATATATCTATATCTTATATATATATATATATATATATATAGCTATATCTTATCGCAGTCTTATCTATCAGCCTTATCTGGGAAGGGATTTTAAAAGATCTCCAAACAATTTGAAATCAATCATTCGACTGTCTGGAAGATCATCTACAAGTGGAGAAGATTCCAAACAACTGCCAACTTGTTCAGGCCAGGCCGCCCCAGCAAGTTCAGCCCGAGAGCAGACCGCAAGATGCTGAAGGCAGTCTCTAAGAACCCCAGAATGTCATCACGGGACCTACAGGTAGCTCTTGCCACTGTTGATGTCAAAGTGCACGAGTCTACCATTAGAAAGAGGCTGCACAAATTTGATCTACATGGGAGGTGTGCCAGGAGGAAACCTTTGCTGTCCAGAAAGAACATCAGGGCAAGACTAAAGTTTGCCAATGAACACCTAGGCAAAGACCAGCACTTCTGGAACAATGTGCTCTGGACAGATGGGTCAAAGGTTGAGCTATTTGGCCACAGTACTAGAAGACATGTTTGGCGAAAACCAAAGACAGCATTTGACCACAAGAACCTGATACCAATTGTAAAGCATGGTGGTGGAAATATTATGGTTTGGGGCAGCTTTGCTGCATCAGCGCCTGGGCAGCTCACCATCATGGAATCCACTATGAATTCTTCATTGCACCAGAGGGTGCTTGAGGATAATGTGAGGCCATCTGTCGGAAAGTTGAAGCTCAACCGAAGGTGGACCTTGCAACATGACAATGACCCTAAACATTCCAGTAAATCCACCAAGGGATGGTTGAAAAGAAAGAAATGGAGGGTTCTGGATTGGCTAAGTCAAAGCCCGGATCTAAATCCCATCGAGATGTTGTGGGGGGATTTGAAACGAGCTGTGCATGCAAGAAACCCCTCAAACATCGCACAGCTGAAAGAATTCTGCATGGAGGAGTGGGCAAAAATTTCTCCCAGTCGATGTCAGAGACTGGTAGACAGTTATAAGAAACGCCTACTTGAGGTTGTTTCTGCCAAAGGGGGCAATACCACCTATTAGAGCCAAAGGTGTATTTACTTTTTCCACATGCGAAATTTGCATTTATGTTTATTTAAATTATACAATGGACTACAAAATGTAAATGCTTCATGATATTTGTTATATTATATCACCTTTGTCTATCAATATTGTTGAAATGAAGATCAAATAGATGTATATTGAAATATGTTGAAAAAGTCAAAACTTTACATGGGGTGTACTTACTTTTTCACGTGACTGTATATATGATTTTTTTATGATATATATATATATATATATATATATATATATATATATATATATATATATATATATATATATATATATATATATATATATACATATATATATATATATATATATATATATATATATATATATATATATACACGCACAATTGGAAATATATCTAAATTTTGAAAACTAAAAATTGTTGGCTTTTTTTTGGACAATTCTATCTCGTTCCAATAATTTTGTGAACACCTCACATAGATACACAACGACGGTCACGGGAAACCTTCCTGCCTTGACACAGAAATAGAAAAATAAAATAATTTAAAAATACTCAATTTCAATGTTTAAAATTATAAAACATCTAAATTCGGATAAAAGAGTTAATTTTTACGTTTCATTTAAAGGAGGTTGAAAAATGTTTCGTTCTTTTTATTCTGGGCCGGGAGTGTTCAAACTCTCTTCGTTAGAGAACTCCAAAGGTCCAATGGTGCAGTTGTCTCCATCGTGTTCGTTTCGCCAACATTCCACCTTCAAAGCGCAAAGCAATTTTATCCTCCCGCGCCTAACTTGGGCCACAAACTTACTGATTGTCGTGAGTACAACGCACAAAGCGAAGGATGGATAACCTGGTGCATCGGATAAAATAGGAATCGTCTCTAGTCGCTCGTACAAGGGGATTATTGAACAGAATCATCATAATAATCTCGTTTATTTTGGCGGATGCAATGACAGTTGAAAAAAAAAAAGCAGAATTCCAAGGAAAAGATCAATGTAAGTAGATGAGTTGTCAGGCTGCGTTGCTCGCCTTGCTATGATCGACAGGAGCTGTTTTTCATCCTGGGCACCTGCCGCCCGTACACGTATCTTATTCGGAGACCATTACTGAGTTTATCTGCAATAACACCGGGTCGCCCTCGCGGGTCTGTCTGGCGCGCACAGGAGGATGTTTCCCACGATCCGCGTGTCCTTCTCCTCCCTGGAGCCCGAAGCTCGCTACGTTGTGCTGATCGACGTGGTCCCCGTGAACCAGAAGCGGTACCGGTACGCGTACCACAGATCCTGCTGGCTTGTCGCTGGCAAGGCCGACCCACCTCTTCCTGCCAGGTGCGCCCACACCTGATACAACGGGATACCACCAAGGTCGGCGTAGAGACCTCATTGGCTTAACACCATTGCACACATTTCTGTTTATACGATGTTACACACTGTCTTATACTAAACTTGTAATACAAGTACCCAGGCAGCTTTTAGCAGGACCCAGGCAGCTTTATCAGGAATGCTTTCACCTAATTCAGAGGTCGTGTACTCCCCTTTGAGATATCTCATCTTGGTTCGATTCCAGACTCGACTATAAATAGTTATCTTCAGATGGATCCCTCATGTGGACATTACCTGATTGAAAAACCTCATGAGTATTCCGTGGTGTAGCAGATCATGAATTATGCTCCACACAGAGCGTCGGTGCTGCCGAAGCAGTTTCTGTAGGTGGGGTTACGATCTTGAATGGGTCGCCACTCCGACACGGTAAGTCAGGGTAGTAGTTTGAAACTTGTTCAGGGTGTGGGTAATACATAGTTCGGCGAATTTTTTTTTTTTTTTTTTTTTACAAGATGGAGGCTCATGTAAGAGGTAACATTGATCACAAAAAAGACAAACTTACATATAAAACAGATGATAAAGGGAGCGGGAGAACAAGATTAAAAGCAGAGACATCAGGAGATCTGTGGGAGGGAGAGGGCTTGGGGGGAGGAGGCATGGGAAGGGTGGGGGGGGGAGGAGGCATGGGAAGGGTGGGGGGGGGGTGGAAGAGGTAAAAAAACACATGGACACAGCTAGGACTTCCTGGAAAGAAGTCGGTATTTCAGAAAAGTGGATTTGGGGTGAATTAACGGGGGTAGAAAAGATCAAGGTTTTGGATGGGGGAAGAGATGGTGGTAAACAGCTGTTTTAAAGACCTGGAGGGAGGAGTGGGATTGAAGAGAGTGAGGGAGTTTGTTCCAGAGGTGGGAGAAAAGGGGAATGAAGGAGTGAAGGTGAGCAGAGAGTCTTGATTTTGGCAGTTTCATCAGAGGAGGGTTTTTCTGAGGATACTGGAATCTTAAAGATCGATCAACTAGCGCCGGCAGACAAGACGTCCATCGGAGGGACAATCGGAACACAATGATGAATCACCATGTCTGTGAAACACCAGGATGACAGTTTACACCTGGGTCAGCATTCAACCTCCAGGTTAGACAGGTCATAGGTGAGTGTGTGTGTGTGTGTGTGTGTGTACCTCTACCCCTGCCAACTCTGTGGTGTACCAGCAATGAACAAATTCAAAATCTTTCTCCCATCTTCTTTTGACTTTGGTGACGGTCACCGGATTTTTTCAAAGTGTATAAAACCCTATAGCGTCATGTAAACAGCTATGCGAGTCGATGACGGAGTGGGAACACTCGATTCTCAAATGGAGAAGTGCTTCAAAAAAAGTCAATGCTTCAATGCAAGAACGAGAGAGAACACGAGGTGACATTTGTGATGTGTGAAACACAGGTGTGGCTTTGTGGAAAGGTTGCTGGGAGCTGAGTGGCGATTTGTACAAACTGATAAACATAACGAGCGATTATTAGAAATGTGACGGAGGAATGACGATAGTAAACATTCTAACATTTATTTTATGCTGCATAACTAGGGGTAAATAAAAGAGCAAGGGAAGTGATAGTAAGAAAAAAAGAAAGAAAGAAAGAGGACATGGAAGAGGATGGAGCACCGGAGAGTGAGAAAATAGTCTGAATAAAGAGTAGAAGGGGAAGGGAACAGATAAGAGCAGCAGCGGGTTTAAGGAGAGGGGCCCGGTGGTGAACCGTGTCTGAGGGGATCGGGAGAGGCTCATACGGGGGTAGCAAGTTTTAAGTTGGAGACTGAGTGAGTAATGCGATCATCCTTGCTGGGGGTGAGGGGCTACCAGGTTCCCAGGGGAGACTAGAGGCAGCGCTGCAGTGTGGGTTCAGGGGAGCGAAGCCCCTACAAACCTTGTACCCTACAAGCCTTGATACATATTAATCAAACCAGCAAACCGTCGTCATCTGTTCTCACTTCCGGATCCGGGAGCAATGTCCATGCCGATCACATTTCAAAATCATAATCGTATTGAGGAATTTCTGAAACCACCTACCTACCTTACGCCACCCACTGCAACCCCAAAACGTTCCACAGGTTATTATATTTCCTTTTAGTAAAATATGCAACTGTAATGGTTACTAAACGCTGTCCCCCTGTCATGTGACCAGATCCTCAACTCTGATTGGTGGACGTTTATGAGGGACATACATACACCGGACGGACAGACAAACCCCGTTCCAGACGGCCTTGCCCGAAGGGCTACGCCATCAAAAGGGAAGGCATTCTGAGGCTGAGAGTAATTTATGTTGCAAATGAAGTTGATGTTGTACATTTAGTTCTCAAAATATCTTGTAAAACGACCAAGCTTGTGAAAACAAGATCACATCTATCAGCAAAGAAGCAAAGCTTGAGACTTTTGACAGTTTAGACTGGCACGAGGTTTCTCAAAGCTCGGATAAACGTTATCCTGTGGATAAAGTTTGCAAAGTTTTCCATACAGGAAGACCTGACAGTTCCTACCCTGGTGAAGTCATATGAAATACTTTAAAATGGCACCGCTTCCTTGGTAGTTGATGATAAAAGCCTGGTGTTTCATTATCGGTTAAGGTGGCTGGCTTGGCATCTTAGGATGCTGAGTTAGAGCCCATGTTATGCCGTGAAATAACACTAGGTGGGTTTACTCAGTCTGTCATTCTTCGAGGTCGGCAAAACGAGTACCAGCCTACTGGTAATAGGGGGCACTGCATCAGCGGCACAGCCACGCCCCCCAGAAAGTTGCATCAATATTTCGTCTGTAACTACTTGTTTCTATATGGAGAGCAGAGCTCGGTTTGATGGACGAAGTTTTTTTCCTTGATTCTTGTTCCTCAGCATACTGAAAGATGGATCCGCACCCTCAATGACAATAAGCAGGGTTAAGAAAAGTTGGATGAGAACTGTGGGGATGTCATTGAGCTCTTTCTGGCATACACTGAAGATATTCAAGAACTCCTTGCAACTGTGTCTGAGGAAAAGTAGAATGTCCGGAATGACGTCAGTTATACCACAAGGAATCTCCCGCGATGAAGCTAACTCCGAGGGCCTTTCACTCACTCACCGCAGGCAGGTTGGTGGTCTTTCTGTCTTCTACCGACTCCTCTCCAGCCTTGCTCCCCCATCTCTGTCTGTGCTCTGTCCCCCAAATATTCCTACAGGTCGCACAAGATCTGCCAGCAACCATCTTATGGTGAAATTGCCAAAATCAAGACTCTCTGCTCACCTTCACTCCTTCATTCCTCTTTTCTCCCGCCTCTGGAACAAACTCCCTCACTCCCTTCAATCCCACTCCTCCCTCCAGGTCTTTAAAACAGCTGTTCACCACCATCTCTTATCTTCCCCCATCCAAAACCTTGATCTTTTCTACCCCCACTAATTTCACCCCAAATCCACTTTTTTGAAATACCAACTTCTTTCCTGGAAGTCCTGGCAGTGTCCATGTGTTTTTTGTTTTTTTTTTACCTCTCCCACCCCCACCCCACCTTCCCACGCCTCCTCCCCCAAAGCCCTCTCCCTCCCACAGATCTCCCGATGTCCCTGCTCTCCATCTTGTTCTTCCGCTCCCTTTATCATATGTTTTTATGTGTCAGTTTGTGTTTTTGTGATCAATGTTAGCTCTTACACAAGCCTCCATCTTGTATACAAAAGAAAAAAAAAGTTCACTTGAAAATTTATTCGGAAACTGCGGAATGGATACTTGTTGCTCAATTTCTTCAGAAGACAGATTTAACATCCGATCTGGATGCAACAAGAATGGCTGCACTGTGGTCACAACCTGAGACAAAATTTGGCAATAGAACGATTGGGAAACACACATTTAACACGCTATTACAAGATTAACAAGAACGCACTCGGTAGAGAGCATACCTCCGCCAGGCTGAAGTTTACGTTTTGTATCCCACCGATAGGTCCGATCTGGATTCGAACCTGAACCAAAATCTAATAGGCTTGTTATTGGCACTACCTAACTCATCCACCAAGTTTTTACAAAATTCATCCACAACTTTTTGAAATATCATGCTATGTATCGTTTTTGGCCCAATCACTCAATGGTGACGAATCACAGACATTTTAAAACTTTTCATATCTGGATCCGGATTCAAATCTTCACCAAAATCGAATCAATTCTTCTTTGTGACACACCCAACCTGTCCACCAAGTTTTGTACAACCCCTTCCATAACTTTTTGAGATATCGTGCTATATCTCAGTTTTAGGCCTCTCAATGGTGAAGAATCACTTAAAAATTCTCAGATCCAGATCCGGACCTTCAAAAAAATCGAATAATTTTGTCCTCGTCACATGTTCAACCTCTCCACCAAATTTCGTCAGAATCCATAACTTTTTGAGATACCTTGTTCACAAACAAACAGACAACCAAACATACAGACAGGGGTGAAAACTGGACCTCCATCATCCACCTTCGGTGGCGGAGGTAACGATAGACAGCTCTCATTCATGTTAACCTTCGCAATGGAAACAAAGCCAATGGCAATCTGACGCAACAAACCCGGACAGTGTATAATCAGCAGAGGCCTACAGGCCTGATGTCTTAGGCCTACCAGAAAACCAAGCGGTGGCCATATTATTTAATCTGGGTGTCATGGCCATGGTGGGTGGAGGAGTCAAGTGACAAATGTAGTTGGGGTCTGGCAGCTGTCCAACCAATGGGTGCACATTTTAAAAATCGACCCTGAAGAAGAACCACAACAACAACAGCAACATAAACAACCATGTGGCTCTCTTGTAGACCTGTGACATGTCACAGATAAAAATTTGAAGAGCTTGCAAACCTCTTGTGTACCCTCAGCTCGTGCTTTGATTTCATCTGACATCCTGTCGAGTACGTTGAAATACAGATTTACTCGGTAGTGTTGAAAAGTTGTGTCCAGGAAGGGGGGGGGTCATCATATAACACTGAGTTGTTGAGCTCTACAGGTCGATAGATGACTCCTTTGACCAGAGTGATCTTGAAATCAGTTTCCTCTTTCAGCAGGCCTTGGGACACCCAGATATGCTTGGCTATTTCCATGTATGCTTCGACAAATTTGTTAGCATTTCTCTTTGCCTCCAATGCTAGAGCTGCCTTCTTGAAATGGTCGAGGAAGCTGAATAGATAATTCCTCTTAGCTTGTAGCATCCTCCTTCTCTCATCCTCCTCCACTTTTCAGAGCCAGACTTGTGTTTGTAGCCTATATCTGACATGATTTAATTTTATGTGAAGGCCAAAAGTAGCGTGTGGTTTGTGGGCCTAGGCAGCGAGACTGCTCAGTGATGGTGATTGGCGGCCCGTCGGAGCGTAGGTGGTCATGATTCGTCATTGTGGAAGAGAGGGGTAGAGAATAGCGTCAAGGTGGAGACTTTCACTGGCATGGTAGTGTGTGAAAAAAGGGTCATAAAACCTGGTTCGTGCCCCCACTGCATGCAGTTAGACTCATGATTTGGAACGTGATATTGTTTTTTTTGTCTTACTTTCTTTGATAAAGGGGTAATAAAAATTATTGGGAAAAATACTATGGACATAGAAAAGGCCCCTTTATATGGTGTGTGCCATGTGGCAAAGTATAGAAAAGAAGGGGCATTCGATGGCTTGTATAAAATGCCAAACAAGAGAACATAAGGGACATTCAAAAAATCTCGTGTGCATGCTGAACTACCCTTGTGTTCTTAGGAGGAACCAGGTAATGCTCGAGAAAAGTTCATATTTACTTTCAAAAGAAAAGACGAAGTGACATTGACATGTGTTTCTTACTGCCCAAACTCCAGATAGTCACGATGCATAGCCTACTACCGGTAGGATCAGCGTTATCCCCTGATCACACCCAATCATTGTCCGTATACCTAGCAGTCCTGGCACAGTAAATTAGTACAACTAGCAACGGTACCCACCCTACGGGCGGGGCTTCAATTGGGAGGCCCAAATGAAAAGGCAAAATATCAGAAGGATTTTTATTTATTTTAAACGATTCATATAAACATCCGTTGAATCATATCACACGCAAATCATCAAAATCTAAACAGTACATGGCGCCGATTTTGAAAAAGGATTGAATTCTGCAAACCGGAAGTGGCTGCTACACGTCTTTCTCAGTCACACGTTTATGTGTGAAGAGTGCGCACCGAATCTGTAACACGGAAGCGGCCGCTACACCTGTTTCTCAGTCGCTTTGCACACGCTGCCGTGTTACTTCGGAGCCGCACGTTTCTATAGGAAGAGTTTGTCAGGAGTCGAACAACTCTCTCCTGGTACATATCATTTCAACAAAAGCTACATCACTGTTCATATCGGTAAATATTATTCCATCGTGTTTGGAAAAATTGGAAAATTTGGAAAAACAATATAGCCTATTTTACTCCCAGGGGTCCCAGGAATACCCACCCAAAATATCGTTCCGCTCGGTTGAGCTGTTTTTGCGGTACCTTCGAACTGACGGACAGACATTTGGTGAATTATAGTAAGATAACTTAAAGCGGCGTGAATTATAACTACGCTCACTCACGTGTACAGTATGATGGATTATGTAGCAGTGATCCTGCATGTAATTGCTAATTGTATTGTATTGTACTAATTGCTGCTAATACATGATTGGATCGTTGAGAATAAACTACGATGTGCCCACTTTACCTCTTCGTAAAGACTAACTAGAACAATGCGACTGTCACCAATATGCCTCCGCATAGTCCCACAACGTGTAGATGCCATCGTTCAGTGTCCTAAAAATAAACAAGTTTAAATCCCTTCAGCTGTTCTCAAGTATCACATTTTTACCAGACGTGACGGGTTTCACATCGATTGGTGAAGCAGTTTCAGAGAAGGGACTTTTTTAAATATCGGCTTTCAAGCTAATATCCATAAAAACGTATGGCCGAAGCGCATCCGACCATAAATACATTGCCTCAAACAGGGAACCATGATTGTCATGGGGCCCGCAAGGCTAACCCCCGCTCTAGCAGGGAAAATAGCCTTAAAACGATCATTCATTCATTCATTCAAGCTAATATGATTGCCATACCACATGACATATGACCTTTAAAAATGTACACTCTGCATATGTATGGGTTGGGGATCACGTTTGTGAAGTTTCGTGTTGATCGGATAAGGTTCGTTTTTCTGTCCAATATGGCTGCCAAACCACGTGACCGACATCAGCATTTTCAAACTATATGCAACAGTGGTGTTCGATGATATTTGTAAAATTTCGCATCGAATGGGTGAACGGTTTCAGAGATATAATTATTTAATATTTTCTTTCAATCCAATATGGCTGCCAAACCATGTGACCTATGATGTCATAAGTTTAATATTTCAATACAAATGAGTCATTGATAATGTGCATGCAATTTCAGATTTTTAGGATAAGGAATTTGATTAAAACATTTTTTGGCTGGTGTACCGCTTCACCGATGATGTCATGATTATCATGCTCTTGTTCCACATTGGGAGTACTTGACAATGTGCCAAGTTTAAAAAAAAATTCCATTCAGCCGTTTCCGAGAAATAATTTATTAATTATTTGCTTATACTCCAAGATGGTGGCTGCCATACCATGTGATCTATTACGTCACAATTATCATAAAAACATACTGCATGTGTGTCACTCCTACCCTTAAAGTTTCGTCTCAATCAGACATATGGTTGCTGAGAAAAACGAGGTTTAGCCCATATGGACGGACCACCCGAAAACATAATGCGTCTGGCAACTTCGTTGGCGAAGGCATAAAAATCATGTCTACCGGCCAACAGAGGAAATGACGTTCATGCAAAAACAAAATGAAGTATGACCTATTTTACAATCTATCTTCTATCTTCTATCTTATTATATATATATATATATATATATATATATATATATATATATATATATATATATATATATATATATATATATACAGTGGAACCTTGACTTACGAGTTTAATTCGTTCTGTGACCGAGCTCGTAACTCAATTTGCTCGTTTCTCAAATCAAATTTCCCCATTAAAATGCATTGAAATGCTATTAATCCGTTCCAGCCCGCCAAAAACCACACCAATTTTTTTAAAATATGCAGTATATATAAAAATATCTCGCGCTTTATATTTCACCTGTATGCAGCATACAAGTTGGCAGGATGGCCTGGACTGGAGGTACGCACACTTGACTCTAAACTGTCCAGCCTGGGTTTGAATCCCGACCCAGCTATAACCTGTCATGTCGGTGTTTCACAGGCAGGGTGATTCATCAATGTGTGTACCGCTAAACTGGGCGCCCCGTTTGCGTCCCATTAGTTGTTGGATGTTAAGAATCTCACCGTGTCTTCCACAAAGAGAAGGCGAGCTATCGCCGGCACTCTGAACAAGTTGTGGCCTGGCATGCTCTTCTCCTCTGCCGTTATATACGTCCTCCTCGGCATCTTTTTCCAGAAGAGCCCTGTCTCGTCACAGTTGAAGATTTGCTGGGGGATGTATCGTTCGGCTTCTATCAGTTCGGCAAAAGTTATAATAAAATCTTCAGCTGCCTTCACATCCGCCTCACCAAGTCGACAACACGCACACCTCGCTCATGTTTTTCGACGATTGCGTGTTTTATATCCAAGCACATCAACCTCTTCTTCTTCTCAGTACTGCCCTTGGCACTCAATTACTTAGGACCCATGGTTAAAACTAAGAAATTTTCCAAAATAACCAACATGCGAAAACAAAACAGCAGCGATATACGGCAGATATGCTTGCACGGCAAGATAACCACGTGACCGGAACCCACCTGGTGGCGGCTGGCGTAAGCTCCAAAATAACCAACATGCAAAAACAAAACAGCAGCGATATACGGCAGATATGCTTGCACGGCAAGATAACCACGTGACCGGAACCCACCTGGTGGCAGCTGGCGTAAGCTCCAAAATAACCAACATGCAAAAACAAAACAGCAGCGATATACGGCAGATATGCTTGCACGGCAAGATAACCACGTGACCGGAACCCACCTGGTGGCGGCTGGCGTAAGCTCCAAAATAACCAACATGCAAAAACAAAACAGCAGCGATATACGGCAGATATGCTTGCACGGCAAGATAACCACGTGACCGGAACCCACCTGGTGGCGGCTGGCGTAAGCTCCAAAATAACCAACATGCAAAAACAAAACAGCAGCGATATCCGGCAGATATGCTTGCACGGCAAGATAACCACGTGACCGGAACCCACCTGGTGGCGGCTGGCGTAAGCTCCAAAATAACCAACATGCAAAAACAAAACAGCAGCGATATACGGCAGATATGCTTGCACGGCAAGATAACCACGTGACCGGAACCCACCTGGTGGCGGCTGGCGTAAGCTCCAAAATAACCAACATGCAAAAACAAAACAGCAGCGATATACGGCAGATATGCTTGCACGGCAAGATAACCACGTGACCGGAACCCACCTGGTGGCGGCTGGCGTAAGCTCCAAAATAACCAACATGCAAAAACAAAACAGCAGCGATATACGGCAGATATGCTTGCACGGCAAGATAACCACGTGACCGGAACCCACCTGGTGGCGGGTGGCGAAAGCTCGTAACTCAAATGTCGGCTCGCATCTCAAAGCAATAAACCGCCCGAGCGACGGCTCGTATCTCGGAAAACTCTTAAGTTGGTGCACTCGTAAGTCAAGGTTCCACTGTATATATATATATATACATATATATATATATATATATATATAATATTTTATTATTTATTAGGTTTACTCTCCATGAAATGGAGAGTAACCTATTATTACTGCTAGAGTTTTTCTTATTATTCTTCCGCCCTATTTTGCACCTCCGAAAACTTCATAATTAAGTTTCTCAGCAACCGCTGGTCGGATTGACAGGAAATTTTCATCAAATGATCGGCTAGGCTCGTAGAATTTTTTAATGCTAATGATGACGTCATAGGTCACGTGGTATGGGCGCCATCTTGTAAAACACCTTCAACTTTGCCCCTCTGTATCTCCGAAACGGCTCAATGGAAAAATTTGAGGAATGGCTCATTCTAAAGAACTCTGCAATGGGAACAAAAAACATGTGTATTGAGTATATCAAAAATGCTAACGTTAAGAGGTTAGAATTTGTCAAACACAATTTTCCTCCCCTGAAAATGAGATTTTTTCCCCAGATGCTTAGTTAAAAAAAACTCAGATTGCAAAAAATTTCGAAGTCATACGTCACATGGTTCGGCCGCCATCTTGTTTTCCGTGAAAAAACACAAAAACCCCTTTTTCTCCGCAATGGCTGAACGGATCGAGCCCAAACCTGGCATGCATATTCGCATACCCATGTCGAACAAAAAAGTCAGCGAGCACGACGTCATCCGACACGTGGTTTCAGAGTTATAACGTTTTAAAATTTCAAACTAGAAATGGAATCACCTCCATAATTTGTGGAGATATCGAGTGGAAACTTTACACAAATGTTCCTCATGGGGGTATGTTTCATCATTACTTGAGACGTTTTGATAAGTCACATGGTTTGGCCGTAATAAATAATGGAAGTTTAAATTTTAAAAAGCTTGTAACTCTTGAACCACTGCATGGATCGACTTGAATTTTTAATGCAATGTGGCTCTCATCAAGCGAACAAGTGTGCAAACTTTCAAGTTGATTGGATGTACGGTCGCGAAGCTATAAGTCTTTATTGTTGAAAGAAGAAGAAACACACCATTTTGTCTTTCCAGAACGTGCTCACGATAACGCGATCTCCCGCGGTCATTTGAACTTCAAAAAAAATTATAATTGCAGATTTGTCAATAGATGAGGCATATTAACAAACGAATGAAACAGATTTGCTCAAATTCTGACTATTTTTAACTCGATCGTATTTCTCTGAAAGTAAGCCCATCAAAGCGCGTACGTAATACACGAAAATACAGTGGCCCATTTGCGCATGTGCAAACATCCATCCACATATTACGTACGCGTCCACACGTGACCTTGCGCTCCAGCGCTACCATTTGCGCATGCGCGATTTTTTCAGCGTTTAAGTGCTTCGTTGCACCACCTGCGCATGCGCAGGGTTGGCGGGATTGACGCATTAGAATGTTTGGTGCTGTGCGAGAAGGAAATGGCTGTCATGGTCGTAATTGGTCTTGAAATTTGCGCAAATAAATGCCCTACACGATGCCGTTTATTTCGTCAAAATCCATCCAGCCGATCTGAAGTTATATGAAGAAATGCATTTACGTCGTGACGTCATCACGCGATTTTCGAATGCAGACGTCTTTTCGGAAATTAAATAAAGATAGAAATCGAAATGAATCATGTCCGCGATCTGCGCATGCGCGGTTTTCTCAGTCGCTTTTCAGTGGCATCGCAGTGCAACCCATCTGCGCATGCGCCAGCTATTGAAAATTGGGTCGCCACTGCAAAATCCAAGATGGCCGCCACCATGTATGTCTGAACCTTGCAACCTGCATATCTTGAAAAATAAGCAAAGTA
>NC_136262.1:135049043-135164043 GCF_964187855.1 Myxine glutinosa | reverse complement strand
CCGCTTCGGCCGGGCCGGGCCCATTACGCAATTAAAAACTGAGCTGAATTATAGTAGTCAATCTTCTACGTCCGCGAGTAAAAGCTGAATGATGGTAGTAAATTAATTCAAAAAAGAACCAAAAATTTCGGGACAGGCCCCGGGAAGGTCATAGGCTAGGTGGCGAGGCCGGTCGAGGCCCACCTCGGCCGAGCTGGGCCCATTTCACAATTAAAAGGTGAGCTGAATTATAGTAGTCAATCTTCTTCGGCCGCGGGTAAAAGCTGAATTATAGTAGTCAATCTTCTACGGCTGCGAGTAAAAGCTGAATTATAGTAGTAAATGTATTCAAAAAGAACCAAAAATGTCGGGACGGGCCCCGGGAAGGTTTTAGGCTAGGTGGCGAGGCCGGCTGAGGCCGCTTCGGCCGGGCTGGGCCCATTTCGCAATTAAAAGCTGAGCTGAATTATAGTAGTCAATCGTCTACGGCCACGAGTGAAAGCTGAATTTTCGTAGTAAATTCATTCAAAAAGAACCAAAAATGTCGGGACGGGCCCGGGAAGGTTATAGGCTTGGTGGTGAGGCCGGTCGAGGCCCACCTCGGCCGAGCTGGGCTCATTTCACAATTAAAAGGTGAGCTGAATTATAGTAGTCAATCTTCTATGGCTGCGAGTAAAAGCTGAATTATAGTAGTAAATGTATTCAAAAAGAACCAAAAATGTCGGGACGGGCCCCGGGAAGGTTTTAGGCTAGGTGGCGAGGCCGGCTGAGGCCGCTTCGGCCGGGCTGGGCCCATTTCACAATTAAAAGCTGAGCTGAATTATAGTAGTCAATCTTCTACGGCCACGAGTAAAAGCTGAATTTTCGTAGTAAATTCATTCAAAAAGAACCAAAAATGTCGTGACGGGCCCCGGGAAGGTTATAGGCTAGGTGGTGAGGCCGGTCGAGGCCCACCTCGGCCGAGCTGGGCTCATTTCACAATTAAAAGGTGAGCTGAATTATAGTAGTCGATCTTCTACGGCTGCGAGTAAAAGCTGAATTATAGTAGTAAATGTATTCAAAAAGAACCAAAAATGTCGGGACGGGCCCCGGGAAGGTTTTAGGCTCGGTGGCGAGGCCGGCTGAGGCCACTTCGGCCGGGTTGGGCCCATTTCGCAATTAAAAGCTGAGCTGAATTATAGTAGTCAATCGTCTACGGCCACGAGTAAAAGCTGAATTTTCGTAGTAAATTCATTCAAAAAGAACCAAAAATGTCGGGACGGGCCCCGGGAAGGTTATCGGTTAGGTGGCGAGGCCGGTCGAGGCCCATTCATTCAAAAAGAACCTGGGCAACGCCGGGTGCTTTCAGCCAGTTCAATACAATCACAAAATTTAATGACACAACATCAATTGAAATTTTGATGTTGTGAATGTATTCTCATTTAATTATTGATTTATACTTTTTGAAAAAGGTTACAATTTTAAAAGGCACAGTGCAAATACAGTGCAAATACAAATACATTTGCACAGTGCAAATACATAAGCTTCCATAATGGCAAAAGTGAACCGTTAATAACACACACTGAATGGTTTCTCAGACATACTACATCTACGCTCTGGGACGGCGATAGTGCTTGTGCCGACCAGTGATCAGCCATGGTTTATCCAGTTGGGTGGGTCCATGCACACGACAACAGCATTCTTGTGGGAAGGTTAAAATTGTTAACATTCTGAATTGGAAGCTAACTAGAGCGTTCAAAGAACACCTTGCCCCACGGAGTGTTCAAGTATATGATTCAATTGAAATAAAATCAAGATTGTAAACGTCGTATTAGATATATATATTGTTACGTATTCGGCCCTAATGATTGTTGTTATGATTATTGTGGAAGAGGTGGAGCGAAGGAAAAGAGGTGGGAGGACATCGAAAAGAGACGTGGTGGTTGAAGCTCCGGCCCGAGCGTTCGACGTACAGTGCGAGTGAACTTTGCATCCTTGAAGGGAAGTTCGGGCGATAAGAAATATCGCCGGAATGCGTGGAGCCTGTGTCGTCGGGTATTCTCATTGAGGTTCCGGAGGATCCAGGCCTTGAGAATCCGGGTTGAAGCGAAAGCCGTCCACCATCTTCGCCACGCGAGCACCCTGCAGTGAACAGGCTTTTGTCGTGTCGGCTGGGCATTATTCCCCGGTGGATTGCCGGGGACGGCTGTGCCAGAAAGGGGCACGTGAGAATTATACGGAGGCTCGCGGATTGAACCGCACCGTGTACGTTGGAGCACGTCTTTGTGAGGTTCCTCTCCACCGCTGTGTTGCTGGGGGTTGAGCACGTGACCTCGGGGTCGTCTCGCTCGTCTACGCCTCAATTGACCATCGGCCCTTGACTCCCCGATCGCGGGAGCGCACAGAGACATTGGGACTTCGCCTTGGAGGGGTGCAGAGACATTGGGGGAGGTGCCGTGAGTGTGGGGTTAAGGGGCTTGATTAAGGTAGGGTTAAGGTAGGGGTGATTGCCCCCATTGTTGTATAGCTCTTTGTGGGTGATTTCTAATATATTATTGTTTGGTTATAACCTGGTGTGGTTGCATTATTGCTTTGACTGTTTCATTTGCTGGTTCCATTGAGGGACATTATTTGCTGGATTTCAACCAAGGATAACACGTCTTTCTGCCGGGGACCCTCTCGGGGTTCGGAGGTCCACCGAGACCAGAGGTAAGGGGGGGACCCCGCAACAACATACAGTCACGTGAAAAAGTAAGTACACCCCATGTAAATTTTTGACTTTTTCAACATATTTCAACATACAGCTATTTGATCTTCATTTCAACAATATTGATAGATAAAGGTGATATAACATAACAAATATCATGAAACATTTACATTTTGTAGTCCATTGTATAATTTAAATAAACATAAATGCAAATGTCGCATGTGGAAAAAGTAAGTACACCCCTACATTTATCACTACTTCAAATACCTAAAATTAGAATCAGGTGCCCCATCTCAGGTGCAAATGATTAGAACATCGTTAGAGAGGACCGTGGAGGAACCTGTCATATTTACACCTCAGACATTTAGTTTGGTTTGCTCTTTGTTGTTGAAGTGTGCGGCGTCACCATGCCTAGATCAAAAGAGCTCTCTGAGGCCTTCAGAAAGAAGGTTATAGATGCCTACGAGTCTGGGCAGGGGTTTAAAAAGATCTCCAAACAATTTGAAATCAATCATTCGACTGTCCGGAAGATCATCTACAAGTGGAGAAGATTCCAAACAACTGCCAACTCGTTCAGGCCAGGCCGCCCCAGCAAGTTCAGCACGAGAGCAGACCGCAAGATGCTGAAATAAGTCTTAAAGAACCCCAGAACAACCTACAGGTAGCTCTTGCCACTGTTGATGTCAAAGTGCACGAGTCTACCATTACAAAGAGGCTGCACAAATTTGATCTGCATGGGAGGTGTGACAGGAGGAAACCTTTGCTGTCCAGAAAGAACATCAGGGCAAGACTAAAGCTTGCCAATGAACACCTATAATAATAATAATAATAATAATAATAATAATAATAATAATAATACATTTATTTTATATAGCGCTTTTCAAGAAGCCCAAAGACGCTTTGACAGAGTACAAAAAACAAGTGCAAAAAGACAAAAATCAATAGGTAAATAATCGAAGCAAAAGGAAGGAGAAGGAGAAGAGATAGTCAGGGGTTAAATGCTGTGGGTTAAATGTTGAATGCAGTGTTGAACAGGTGGGTATTGAGTGATGTTTTGAATGTGGTGAGTGAGGAGGAGTCTCTGATGGTGTGAGGTAGTGAGTTCCAGAGGGTGGGAGCAGCGATGGAGAAGGCCCTGTCCCCCCAGGATCTGAATTTGGTCCAGATGGGGGGGGGGTCATGAGGTTGGTACCAGCAGAGCGGAGGTTGCGGGTGGGAGTGTGTCTGGAGAGGAGGTCAGCCAGGTAGGATGGGGCCAGGTTATGGAGGGCTTTGTAGGTCAAGAGGAGGATTTTGTACTGGATTCTCTGGGGGATGGGGAGCCAGTGAAGCTTGTAAAGGACGGGCGTGATGTGGTCACGGGTCCGGGAATGGGTGAGTAGACGGGCAGCGGAGTTCTGAATGTATTGGAGTTTATTGGTGATTATTGAGGGTGAACCATAGAGGAGGCTGTTGCAGTAGTCCAGACGGGAGGTGACGAAGGCGTGGATGAGGGTTTCTGCAGCCGTGGAGGAGAGGGATGGACGGAGACGGGCGATGTTTTTCAGGTGAAAGAAGGCTGTCTTTGTGATCTGTTTAGTGTATTTGTCGAAGGAGAGGGTTTGGTCAAAGATGATGCCAAGATTCCGGATGTGAGGGGAGGTGGATACTGGGAAACCGTCGATGTTGAGGGCAAAGTTATGGGTGGATTTGGTGAGCGTTTTTGGGCCAATGATGATTATTTCAGATTTATCACAGTTAAGCTTGAGGAAGTTGATTTGAAGCCAGGATTTTATTTCAGTGATGCAGTTTGTCAGGATAGAGTGGGTGGCGGTGGAGATGGACTTGGTGGAGATGAAAAGCTGGATCTCATCGGCGAAGCAGTGGAATTGGAGACCATGACGGCGGATTAAGTGACCAAGGGGGTCAGGTACAGGATGAAGAGGAGGGGGCCAAGAACTGAACCTTGGGGGACACCTTGGGGGAGGGGAGCAGTGGGGGATTTGCAGTTATTGATGGAGATGAACTGGCGTCTGTCAGAGAGGTATGATTTGATCCAAGAGAGGGCAGTGCCGGTAATGTTAAAGGTCGTTTCAAGTCGGGTGAGGAGGATGGTGTGATTGATGGTGTCAAAGGCGGTGCTGAGGTCGAGGAGGATGAGAATGTTGAGGTTGCCAGCGTCAGAGGAGAGGAGAAGGTCGTTGGTGATTTTGAGGAGAGCAGTTTCAGTGCTGTGGTTGGAGCAGAATCCGGATTGGAATGTTTCATACAGGTTATTGGCAGAGAGGTGATGTTTGAGTTGAGTGGCTACAGCGCGTTCCAAAACTTTTGACAGAAAAGGTAGGTTGGAGATGGGTCTGAAGTTGTTTAGGGTGTCAGGGTGGAGTCCAGGTTTTTTCAGAATGGGGGGGGGGGGGGGGGGGACGCAAAGACCAGCACTTCTGGAGCAATGTGCTCTGGACAGATGAGTCAAAGGTGGAGCTATTTGGCCACAGTACCAGAAGACATGTTTGGCGAAAACCAAAGACAGCATTTGACCACAAGAACCTGATACCAATTGTAAAGCATGGTGGTGGAAATATTATGGTTTGGGGCAGCTTTGCTGCATCAGGGCCTGGGCAGCTCACCATCATAGAATCCACGATGAATTCTTCATTGTACCAGTGGGTGCTTGAGGATAATGTGAGGCCATCTGTCGGAAAGTTGAAGCTCAACCGAAGGTGGACCTTGCAACATGACAATGACCCGAAACATACTCGTAAATCCACCAAGGAATGGCTGAAAAGAAAGAAATGGAGGGTTCTGGAATGACCAAGTCAAAGCCCGGATCTAAATCCCATCGAGATTTTGTGGGGGGATTTGAAACGAGCTGTGCATGCAAGAAACCCCTCAAACATTGCACAGCTGAAAGAATTCTGCATGGAGGAGTGGGCAAAAATTTCTCCCAGTCGATGTCAGAGACTGGTAGACAGTTATAAGAAACGCCTACTTGAGGTTGTTTCTGCCAAAGGGGGCAATACCACCTATTAGAGCCAAGGGTGTACTTACTTTTTCCACATGCGAAATTTGCATTTATGTTTATGTAAATTATACAATGGACTACAAAATGATATGAAGATCAAATAGCTATATGTTGAAATATGTTGAAAATGTCAAAACTTTACATGGGGTGTCCTTACTTTTTCACGTGACTCTATATATATATATATTGTTGCGGTTTTCCACCGCCCTTCTTACCCTTACCAAGGGGGGATTAAGCCCCTTGTTCTTTCTGGGCTTGGCGGAACCGAGAGACTTGAAAACGCCTCTTCCAGGCAAACGCAAGGTAGGGTTTCGGGACCAAGTCTCGCTCGTACCTAAATCCCTGCGCCGCCATGGAAGCGGGGAACCAAGCCTCGCACGAGCCACGTGTAATTTGAGTACAGCGAGCGGATTGCGTACCACGTGGTCCGTGCAGTCACTGTTAAATATTGGACCCTGATTAGAGCGGTTCTATTCGTACCACACTTAGTCAATGAGGAAAACACGAGAACGATCGAATGGAAGAAAGAACACAGGTTTAATTATTATTATTCCCACTATTATGTTCAAGGATCCATAGAAGCAGAGACACAGAGCAGAACTTAAGCAGTCTTATTCTTAAACCCCAGACTTGGGCCCATTCACACTCACACAGGGAATTGCAGGCAGGATGATGTTCAGGCCAACGCGCCGACTTGGTCGTCCAGGAACGGCCCCATCCGGCTCTCCATGATCCCAGCACGTCCCGCGAAGAAGGCACGCACGCGGTGGAAGGAGCCTCATAGCGCGTCTCCCGAACAAAAGGCAGCCGATGAGGTCGGGAAAAGTACACGTCTCTCAGCGCGGCTGGCGGTTACACAGCGCGTTATCACTCGCGTAACTCAATGCACTACATGCGGCTCAGCTTCAAGCTCAACCGAGCGTCACTTTCATATGAGCGCGTATCTGGGTTCATGCGCGTCTTTCGCCGATCCCGTATCTTTATACTCTGCCGCGCTCTTCAATGCCAACTCAGTCCTCGTACCTCAATCGCTCGTGGAACTCAACTGCTGCTCGAACTCACCGCACTCTTTTGGTGGCTTTGCGCAACGGCTTGTATCGATACGCCCCAAAACTTCTCGAACCTTCCAACCACACCCTGTGACGCAGTGCTGCCGTCACACCCTCTGAGCCCTGATTGGCGGCTCGCGCTTACGGTCAGCTCCTCTGCCGCCCACATTTGTGTCCTTTATGACACAGGAAAGGACTATGCTCACAAGTACTAAGAGATAACTGCACTATCGCGAGGCTACATGTTCTTGTGTGACTAACTATGAGGGGGAAATTTAACCTTTGTTATACTGACTGTTACCAAAACGCTGTTACACCACACAATGTATTACTCATTACTAGTACCTGTTGTTTGTGTCCTTTATGACATCCTTAAAAACAATGTTTCCTGTTTGGAATTTTTTTCAATATTGTCTGAGTGTCAGGCAGACAGAGTAAAAAAAAAAAATCATCCCACTCCTCTCTGCGAATGTGCGATCAGGACGAATTTGGTGCCAAAGTACTGCAAAACCTCAGCTTAGTTTTCCGATTCATGTTCCGTTTGTGTTCAAAATATAACATTCAATTTAAATTAAGTTGTTCCTCGATTATAAACTGTTGTTTTTGGATGGAATGACGGACAGACAGACTGTGGTGAAGCCATTGCTTAACCTCGCTTTTCACTTTGTGTGCGCGGGGTAATGTTAGTCAGCAAAGGAACAGGGAAAAATGCATACAAGGGAAGTGGGGCCTGGGGTAACCAGGGGACTGTTGATTCAAGTCACACTATTTCCACCCATAAATCCACCATTGGAAAGAAGTAAAGGGAGTATGGAACAGAAATAAATAAATGTGGTGAGAACACTGACATGGAGGTGGTAGGGAATGCAGATAGAGGTAAAGGTGGTAGAAAACAGAAAGGGAAATGGTGGTGGGGAACGCATCGGCGTGAGTCAACTGCACATTCTGTCCAGCAATTGCAGGGCCATCGTTTCATACTATCAATGGGATTTTTTTTTTTAACAGAAAGCAGGACATGCAATGATCTCCATCGGTTATTTCTACTCGCAACGGTACCCGCCCTATAGGCGGAGCTTCAATTGGGAGGCCCAAATGAAAAGGCAAAATATCAGAAATTGAAGGCTTTTTTTATTTTAAACGATTTATATAAACATCCGTTAAATCATTTCACACGCAAATCATCAAAATCTAAACAGTATTCGTAGAATTTCAATAAAAGGAACATCACTGTTCATATCGGTAAATATTATTCCATCGTGTTTGGGAAAATTGGAAAAAATTTCCTAATTGGAAAAACAATATAGCCTATTTTACTCCAGGGGGTCCCAGGATTACCCACCCAAAATTTAGTTGCGATCGGTTCAGCCATTTTTGCGGAACCTGTGAACAGACACAGACATTTGGTGAATTATAGTAAGATGGTCTAATATCAGATATAGTGTGTGTTATGATATCCATGCAATCCATAGACTACCAGGCCATGCATGAAGTAGAGGTTATCCTCAATGCAGTACGTCATGGTTACTTTGCAACCTGCCACGGTCACTCAAGTCAAGTCCAATCGCATGACCAACTTACGCCTGTCTCTCCAGCAGGTTGTACGTGCATCCGGACTCACCCTTGAGCGGTGAGCAGCTGCTCAAGCAAACTGTCTCGTTTGAGAAACTCAAACTGACCAACAACGAACTGGACCAGCATGGCCACGTGGGCTACACATCCATCCACAGAAATGCTCATGTTTACATAAGGGTCATGAGGGTCTTGAGAGCGGGTGGGCTACCTGAATGGAAGTGTGCGTGAAAGAGCATTGCTCAGTACAAATTAGGAGTTCTCCCACATTTTAAGTCTACGACCCCTTTTGATGGACGCGAAGAAGCCCCAAACCCACAATTCCAAGATAAATGAAGTGCATTTCTTGCCTTATTTAATTATATGTATTATTAACATACATTTCATGACAAACCAAATTCATCTTATAATTGCTTTCCATGCATGTTTCCCAATTGGCCTGTTACCGGATTTTGTCACAAGTTGTGACCATAGTGCGGTCATTCTTGTTTTGGCACAATCATCAACCCACCCACTGCGGACATGAATTCATCCATGGACACATTTCTGGCTCGCTGGCCGTTGTTTAACCTGGAGATGGGCTGACTGTTTCCATCAGAGGAGTAAATATAGTGTTGGAAGCAGTATCCGCTGGGAGGAGGGTCAGTTTCAGTTAGCCAAGAGACACGAAGACCCTTGGAGATCATGAATAGGCCATGGGAAGCCATTTTTGTTACCCCACTCCAGCGAGGGAACTGAGCAGGTGCTGCGTAGCAGGATGAATTGGAGACTTTGGGTTTTCCTTAAAGTTGAAGAATTGTGTTACCTTGTAAACACCACTCACTGACACACCTCCACCACCTTATTTATAGGATTTTGTGGCTGCCTTGTGAGTGACCATATGGTGGAAATGGATGACATGGTCTTGCAGAGACATTAAATGTATGAAATAATATTGAAGTGTTGGGAAATTAAATAGGGTCCCCTCTTCCCATACATTGAACGGCACATTGTCTGTTCAATTTGCTAGGTACGTTTAAATTGGGAAGGGGCTCTGCCAACCTGCACCGGAGCAGATGGCATGCCATTCACTGGGGGACCTTGGCAAAATTAAGATTGGGTTGGTGTGCCATTTCAATCTTTCATCAAATATATTTTAATTACTTCATTTTCTTTTGTTCCCTTTCTTATTCTTTCTAATTACCATGCTTTGAGAATTGGGTTTCTAAAAAACAGGAATTTATTCATTTAGATATGTTGCAATGCAAGTATCTTGATGCCCATGTTGAAATCATCACCAGTTTATACCAAATCCTCGCCTGGATGAATGGAATTACTAGTTTGTCGAAATCTCTTTTCAGATCATCTTGAATTCCATGCACAAGTACCAGCCACGTGTCCACATCATAAAGAAGAAGGATCACACGGCCTCGCTTCTAAACCTCAAACCAGAGGAGTTTCGCACTTTTGTTTTCCCAGAGACTGTATTCATGGCCGTGACCGCCTACCAGAACCAGCTGGTGAGTCCTGGGAGAGCACAAAAAGCCCCCTCGAGGGAGGGCAGGGGGAGAGATTCGGAGAAGGGGAGAGTAGGTAAGGGGAAGGGGGGGGAGAGATTCAGAGAAGGGGAGAGTAGGCAAGGGGAGGGCAGGGGGAGAGATTCGGAGAAGGGGAGAGTAGGTAAGGGGAGGGGGGGGGAGAGATTCAGAGAAGGGGAGAGTAGGCAAGGGGAGGGCAGGGGGAGAGATTCGGAGAAGGGGAGAGTAGGTAAGGGGAGGGGGGGGGGAGAGATTCGGAGAAGGGGAGAGTAGGCAAGGGGAGGGCAGGGGGAGAGATTCGGAGAAGGGGAGAGTAGGTAAGGGGAGGGGGGGGGAGAGATTCGGAGAAGGGGAGAGTAGGTAAGGGGAGGGCAGTGGGAGAGATTCGGAGAAGGGGAGAGTAGGTAAGGGGAGCGGGGGGGGGGGGGGGGGGAGGTTGAATGTGCTTGCGGGTTTTTAACTGCGGCGCCCCCTAAGGAGGGTCGTGTCATTCCGCTTCCGCAGATAACCAAGTTGAAGATAGACAGCAACCCTTTCGCTAAGGGATTCCGAGATTGTTCAAGAATGAGCGATTTGGAACGGTGAGCTTTATAATACTGGACCGACAGTCTGCAGCATGGTGCTTTTCAATGAAGAACTTAAAACATGGGTGGAGCGGGGGCGTTCGGGGTAACCTACTCCCCAAACTTGCAAAGTATGTTTTGGTAAGATCGAGCAATCACAAGGGTATCACACCAGTCAGAGAAAGAAATAAGTCTTTGAACACTCCAACAAACAGCTAGATAACAACAAATAATGCATATATTTATTATCCATATGCAGGGAGAGGGTGGCAAAGGGGGTGTGATGGTCCAAAATTACATAAAATATCAAAGATTCCACCACATTGTTATTGTTATGCCCCAACCACATCATCTCTCACCCATTCAGGGTAGTGTAACTTCTTAGCTCTAACCTTATCCAACTGAACAAATCTGCTTCCTCTACATGAGGCCAAATAACTTGGCAGAATGGAGTATTGGGCATTCTCTTTATTCTGTATTATTGTTATAAAGTAGAAAGCCACAGACTTGTACTGATGTGGAAGGTATTCAAATGTGAAAAATAGAATGTTGGCTTTTTTAAACTAATAAAAACTTTCATTTTGCCTTGTGTGAAACCCCTCTTCACAAATGATTGGACCCAGGCCTGGGCCTCCTCCTTGGTCATAGTTTAGAGTATAATGTTGACAAATAGACGTCCAGCTCTTTGAACGCTCCTTTTGATTAACAGCGATTTCTGCTATGGCAAGGTAATGCGGCACCTTCCTTCAAAATAATTCTGGTTGTGTTCCTCCGTGTACCACAAGAGACTCGTTGGGTTATGGCAGTCAGTTATCCCATATTAAAGGGTGTGTGTGTTCGTTCGTGTGTGTGTGTGTGTGTGCGTGTGCGTGGTGTGTGCATGTAAGTTGTTGTTGCCTGCTATTTTCCCACACGTAGGCAAGCCTCAGTGTTTGTGTGTGTGTATATGAATGATTGTATGTACGCAAGTATATATATATATATATATATATATATATATATATATATATATATATATATATATATATATATATATATATACAGACTTGGCATTTAATATGGAATTTTCTTTTGTGGGGGTGAACTTACTTTTCAAGATGACTTAGAACCAAAAGTTCATTGGAATTATGTTGAAATTATTCTAGATTTTGTTAATGTGACCTTTAAAAGAAACAAAAACCACATTTGACATTTCGAAGCAAATAAATTTATCCTTGAAAGTGATGTAAACTGATATCGAACTCAATTCACGGACAGTACTGTCTTAAACTTCTGTACGTTTTCCAGAAGTATCTCTTTATTTTGCACATTAGCCAAAAAATTTTTCAACAAAAACAAAAGCTAAATTATGACTGGGATTACGGACAGTAAAATTACAGTTCAGTACTTCGTGTAACCCCCACGAGCATTCAGGAGAGCACGTACACGTCGACGCATGCTGTTCACGAGATTTGCCAAGGTTTGGACAGGAATCGCTTGCCATGCAGTGACAATAGTCTGCTGCAATTCACGCACAGAGGTCGGCTGCTGGTCCAAGTTGTCGATTTGACGCGTTAATTCTGCCCACACGTTCTCTATCGGATTTCATATCCGGGGACATGGCAGGCCACTCCATATGCTCTACACCACGGTCAGCAAGAAAGTGTTGGATCATGCAAGCATGATGAGGCCGTGCATTGTCATCTTGGAAGACAAAGTTTCCTCGAAAGGCTGCACGAGCAAATTGAAGCAATTTTTCTTCCAGAATGGCCCTGTACTTGAACTGGTTCAGGTTTCCATTCAGAACAACCAGGTCAGTTTTGCCCCCTGCATGAAAAGCAGCCCAAATGGTCACCCCACCACCTCCAGCTTGGACTCTTGGCACTATACAATCTTCGTTGTGGGCTTCATGCACTTGTCTGCGCACTCGGACGCGGCCATCTTGATGATAGACCAGAAATCTAGACTCGTCACTGAAGGTCACGTGATTCCAGTGTCCTGGCTGCCATTGACGGTGCTCTCTGGCCCACTGCAATCGGCGCTGGCTGTGTTGTCTGGTCAGGCGGGGCTTTCTCAGGGGACGTCTGGCAGGATAGCCTGCTTGAACCAGTCGTTGGTTGACTAGCCTTCTGGATACAGGCACATTTGTCAATTGCTGCCACTCAGCCCTAAGCCGATTAGCTGACTTGGTATGGCCATTGCAGACCAACCGGTGCAGCTGGCAATCATCTCTCCTTGTGGTTCTGCGGGGACGTCCTGGCCTCGGTATTGGAGTAGGGACACCCCTCTGAGCATTTCGTTTCAGGATCTTGGACACCTGACCTTGAGTGATGCCATACTGCCGAGCAATAGCACGCTGTTTCATGCCAGAATTTCGTAAAGCCACCATTCCATGAGAAACAGCATTGTCAAGTTGACGGACCATCTCCAGAGGAAGCGGCAATAACTTTTGTAGACGTGCAGCAGTTGTTTTCCACTAATACAGAACGCAACAACCCTTATATACCCGATTGTGAATCCAATTGTCAAATGTACCTGTCCTTACATTTTGTCAAGCCACCTGTGATATAATCATGTTATTGACTTCTTGCTGCGAAAGACAATCAGTGACATGGTTCTTTCAACAAAGACATCACCGAAGGGTAAAAGAAACTCACCAGATTGATATACTGAGTTCAGAAAGTAAACCCAAGTCAAGAAAAAAAAAAATTCCATATTAAATGCGAAGTCTGTATATATATATTTATATATATATATATATATATATATATATATATATATATATATATATATATATATATATATATATATACACACACACATACAACAGACTTGTTTTAACTGAGGATAATGAATGCATGTGAGTTGCTGTGTTGTCATGATTTACACCAATAATAATATAAACATATATTTTGCACAAATGTATTTGCAATATTTTCAAATCATTTCAAAGAAAAAGAAAGAAATTTATTTTTAAAACTTTTCAAAAAAAAAGAAGAAACTCTTCGGACATCCACACGGGAAAGGTAGGTGCATGCTGGAAGTTTGGTACGATTTCACTAAAGTTTGAGGTAGTAGTTCAATGACAAGACAGGACAGACTGCACATTATATATATATATCTATATATCTATATATATATATGTATATATATATATATATATATATATATATATATATATACAGACTTGGCATTTAATATGGAATAATTTTTTCTGGGGGTGAACTTACTTTTCAAGATGTCTTAGAACCAAAAGTTCATTGGAATTATGTTGAAATTATTCTAGATTTTGTTAATGTGACCTTTAAAAGAAACAAAAACCACATTTGACATTTCGAAACAAATAAATTGATCCTTGAAAGTGATGTGAACTGATATCGAACTCAATTCATGGACAGTACTGTGTTAAACTTTTGTACGTTTTCCAGAAGTATCTCTTTATTTTGCACATTAGCCAAAAATTTTTTTAACAAAAACAAAAGTTAAATTACGACTGAGATTACAGCCAGTAAAATTACAGTTCAGTACTTCGTGTAACCCCCACGAGCATTCATGAGAGCACGTACACGTTGAGGCATGCTGTTCACGAGATTTACCAAGGTTTGGACAGGAATCGCTTGCCATGCAGTGACAATGGCCTGCTGCAATTCATGCACAGAGGTCGGCTGCTGGTCCAAGTGGTCGATTTGACGCGTTAATTCTGCCCACAAGTTCTCTATCGGATTCATATCCGGGGACATGGCAGGCCACTCCATATGCTCTACAGCACGGTCAGCAAGAAAGTGTTGGATCATGTGAGCATGATGAGGCCATGCATTGTCATCTTGGAAGACAAAGTTTCCTCGAAAGGCTGCACGAGCAAATGGAAGCAATGTTTCTTCCAGAATGGCCCTATACTTGAACTGGTTCAGGTTTCCATTCAGAACAACCAGGTCAGTTTTGCCGCCTGCATGAAAAGCAGCCCAAACGGTCACCCCACCACCTCCAGCTTGGACTCTTGGCACTATACAATCTTTGTTGTAGGCTTCATGCACTTGTCTGCGCACTCAGACGTGGCCATCTTGACGATAGGCCAGAAATCTAGACTCGTCACTGAAGATCACGTGATTCCAGTGTCTTGGCTGCCATTTGACGGTGCTCTCTGGCCCACTGCAATCGGCGCTGGCGGTGTTGTCTGATCAGGCATGGCTTTCTCAGGGGATGCCTGGCACGATAGCCTGCTTGAACCAGTCGTTGGTTGAATAGCCTTCTGGATACAGGCACATTTGGCAGTTGCTGCCACTCAGCCCCAAGCCGATTAGCTGACTTGGTACGGCCATTGCGGACTAACCGGTGCAGCTGGCGATCATCCCTCCTTGTGGTTCTGCGGGAACGTCCTGGCCTCGGTATTGGAGTAGGGACACCCCTCTGAGCATTTCGTTTCAGGATCTTTGACACCTGACCTTGAGTGATGCCATACTGCCGAGCAATAGCATGCTGTTTCATGCCGTAATTTCGTAAAGCCACCACTCCATGACAAACAGCATTGTCGAGTTGACGGACCATCTCCAGAGGAAGCGGCAATAACCTTTGGAGACGCGCAGCAGTTGTTTTCCACTAATACAGAACGCAACAACCCTTGTATACCCGACTGTGAAGCCAATCATCAAATGCACCTGTCCGTACATTTTGCCATGCCACCTGTGATATAATCCTGTTGTTGACTTCTTGCTGCGACAGACAATCAGTGACATGGTTCTTTTAACAAATAAATCACCAAAGTGTAAAAGAAACTCACTAGATTGATATACTGAGTTAAGAAAGTAAACCCAAGTCAAGAAAAAAAAAATATTCCATATTAAATGCCAAGTCTGTATATATATATATATATGTGTGTGTGTGTGTGTGTGTGTGTGTGTGTGTGTGATCGAGGATCCGTCTGTTACCTTGCAGGGAGAGCATTGAAAGTCTCATGCAGACGCACACGTACGCACGCTCGCCGATCCGACCACTCGCTGGGGATGAAGAACCGTTTGGAAATGATGGGCAGGGTTGCCAATCACGAGGTAAGCTGGAATCCTGATGAGTGCAGTGGGCACAGACGACAATCTGATATATATAGAGATCTACACTCACCAGAATGGGCGTCACGACCTGATGGAAAAGTCAATGAATGCGAAGGTTAATAAGTGACATTCATTTGGGAATAAATGACAGTGATGACGAGTGACGAGTTGGAAATTGTTTACCTGTACACAGAGTTAACTGCACCGATAAAGCTCAGTGTGTGCTGCAGGTCCAAATCTGGTTATTGCGGGTTTGGTGCGAGAGATTCAAGGATAGGATACAATTGTGGTTTACGTCGGCAGAGCACAGGGCATATTGGCTCCAACAAAATGATGAAGAGGTTTTTTAAAATTATATCGTTGAACCATTTTATTCCTACATTGCATCAATGCATCCCTCGGATGGACGTTCAACCAGGTGTCCTGTCTCTTAGCATTACTTGGTGTACGTTAAATATCCCACGGTGTCTTTAACAAAGAGTTGGTGGGTTATCCTGAAGGGTTGGCGGGTTATCCTGAAGAGTTGGTGGGTTATTCTGAAGAGTTGGTGGGTTATCCTGAAGGGTTGGCAGGTTATCCTAAAGGGTTGGCGGGTTATCCTGAAGGGTTGGTGGGTTATTCTGAAGAGTTGGTGGGTTATCCTGAAGGGTTGGCGGGTTATCCTAAAGGGTTGGCGGGTTATCCTGAAGGGTTGGTGGGTTATTCTGAAGAGTTGGTGGGTTATCCTGAAGGGTTGGCGGGTTATCCTGAAGAGTTGGTGGGTTATCCTGAAGAGTTGGTGGGTTATTCTGAAGAGTTGGTGGGTTATCCTGATGGGTAGTCGAGTTATCTTGAAGAGTCGGCGAGTTATCCTTAAGAGTTGGCGAGGTATCCTGAAGAGTTGGTGGGTTATTCTGAAGGGTTGGCGGGTTATCCTGAAGAGTAGTCGAGTTATCTTGAAGAGTCGGCGAGTTATCCTTAAGAGTTGGCAAGGTATCCTGAAGAGTTGGTGGGTTATCCTGAAGGGTTGGTGGGTTATCCTGAAGGGTTGGCGGGTTATCCTGAAGGGTTGGTGGGTTATCCTGAAGAGTAGTCGAGTTATCTTGAAGAGTTGGCGATTTATCCCCGGAGTGCTCTGTATTAACTACATTTTGTGGGGTTGCTTTTCACGGGGTGGGGAAAGAAATGTTGGAGAACGGTGGTCCCCGAAAGTGGAGTTTCTAGAACATTTCACTTGATGTTTAAAGAAATGTCTTTGCAAAAATGTTCATGTTTATATTTTTCTGCTCGGTAAGGCTCGGACTTTTTAGGAATATCTTTGTACAATGTGCCGACAAAGGATGTCTTGTTGGACAATGCGGTATTTGCATTTAGAAACTGTTATTGCAAATGAGTAATGTACAGAAAAGCAGGACCTGTCCAGGATTGAGTAAATAAGCCATGCCGACAAGTCTCAAAACACACGTCACACACGTTTCACTCTGCCACGTTATTTTATAGTAAGGTATTGCTGTTAATTTTGGCTTTTTCAAGGAGAGAGTTGTAATCACATGTGAATTAACAGGTGCACAGGTCGACTTGAATTGCCCCCAACAACCCCTCCTAAACTCACCACCACCACCAGTGTCTTCCTGCGATCCCGCCCACGTGCTCTTTCCCCTCTCCCAATGCTCCAGAGTTTATTTGTCCAAGCACACCAGAGTGTTTTATAATTTGAGAAATGGCAAACTTTATATTTCCAGGAAAGACTCGTGACGCAACACAAGGCCAGCATGTTCATCGTGTGCTGTTGTCATACCAACAACACTGTGGGATGACACTAGACTCAAATTTAATACCAACAACAACACAACAGGCACCATTTTCCCTGCAAGAGCGGGGCTTAGCCAAATTAAGCGGGTTAGACTCAAACTTAATAAGCTTTAAAATATTTGGAACAAAAGAAAAATCTGGTGTGATCTGAATTGGTGGAGCGGCTTGCCCCCTTGGACATCACCCGATTATAACAGAATTGCCCCAATGAGGAGACCCCATGATCGAGAGGAATCAAACGGTCATGAACCACAAGAGAGACAGGATATGAAAAATACAAAGTTAAAATGTATTATATAAAGGAAAATGAAAACGACATATATAACACAACCATACCAGTATGAATGATCGTTTTAAGGCCATTTTTCCCCGCTAGAGCGGGGGTTAGCCTTGCGGGCCCCGTGACAATCATGGTTCCCTGTTTGAGGCAATGTTTTTATGGCCGGATGCCCTTCCTGGCGCCAACCCTTAGTCGCCTCTTACGATGCACAGGGATACGGTGTACCTATTCTAAACCGGGGTACACACCGGCAACCATACCAGTACACACACACACATTATATATGTATAGATATATGTATACATATATAAGTTCAAAACACCTGGTCACAAGTGTGCCGCACTGACCGGGTCCTCAGTCGAGGTCCTCAGCGTCATCCCGTTTCGGCCCTTCAACCTCGATACGGTCAGCTAAGGTGGGCCAGCAGGGGCACATACACATCCACATGCAGCAACTACACCTGGATGCGTACATACCCCCACCCCCAACCAGTGAAAACGCAGACGACAACAACAACACCTCCACATCCAGAATCCACAGCACCAAACAAACATGGTGGAACACTCAAACACCCACCTTTATACCCTTCACCACTCACCAACAAAACACACCAGATCATTCATACACACACATCCACACAGAACACCAACCAACCACCTACCTTTACAACATACACCACTCAACATACAAAAACACACACACTCATGCAAAAACACACACCCTCCCTCACCCACATACACAAAATAAGAAATAATAATAGTAACAAAAAATAATAATAATAATAAACCATCCACCTACCCTTACCAACATGCACCACTCATGCAAACATGCAAAACCACACCCACTCATGACTCACTCCTGCAACACACACACACACACACACACACACACCTCCATTTCTATTCCGTAACCTCAACCTACACCGTTCGACGTGCCTCCATAAACTTCATCCAAATCCAAAATGAGCCTTTCAAGGCAACCTAGGCCACCTTGTCACACATCCTCCTTCTTTCTGTCCCACACACTCCCAGCCGAGCAGGAAATGCAGAAAAGGAATTGCCAATATACCCTCTACACCCCACCTCAAATGACTGACACGAAACTCGCCAACCCTTCTCCCGGCACTCTGCCTCCAGCTCACTGTACTTTCCTCTCTTCCTCTCGTGCACCTCCACCATGTTCTCTTCCCAAGGTACAGACAATTCCCCTAAGATGACCTGTCTTGTTGCACCTGACCAAATTATAATATCAGGCCGCAACCTTGTCACACAGATCTCCTCTGGGAATACCAATTGTGGCTTTAGGTCTGCCACCACCTGCCAATCACAAGCATCTGACAGCCCTCTTGCTTTCCACCTCTTCCTCTTTCTACCTCTTACCACTTGGCCCTCCTTGACAAACCACACCTCTCCCCCATCAGTCTCCTTCTCCACTCTTCTCTCTCTCGACCTCAGCACCTCTTGTTGCCCCATCTGCACCACCACCACCAGCACCTGATCATGTCGCCACCTGTATTGTCCTGCTGCCAATGCTACTGAACGTGCACTCAGTGCATGCTGCACCGTTCCCACACCTCCACACAAATAACATCTCCCCTCCTGCAACAACCCCCACAATCTCAAGTTTACTGGTGACGAAAGCACATCATACGTTGCCCGCAACAGGAAATTCAACAATATTGGCTCCATCCTCCAAATCTCTTCCCACTTCAACATCCTCACCCGCACACCTTCCCACCTAGTCCAAGCACCTTGCTGTGCCTGACCGACTGCTTTCACATATCTCTCCTCCTCTTCCTTTCTTCTCACCTCCCTCTCAACCATCTTCCTCCTCTCTTTCACACATGCCTTTCCCCATTGCTCATGCTCCATCCACCCCAAGCCATGCTTCCCGTGCTGTACCATCCCCATGACCTCCGCCTGTTGCAACCGCTCCTCCATCTCATCCACCTCTGCTTTTGCATTCCACTTCTGACTTCCCTTCTTCTCTGGGAGAGCATTCTTCACCACTGCATCACTTGAATCCCACAACATCATGAACTCCCGCACCCTCACCACCTTAAACTCCTCGGTTAACGATGTCAAGGGAAACTGCAGTTTTCCACCCTGACCATAAAAGGCAATGTTTGTCAAACAGCATGGCACTCCCAACCACCTCCTCACAACCTCCATCCTCTCTGCATGCCCAATCGCAATATCATACATCATCAATGGCCACAATGGCCACAATGGTAAACCCTGGTGTTGGGCTAGCGGCTAGGGTGCCGGCTTAGGATCCTAGGATCCTGGGTTCGAATCCCAGTAGATCGCTGAATTAATGCCAGGGGGGTTGACTCAGCCTGTCATCCTTCCGAGGTCGGCTAATTGAGTACCAGTTCACTGGTAATTCCCTGGTTGTCGTTAAAGGCGGCAAAAAGGGTTGGCGTCAGGAAGGGCATCCGGCCGTAAAACATTGCTTCAAAAAGGGGACCAAAAAACAACAACAACAACAGCCCGAAAAAGGCCAACCCCCGCTTTGCGGGGAAAAATGGCCTCTAAAGGTGGTTATTTTATATATATATCAATGGCCACAATACTCGTGGCATCAATCCAAACTTTAAACACCATACCTTCAACTTACCTGGCAAACCACATCCATCAATCCACTTCAAACCTCTCAAAAGTTTGTTCCTCACCTCCTCCACTCTTCCCACATCATTCAACTCCACTGTATACCATCTCCCCAAACTCTTCACAGGGGCCTCCACCAATGATGGAACCACCTCCCCTCCCAGCTCAAACCTGTGCATGTTATCCACCACTCCTCGTCTCACGACCACACTCCTCGACTTTCTTGCTTTAAATCCCATTCTTGCCCATCTTCTTCTATATATATAAAATAAATTTTTTGTTTCTTTGTTTGCTTGTCTGCACGAGCTAATCTCGTGAACGGTGAAAGATAGGAGGAAACCTCGAAAACAAAAAATGTCGCGACGGGCCCCGGGAAGGTTATAGGCTAGGTGGCGAGGCCGGTCAAGGCCCACCTCGGCCGGGCTGGGCCCATTTCGCAATTAAAAAGGTGAGCTGAATTATAGTTGTGATGAAATCGTCATATGCAATCGTCATCCAAGTTACGACACGGATGTTGTTCGCCTCATGGCCGCTACGCGACCCTTTCGCGGTTCCTATATATATCAGCGCGGACAGGAGATGTACATCCATAATCGAAATGTAACTCTCTCTCGCTACTCTGGGCTTCCCTAGAAAGGTAACGACTCTGCTATAAATATCACAAGCTCGCTTATAGTTATACTACCTGTACGCACCTGTATGCAACCGTTGCTACTCATGTGATGCTGATTTAATGCCTGTTGCTTGAATGTATTCTTTTAGGAATGCCTTTGGATCTAAATGATATTAAAGCCTACCTAGAGGTCCAGTCGTGTCAGAGTTCGATTTTCACGACATTTAATATCATTTAGATCTTTGAGATCGCCGGATGATGATCGTGGTACCGCCTCGCGGAGCCGACCCTCAAGCGGAGGGATCTGCGTCGGAGTTGCTCCTTGGCTCAACGCGCGGCAGAATAACTTTGCGGCTCACGAGACCGAGCCCACCGCTCCGTGTTACAGACCAACTTTCTCCTGACATCGCTCGGAATCAACCCACGCTCCCGCACTGCTCGCTGCGGCGCTACGGAGAAGAACGCCCGGCGGAGGACCCGTCGAGCTAGCTCCAGCGACGGAGCTCCGACTCCTCTCGCCACCGGTCTGCCTCACGAGGGCCGGATACGATGGGGACCTCGCAAGCCTTCTGCGGGACCGCGTCGTCAAAACGCAGGCTGCTCTCCTGTAGCGTAGGCCCGAAAGCCGGAGCAGGCATGACTCCGGCACAGCACCTGCTGAAGGAGGCCACTGGGAAATGACCTGGGCCGCAACCCCCTGTCGGAACAACGGACCCGCTTGGAGCCGAAGGTATGAACCTCGCCTCGGTTACTCGAATCGCTAACGGCTCCGTCCGAGAGAACCATCCCGCTTCCGGAGCTCCCCCGCAGCCGCCGCTGCCTGGCCTACCCGGTATGCAAAACGTTACTCGTGTGGACATCGGCCGCATCCTCGCTCCGAATGCCGGCCCGACAGGCGACGTGTCACCTGTGCTCCACTAAGGCCCTTTTGCGAAAGGTCTGCAGAAAGGCCGCTCGGGGCCCGCATTCCGCTGATCGTGATTCCGTGACGAGCGGAGATCAGCGGAACATAGAGCTCACGACCGGCTCCACTCCGACAACTCGCGACTCTGTGGCCCCTCTCCTCCGCGTGAATCACGCACTGCTCGTCGGAATCACGCCGCGTCTCTCTCACGACCGGCTCCACTCCGACCACTCGCTACTCTGTGGCCCATCTCCGCCGTGCGGATCGCGCACTACTCGTCGGACTCACGCCGGCACGACCGGCTCACTCCGACCACTCGTTACTCGGTGGAACCACCACCTCCTCCACGCGAATCGGGGCCTCCATTCTGATTCTGAGCACCTCCTCGCCGCACGTTGCTCCCGCACTCGGCGTGGCCCACGACGATCGGCGTGGCCCTCAATTCCGTTCGTTGCTCGGAATCACCTCCTACTCGCCACACGTGGCACCCATCGCGGCCCTCTCTGCGTTGCCGGCGATTCCTCGCTGCTCGTCGGATCCCCTCTTACACGCGAATCACGCGCCGCACCGTCGCTGGATGGAATCCCTACTATGCACGACGCGCCCGTTGCGCGCGCCGCATCTTCGCTGGATTCCTCTCGCCGGCCCCACTGAGTAGGGGATCGCCCGGAAACGCCTCAATGGAGGCTCGCTTGGGCCCTGGCGAGGACTCGTCGCAGCACGGACGAGTTTCTATGGACGTCGAGCGGGACCTTCATAGCCTTTCACGACACACGGGCATATGCTTCTAATGGTTGATCGTATACCTGGCTACCATGTGTATTCTATAAGTGATCGTCCTTTGTTTTCCTTGATTTGGTGTTCCCGATCTTCAAACGGCGTATTCGTTAACCACCTGCGACCATTGTAAAAATGCTGTGCATGGAATGTATGTGGACCGTATGCTTTCATTCTTCTTTTTCACACCCCGCGTTTCACCCAATTAATTTAATTTGATAAGCTGTTGGATTGCGTTTATGTGGTGTAGAGCAGGCCTGACGGACCGAAAGGCCCCTCTTCATCCTTCATGCTCAATGCACCTCCAAATGAGATGCTACGTCAGGGCGTTGTATGTGTTCGCTCCTTAGACCCGACAGCCAGGCAGGCGGGGCGCTGCTTCGGGTCGTGCGGTCTGTCGCTGCCGGGCGTGCTCGCCAACTCGACTCGGCCTGCTCGCCCCTCGGCTCGGCGGGCTCGCCCGCTCTGGATCAACGGGCCGAGACGCGGCTTTCGGTTTCCCTCGTACGCGGTGCGCCCTAGATGTTGCTTTCGCCGTAGGCCGGGTTCGTGTGCCGTGTGCCGATCTCGGGCTCGCTCGGGTGTTGCTGCGCCCTAGATGTTGCTTTCGCCGTCGGCCGGGTTCGTGTGCCGTGTGCCGATCTCGGGCTCGCTCGGGTGTTGCTGCGCGCGACTCCGTCTGGGGAGGCCGCTCGGCTGGAGCTCGCCAACCCGCCCGACCTACTTGTTGACGTCATCGACTGTATCACGCGTTCGCTTTACAGCATCTTTGACGCGTTCGCTTCGCGGCGTCATTAGCGTGACGTCATCGACTGTATCACGCGTTCGCTTTACAGCATCTTTGACGCGTTCGCTTCGCGGCGTCATTAGCGTAATGGCGTGCTTCCCGTGATCTCATCGGGGGTTCGTTTGCCTTACCGTGTACCTTGGTGACTGCGTACCCATTGTCCTTTACGTAACGACGTGAACAACGTAACGCGGCGCTCCCTCAGGGTCGCGCGCCAGCACCATTTAGGGTGTACACGGTGACCTCGTGACATTGAGCGTCGCGCCCGACTCCCTTGACCGCATGCTCGTCCTTGACTCTGGGCTCGTTGTTATCGAACAGAGCTCTTGCCTCGTACATTTCGAGACTGCGAGACGCCTCGTCTGATTCCAATCTCCCCTCTGCCCCAGTCTGACTGTGACTCATCCTGACCCAGACTGTGAAGGCCGTCTGTCTTCGGTATGCAGCGCGCTGCAGCCACCTCCTTAACAGTTGTTTTGTCTCGTGTTTTGTCTACCTCGATGTTCTTGCGGTTTGTGGATAGTATGTCCAAGGGATATGACCATGTTGCTAATCTGCCGCGCTTCCTTGAGGTCGCGCTGGTGGATAGTCTTCTGGGTACACCGTGACCCATGGCCCCTGCGACCCTTCCTCGACATGACCCCCCCCCCTGAGATCGGGCCACCTCGGGAAGTTCTTGTTGCTCGCTCCGGGAGCCGTCCGGTATTCTTGTTGACTTCGGTATGTTGACCATAGATGGTCGATCCGAGCCATTCCATGTGTTACCATGGATGCCTTTGTGTCTTTGAGCGTGACTTTGAGTCCATGGATGGTCGATCCGAGCCATTCCATGTGATGAACGGATGGACGATCCGAGCCATTCCATGTGTTGAATGGATGGATTGGTCGGACATCCGTGGATGGACAGCCCATCCGGGGAGACCTTGCGTCCGTGGATGGTCGATCCGAGCCATTCCGCGGTCCGGCTGGATCCGTGCCATGCAACGATGGCGTTAACTGGATGGATCCGGGATGGCCAATCCATCCGGGACATCTAGCATGACAATCATGACAATCATGACAATCAATCTTAACGATCCGGGACGACGCTGGGACAAATATGGTTTGTCCAGCCGGGGCTCTCTCGGTCTGCCGATCTTCTCCGATCCTCCGCGCGCTGTGCTGCTGGACAAGCTTGCCATATGCATCCCGGAGGACCTGCGCGTTTCGCTGGAGAGGCGCGTCGTAAATGCCGGTCGTCCAGGCAGCCTTCAGAGGCCGCTCGTGTCTCGTGCGATCGCTGCCAACGGTAGATTCGCGTGCCGTTACATGAGCTTGTACAGCGTATGTACCCTTGGGAGCCAAGGCAGGTACAGACCTACTATAATGGTCTTCCTGTAGTGGCCTCCTGTTATGTAATCTTACTTACTGTTGAGGTTTACTGATTTACTGTTGAGGTTTACTGATTTACACATCTTCCGCTTCGACACCTCTTCCTGAAATGTGTTGCCCTGCGACGAATAGACATGACTTACTGAATTACACATCTTCCACACCGACACATCAGCCTGAAATGCGTTGCTTTGCGTCGTATGGACAGCCGCTCTTCGTCATGGCACACCTTATGAGCTGCGAATCGCAAAGGGTACACTTATCTACTCAGACTACCCCACTGGAAGACTACTGCTACCCACGGGCTCAACGTCTTCTCCCTGGGATGACCACTGCTTGCTCGGTCCGATATCTTCTTGACTGGGACTTCCTCCTCGACACATCTATAGCTGGGGATTGATTGCTAACCAGGCTAACAGGCTGAAACGCAGTAGCCCTGCCATCGGGATTGATGGCCCCTTGGACGTCCGACCGGCCGTGACATCTTTCAAATGTATTTCGTTCTTTGCATTCCTACGTGTTCCTCTGTATGAGTCTGCTGTTCTTCACCGCCGAGTTAAGATCTAAGCGCGGGGAGAATGTGATGAAATCGTCATATGCAATCGTCATCCAAGTTACGACACGGATGTTGTTCGCCTCATGGCCGCTACGCGACCCTTTCGCGGTTCCTATATATATCAGCGCGGACAGGAGATGTACATCCATAATCGAAATGTAACTCTCTCTCGCTACTCTGGGCTTCCCTAGAAAGGTAACGACTCTGCTATAAATATCACAAGCTCGCTTATAGTTATACTACCTGTACGCACCTGTATGCAACCGTTGCTACTCATGTGATGCTGATTTAATGCCTGTTGCTTGAATGTATTCTTTTAGGAATGCCTTTGGATCTAAATGATATTAAAGCCTACCTAGAGGTCCAGTCGTGTCAGAGTTCGATTTTCACGACAATAGTAGTCAATCTTCTACGGCCACGAGTAAAAGCTGAATTATAGTCATAAATTCATTCAAAAAGCCCGGACAACGCCGGGTGCTTTCGGCTAGTATATATATATATAATTTTACAAACAGGAATTGAATTCCTGCGTGAGGTTAAGTGTGAAAAACTCTGACAACACAGGACTCAAACCAAGGGCCTCCATCACTTTCGCGGCGACAGCCCACTGCGCTCAGGAATTATATATTTATTCATATACATATATATATTGTTGCGGATCTCGGTTTGCGGCGCTCCCCTTACCGAGGGGGGTTTAATCTCCTCGTCTATTAAGCTGGCCGTCCGAGTCCTAGAAGATATCGCGCTCCTTTGCGGGGTTGAGATTGACCAGGGTGACTGGTCAATGGGTTTCCAGATACCTTCGCCAACCTCTCCGCAAAGCAGGACGATACTTCTGCCCGAGCCACGGACAAGATGGAAGATTGCCGAGCGGTTTAGCAATCCAAAGCTCGAGCCGTTAGCAGAAAGACTAACCCGATTCTGAGCGGTTCCTATATCGTGCCACCGATATTCAATTGGGGACAGGATGCAAGCGACCAGATGAGAGGAACCAAAGTAAAGCAAGAACAAATATAATTTATTAATTATGTACAAGAAACACGAAGAGGAAATGAAAGAAGGGAATATATAAGAAGAAGAAGAAGCAGTGACACAGGGCAGCCTTAAACAGTCTTATATTATCACACGCCTATGACAATACAAACACACTTACATGAATGGGGCGGTGGTGGTGGTGGGAAGAGAAGGGTCCAAGCAGATGGTTCCAGGCTCTGGGTCCGCCGCGAAGAATGGCAGGCAGCTTCGCATGTCGTTGGCGCACGACCGGACCTTACATATGTGAGGGGCGGGGATGCTGCGTGCGTATAGCGTGCCGAACGCTCTCAAAACCAAACGGCAGTTCGTATCAAACGATCGTTCCAAGCGATCCTCTGCGCAGTGTTCTTATCATCCGCCGTCTCTGCGCTGTTCTCTCAATCGCAACGGTCCCCTGCGCAGTTCTTCATCAATGGCCTCCCCTCGCGCATCTCTCTCATCTCTTTTGGTTTGACTCCTTCTCTCTCCATGGCGCATCTCTCTTAGGTTTGACTCCTTCTCTCTCCCTGGCGCATCTCTCTTAGGTTTGACTCCTTCTCTCTCCCTGGCGCATCTCCCTCAGGGTTTGGCGCTTGCGCTTTTATAACCTGCTTAGAAATCAAGCCGCGCTTCATCGAGCCACGCCTATTAACGAGCTCACCTCAGCCCAGGTTGGCTGGTGGGGGCTTACCGGCCACGTCCTGGTGGTGAGTTGACGTGGTCACACCTCGTTCTTGCCGCCCCACCCCTTCTTCTCCAAGCCTGACCTTGTGTTCAATGGCGGCTGAGCCAGGCAGCGAACGCTACTGACAAGCCCAGGAACACAATTTGGAGGAAGGCTACGCCACAATATGAATTGACAAGGGGGCCTACTCTTATTTAATTAATACAACGCAGATTCAACTATTGGGAACAGATCCTTACCTGAAACACATACTAATGAAATAACTAAAGGAGAAGTATATAGTGTGCTAGGTGTTGCTCGTGGCCTAACTAGGGTGTGACCTTTGACCTTTTACACCAAAAATGGGAATGTTTACAGGGGATTATTTATAAGGGAATATTACAGATATTTACAAAGTGGAGGGTTCTAAAAACCACAACACAGCACCCTCATTACCTCCAGGGCCGTCCCGGCCCGACAGAACTTTAACTTAGTGTGACACTCAAGTGTGGTAACCCTCTACTCTTAACTTCACCCTGAGTGCGACATTTTTAAAACAACTAAGTATGTCTCACCTGCTGCATTGCATTCTACCTAACAGATTCATGCCCACAGGATAACCGAATCACGGAATTAATTCTCAAGCTAAACATTGACGGTGGGGAGCATTATTTACAAAGACACTATTTGGTATTTACAAACGCGAACCCAGGACCTGTCTTTTGGGAAACAAAACGAAGATCTTTTGAGAAGAGGAAAGGCATACACTGCACTGCACCGATACCACCAGCACCAATAAGCACCAATATGCGAAAAGCACCAAAGCACCAATATGCACAAAAAGCACCAAAAGCACCATTCGGTGCACAGTCATACATTTCAAAAATAATAATCAGCAGATGACTTCCGACGTCTTCTCTGCTGGGCCGATGTTTCTGGATGACTTCTTTGCTTCCGGCCTATTTAATCATAAACAAAAAGGGCACAAAACGCGTCCACTTTTTAATTATGGCCAGCAGGGGCCAACTAAGGGTGGTCCACCTGCATGGCTTAGGTGCCACCTTTACCGTGGTCCGCAAGCAAGATCTCCTGGCCACAATGGCCGGTCCCCCAGCAGAGGTGCCAGGCCCCAAAATGTGGGGTCCATGAATGTGGTGCTCGGCCACAGGCCTGTGGTCCATATGGTGGTGCTCGGCCACAACAACGTGCAGTCCATAAGTGTGGTACCGGTCCAGGCAGGCAGCAGCGAGGGTGCGGGCACACAACTGCGGGCACCTGCGCACTCCCCCCGGGCCCAAAAGAAACAAATCCATGAGTGGGGGAAGGGGGACAAGCAAGCAGCGGGGCAGGATCGCAAGGGTACACATCAACACAAGGTAATGCAGAGGTGAGGTGTGCAGGAGAGCGAGCCGAGAAAGCTTGTCCCTACCGTACGTCCCTCCCCCCCCCCCCCTTCACCTAATGTACCCTTGCCCTTACCCCGCATTTTCACAATTTACAAATCCGTCGCAGCGTCTTGTCTTCCCCCTATCTCCCCTCTATACCAAATTCGTCATCAATCCCAATTTCTCATCACTCCCTCCTAAGGAGGAAGATATGGAATAACAAGCACAATGTCACCCCCACGTCATGATGCGTCTTACATACCAGACATTTGCAAAAAAACTGTGGTGTGGAGTCCTGTCAACTTGGTGAGTGGATGTGGATGGTGTGAAGAGACTTTCAATCATAACTATCTTCTAAATGACTTTAACACTTTTTACACTACCCAGGGTCTTTCCCTGCCAAACCATTGGCCATCTTACACTATGTGGTTCTAAGAACCGAACTCCCATTGACCAAACTGTGGTGCTCACCAATTTGGGGTCTCACTCCCCCGATTCTGCTCCCTGTGCCCTCGCACAATTTCAGGGCTGGGTCGTGTGGCGCTCCCAGCAGGACAGCTCACCTGTAAACCTCCGCCACCGTAGTTGTCTCCCGAGCTTACCTGCTCCTTACCCTAACCTACCTGGGGAAGGCCCTCTGGCGCTCTCACCCCCTACCGCCCTCTCTGGCGTCGGGCTACCCGGGTCCTCCTCTGGATCCTCGGGCCCCATTGAACTCTAACTCTGAACTGGCTCCCAGAGCCTACCTGCCGCCTCACCTGGCCGACAGACTAACAGTGGCGGAGTGCCCATTCAATCACACTCACTAACAGACCACACGCCCAGCCAATTTACTCCACTAATGCACCCAGCACAACACTCCTGTGCAACTACTCACACCACAGATGCCAATATCCAACCACAATTTACGTACTCCCTCTACCTACTTTTAAACTACCCTGCCCGGGTACTCGTGAAGGGGTCCATCCTTCCCCCATCCACTGCTTTCGCACCAACCACTCCACTCCACTCCACATATTCCACACTACTCACTCCACACCATCCATTCCATGCTCCATTCACTCCATACCATCTATTCCATACAACCATTACTCATTCACCTGTACTTTCACTTGCACACCTTGTGCCCACACGCCTGGTGGCACTTGCACACCTGGTGGCACCTGCACACCTGGTGGCACTTGCACCCTCCTTCGCTCCAGGACCATTCACTCAATACAATACACTCAACTCAATGCACAGTCACACCTTTCACAATACTCTGCTCAATCACTTCCTACACACACACTGCATCATCTGGTCTACCTGGTTTTCCCTCTAACTTAGTGCTTCCCGTCTTCCCTTATACTATTGCACATCCCTCGTCGTTATCATCCATCTAAGCTATTCTGCGTCCCCTCCACAGGTATAATGTCACTACTTAAATCTGCAGTTACCTATGGTCATTTCGAAACCCGAACATTATCCAAGCCCTCCCTAGCTCGATTTTCACTGCCATACCCCATAAAACTAAAGCTCCTCTGCCCCCAATGAGGTGATACGATGTGAGGGATGGTAAATTTACCACCCCCTACACCATATACCACTTGCCATCAATTTCCCTATTACACTATCACCATCGCCATCACAGTCCATTAAACTTGAGCCTCGGTGTGTTGTTACATCATTAAAGCTCGGCTTCGCAAAGCCGAGCAATGAGTACAGGTGGTTTCGTCTCCTACAGATTGGGTCCGTACGGCATTCGGATTCAGGGGAGGAAGTTTCGTCGGGCCAAGGCACCAGGCACCATCCCGGCGCAAGGCCTTGCGCTCCCAAGCGCGATGGCCCTGCCTTGCCCGGGTGGAACGCCGCCACCACAATGGGGCGCCGTTCCGACCCCTCCTCCTTCCTCTCGAACCGGGCCGCCCGCTTTGCCTGGCAAAACGTGGACTCGACCGTGCAGGGCGGGGCCCGGCCCGAATCGTGCACGACGCTCCGAACAGGAGCGACGCGACACCGATCCCCGCCGGCTCCCGCAGCACACACCGCCCGGCACGGACCGGGAGCTCGCGTCGGCTGAACGTCGGTCTGAACGCTGTCCCGGTTAACGTCGATGTTCCCTTGCATGCTCACACCACGCGTTCCTTTTTACATTCACCAAACCCGGCACTCCAACGCCTCTCGTACATTCCATGCATTCTACGCAAGCACATTCTTGCGCAACCATTCCACCATTCGCACACTCTGTTATCACACACTCTGTTCCACACCTTTCTTCCCCCGTTACGTCCTCCGTAACACTCACCACGGGTGTGCACTCCTGCACATACCCACTCACGCGCTCCGATGTGCCCTCCCGCACACGCGCCACAACCAACTCAGACTCCTGGTCACTCTCATCACACATACACTCCGAAGTGCATTCTCCCTCGCACCCGGTATCACACTCTCGCTCCGACGCCACTCGCACACGCACGCCATTTTCTCTCACACCACTCACAAGGGACCCTCCACAAACGCCCGAGTGCTTTCGCGATCCCAAGCGCGCGAAAAACCCTCTCGCGCCAAACATTCTCCTGCAAAATCTCCCCGCACAATATACAGCCCGACTCACCTGGGCGCTTCTTCCTCCTCGCTCCAACACCACCTGCAAACTTTCATTGGGGTTAATAAGTACAGCATCACGATGCGAATTCAGACTTTGTACAATTTCCCTCTCTTCCTTCTGCGAGTGCTTTTCCAAGTCTGGCGTCTCTTCAATTCCAATTTCCACTACTATTTGTTCGGTTTTAATTTCTTTTTCCTTTCCCTCGACGACCGCTGGCTCTATTAAAATTTTCTCTACTTCGGTGGTCGCCGGCTTCCCCATACCCCGGGTCGCGATCTCTACCCCGGTCCATGTGACTTTGCCTTGCTCAACGTCGCTTCTCCCGTGCTCCTCACACCGCGCCACCTCGTTGCGTACAAATGCGCTTTTGCCGCTTGACCTGCGGTCAAAGTCCTTCCCCAATGCTTTTATCTGGCCACCTATTCGGGTTCTAAACCCTTTAATTTGGCTTCCCATCTCCCTACAAAGTTCACAACTTTGCCATGTCTTCACCCGTCTTGACCAAAAAGGGCCTCATTTCAGCCATAAATGCTTGCATGTCTTTTAACGTTGGTACAGTGGGCGCGGCTGCCGCGACCATGTGCGAGGCGCCGCCATCTTGTGCGCCTGCAACCCCCTCTACCGCACCTTCTTCAACCTCCTCTTCCATTACTCCCACTGCCTCCCTGGGGTCCTGGGTTGCCTCTAACCCCTCTTCTATCTCCCACACCGGCATCCGATCGCCTTGACTATCCATGGCACGATATAAATTTGGTTTTTAATAATAAATTTCGGCCGCTCGTAATTTCGACCAAATTTTTCAGATGGATTAAAAATTTGGTTCGGGATTCATAGTGTAGGCTGCTATGTCTTAAAAATGGCTGTCGTGTTTTTTTTTTGTTAAAAGCAAAATTCCACTTGATTCCTTGTCTTTGGGGTGTCACATGTTCGAAAAAATAGGTTGTTAATTTTTTAAAACGGATTAAGGGTGTCAAATCCAAGATGGCCGCCAAAATATATAAATTCCATTAAAACTGGTATTCTGAACACAGTATGAGGTCCAAATTAATGATAATACCCATAATTTCAATACCAAGGAGTTCAAAAACAATTAATTTCAATATGGCAGTCAAATTCAAAATGGTGGAAAAATCCAAGATGGCCGCCACTTCTTAAATAACCACAGTACAAAAACTTAATGTTCTTGATAACACAAATTGTGAATGAAGGAAAAGGTCCATTTGGTGGTATTACCCACACAAGCAATGCTTAGCCGTTGGGGAAATATGTTACTGATTCGTTGAAAACGGTGGATGGCAGCCATCTTGAATTTTAAAATGGCTGCCATTAGAAACACAGGCCGATCTTATTATTTGAGTGAGTGAAAACGTCTACATCCTCTACCAGTATTACAATATTGATTATAATCTTGACATTAATGTACAAAGCACTGTTTCTATTTTAGGTTACTATGCTGTCAACCATGTCCATCCCCAGATTTTGAAGTTCAGGACAGATTAGCAAGCAAAAAAGTTGTTAGCTGTACCATGGTAGGAGTCCTTACCCACTCAAGATATACCGTATCTGAACAAGCGTTTTGATAGTAGCCAGGTTAGTGAGTAGTATTGGAAAATGAACCAGAAACTTAAGCAACAAAACAAGAGAAACTGAATAGCAGAAAACAATTTGCATTGACTGTAAAGGCGGGCAATGGTCCTTCAATTATCCTTTTTATACATCCACGGTATGTACTGATTCCTGTCATATTGTATTATATCTGTAGTGCATTAAACACTAGTTGTCCTATGTACACATTTGCTGTTATACTTGTAGGTGAGAACACCCTAAACCCTGTTCCTCCCCTTCTCCGAAGTTTGAACAAGCATCTCGTATCAAAGTTGATAAGAAGCCACGGGTAGAAGCCCTGACGACAAGCACAAAACACAACGTAGTGGATTTATTGCCAGGTTAGTGGTGGATTGTTAAGTGTAGTTACAGTTATATGCAGCAACATTGGATACTTATTATGACGAGTTTGATTCTACATTGATAGTGTTACTGAAACAAATATCAAAAGCTGTTAATACATCAAATAGTGATATCTTTTTAAAATGGTGTCACTACAACTATCATGATGTATACCTCACTCTCCTTAATTTGAACCTATAGGTGAGGTTGATACCCGTGATGGAAGCTCTTCCCCCCGACAAGAGGCCAAAATCCGTGGATTTCAAGCTGTGTTTTATTTGCTAGACTGGTGTTCGGCAAGCTGACTACAAAAGCTATGTAGCAAAACCTGCATTAGATTCCATTCAGAATATCATTGACTCTGCTCAACTGCGATATGGATATGGAGACACAGACTATGCTGAACTGAATGCCCGTGTTCAGGACTTTTCTGCAGAACAACTGATAAATTAGGGTGTTTCCTATCACAAGAGATGCTATGCAAATGTTACGCACAAAGGTAACATTGATAAGGCAAAGACACGATTCAAAAAGGCAGCATTAGTGGGAGATGTTGCTGTCATACGACAGAAGAAGATAGGACGTCCTTCTTGTTCTGCAGCGGATTCTCCTTCGACGTCCGTGAGAGGTAGAAGAGAAAAATATACTGACAACATCAAATGTGTTGTGTGTGCTGAAGACACAAGAGTCAAGCTCCATGATGTTGCAACCAAGAATATGGGATCCCAGTTTATGGAAATTGGCCGAAACACAAATGATGTAAATCTGAAGGCAAGGCTAAGTAATGTTATTGCAGCAACTGATCCCCTAGCAGCAGTTGCTTATGATATCAGATATCATCTACCTTGCTTTGTAAAAGCAAAGAGGGACATTGCAAGAGCGAAGGAACCCAGATCAGCAAAAAAATTTGGCCAAGCCATATCTGACCTTGAGATACTTGAAGTAATAGCAAATGAACTGAAAACTAGAGAAACTGCTTTGAACATGAATGATATTCAAACAACTTACATCAACATATTAGAAGGAAACGAAGTGCCCTTAACTTCCAAACAAATGTACAAACCGTTCCTAAAGCAGCTGATTCTGGATAACATCCCTGATGTGCACTTCAACAGACCACCAGACAAGACTAAACCTGAACAAGTTCTTCCAACTAAAGTAAAAGAAGCAGCTCTGTCAACTGCCCTAGAGACAGAAGATCTCACAGGAGAATTGAAGATCCTGTTGAAAGCAGCCACAATAGTAAGACGAGATATTGCCAATTCACCCAACTGGAAGTTCCGGGGGACATTTCAAGACTATGAACCACCTCCACTGTTGTACACATTTTGCAAACATGCCATCCAGGGACCAAGACCAATTCAAACTGAAAGGAGGAGAACATCTGTAGATCAAAGTGCCTCCGTTTTAGCACAGCACTTTGTTCAAGCTTACAAATCTGACAGACAGGTGTCGTTTACACCAAAATACTTAGGGAGTGACTTCAGAAACCTCTGCGAAACTCCTCTTTCAGTGGGCTTGGCCTTAGACGTGCACAAGAATACAAGATCGAAGACCCTTGTATCAAAGTTGGAACAGCTTGACATTGGCATCAGTTATTCCAAAGTTATGGAAATTGAGACTGGCATCGCCAATACTGTCAGAAAGCAAATGGATTCAGTAGGTGGACTTTGCCTACCACCTTGGCTAGTTAAGGATACATTTGTTTGGTATGCCTTAGATAACATTGACTTTCTGGAAGCCACGCCTTGCGGTATGAACACGCTCCATGGAACAGCAATAGCTGTTTACCAGTCCACAGACCACAACAAGCCAGCAATGTTGCCCAAAGTCGAAATTGACCGTACATCAAGTTCTCAAACATTGGTTGATGCCGTAGAATGTGAGTATCACACATGCAAGAAGCCGGAGATTATAAAGAAGAAGTTTCCATGCAAGCTAAGCAGCTCTCATCCCATCACAGATATGAGCAAGAAGACCGATATGGCATGGATAATTGGCTGTTTAGATCTCGAGGAACATAGTGATGAAACGCAATCACAAACCACTTCGTCAGAAACACAACTCAGGGAAAGAGATGACGAACCTCAAGCACAAAACGAGACTCCAGAAACACATCTCGATACAGTTGAAGATCAAACACAAGCAACACAAGCAAAATCAAAGTCTCAAGGAACATGGGGTGCTTTTAACTCCCTGCTGTCTTCTTCAGCGAGCCGAACCAATGTCTCTTTAGTTCCACCACTGATACGATCACCACCTACAGACTACGGAACCCTTTATACTGGTCTGATGAGAGCACATAATATGACAACTCAGGTTCTTGGAAAAGACAAAATAACAGTGATGACACTTGATCTCCAACTCTATGATATGGCAATGAAACTATGGGTAGAAAGAGATGAAATGAAGAAGCAGTTCCTGTTTCGGCCTGGTGAGTTGCACGTAGTCTTCTGGGCATTGGCGGCATTAGGCAAATACATGGAAGGAAGCGGCATTGACCAGGCTTGGGTCGAAGCTGGACTATATTCTCCAACAACCGTAACGCAAATCCTAAATGGAAAACATCTCTACAGGTCCCTAGAAGCACATACTGTAACATTGCTTGCTCTATACCATCTCTACTTTGACAGGTTCCTAACAAAAGCACCAGAAGAGAAAGTGTTCCTAAGTGAAGCGTCCATTGATTTGGAAAAAGCATATCAGAAAGATATCAGCATGAACACAGGCAACCGTCAAAACCTCAGAGATGCCGTCAGAGAAACCATGACCATGTTCGAATCTAGAGATATCCTCACAAAGTTGGGACAGTTTGAAAGCAATCCAGCACCAATTCAACACTACATCCGTAACTACTTGAGGCAGTTTGAAACTATCCTTCAGTATATTAGAGCTACCAGACAACGGGACCTGCTGCTGCATATGGAAAGCACTGAAGCTCTTATCAAGTACTTCTTTGCTCACGACTACCTGAACAATGCACATTTGCTCCCTTTGTACCTGTCAACAATGCAGCAAACAGAACAAGTTTTTCCAGATGTCTGGGCAGAACTCCTGAAAGGAAATTTCTGTGTGACGAAGGGGATTGCTGCATTCACTTCAATAGGTCCAGATCACGGAATTGAGCAGGAGAACCGCAAACTCAAGGTCATTGGAGGCATTACTGGAATAACCCAAATTGAGAGAGCTCTAGACCGTTTCTTCCTGATTGCACCTGACTTGTCTAATCTAGTAGAGGAGTTTCAAAGAGAATATGGCATGGAAGGTGCTGATACCAGAGACCAACACCACGAGATCACAGGGGGAAAGTCCACCTGAGTAATGAGAAATTCCGCTAGATTGACAGAGGTATTTGTTGTTCATGGAGACCCATTCGTAACCGATGAGAGTGACCTGTGTAACCTTCTTACCAAGAAAGTAATTGATGAAAAGGTAACAAAGGACATAGTAGACCGCGATGCCATCGGACAACAGTTGTTCCAGACATTTGTCAAAGAACGCCTTACAGAAGGAAAACTTTCAGTGTGGGATCCAATGAAGAGAAAGAACATAGGCACTTTCAAAAGTGCCAACACAGTGAAGAAAGTGAAAGCAGGTGACAAACTCATTAAAGTCAAAGAAGAACGAGGACTCCTACAGAGGTTTATAGTGGCATCAAGAAGCCGTCCAGACCTTGATCTAAAGGACTGTATTGGGAAGTATGAATTTGGAATTGTTCCACGTGCCCTTTTCGCTTCGGATGGGTCACTTCTCCTAGCATATGACAAGGCTAAGGTCCTTCATCATCTTGAAGCGCTAGTTACCAAGGAGCAACCTAGCCCAACATAAGCCACAAGCGATCCAGCTAATGCCATACCGAGTGTTTCTGGCGACCAAGTATCGAGTGAAAACTCCCAAACTGAAGTACCACCCCAAGCCGAGGCGCCTGAAGTACAAGAAGCGCAGCCTGAGCAAGAAGCTTCAACTGACATGTCCGACATGTCTGAGAAATTTAAAGTTGTAGTCATAGATGGCATGGCCCTCGTTAACTCCATCTCCAAGACAGACAAAATGAAAACATGCAGTGATTTTGCCATGTCATTTCTTGAAAAGCTTATCAGGATTGCAGCTATCTACGACGAAGTAAGACTGGTATTTGACAGATATGTCGAAAGTTCTCTGAAAGAGCAAATGAGAAAAAAGAGAACAAAGGGAAACTCGACCTACTATCACATCCAAGATAGTACACTGATCCAGAATATTTCCTTGAAGGACTTCCTTTCAAGTGTCAAAACCAAGGCAGAACTTGTAGAGTATTTAGCTGCAAAGACTCTGGATCACAGCAACAGCTCTGCCAACAAATTGAAGAAGTTCATGGTAACCTTCGGCACTGAGACAAAAGGCAATGTAAGTGTGCCTGATGAATTGGTAAAACACGGTCATGAAGAAGCGGATACGTTACTCTTGCTCCATGCCCTAACAGTTAACGGCGATGTAGAACTTGTAATAGACTCTCCAGATACCGATGTTTTCTTGCTGATGATCCACATGTATCCACAGCTACCTGCTGAGACATATTTCCTTACCGGAAAAGGAAAACTGAAGAGGAAAATTGCAGTCAAACCTATCTTTGAAAAGTTAGGAGTTAACCGCGCCTCAGCTATTCTCGGGTTTCATTCTTTCACAGGATCAGATATGTGTGGCAGGTTCGCCGGCAGGACAAAGGACTGGTGTATGAAGGTGTTCATGTCCTGCGATGATATGATACTGGATTCACTTGCTTCACTTGGCAAATCAGCTGCTACACCCTCTCCAAACGCAATTGACCAACTGGAAAGGTTCGTTTGCTTGTTGTACAGATCCAAAACACACACCAAAGTAAATGCACTACGATGGTTCTTGTACTCAAATCGACAGGCCGAGGGAGAGAGTCTGCCTCCAACCTCTGGATCATTGACACCACACATTCTGCGAGCACATTATATTGCAATGATATGGATGCAGGCATGCGAAAGTCAACCGTCCCTTCCTTCTCCCACTGACTACAGATGGAAGTCAGAGGAAAATAGATTTCTTCCGGTGATGTGTTTGAACCCTCCAGCACCAGAGGCCGTGACTAAGCTGGTAAAATGTGGCTGCAAATCAGGATGCAAAGGAAACTCCTGTAGTTGCTGCAGCAATAAACTCCCATGCACAGAGGTCTGTAGCTGTTTGAACTACGGCTGTAGCAACAATGAACAATCAGCTCAGAACATTGTGGGAGATGAACACGAGGACTTGTAAGGTAAAACGGATGATTGTGAGACAGGAATATTTAAATATGGTCAAACAGGAAATTACATAACGCTATCATTGTTATAGCAATGTGGACCTTTGTGTAAAACAGTGGTAGCCATATTGGATTTTCTCACTATTTCTCACTATGGCTGGCATCCACCGATTTCAATGAATCAGTAACATGTTTCCCCAACGGCCTAGCATTACTTATGTGGGCATTACCACCAAAATGGACCTATTTCATCATTCACAATTTGTGTTATCAAGAACATTAAGTTTTTGTACTGTGGTTATTTAAGAAGTGGCGGCCATCTTGGATTTTTCCACCATTTTGAATTTGACTGCCATATTGAAATTAATTGTTTTTGAACTCCTTGGTATTGAAATTATGGGTATTATCATTAATTTGGACCTCATACTGTGTTCAGAATACCAGTTTTAATGGAATTTATATATTTTGGCGGCCATCTTGGATTTGACACCCTTAATCCGTTTAAAAAAATTAACAACCTATTTTTTCGAACATGTGACACCCCAAAGACAAGCAATCAAGTGGAATTTTGCTTTTAACAAAAAAAAAACACGAAATGACATAACAGCCTACACTATCAATCCCACTCCCCGACACCAATTGTTGCGGCCAATAGCACAATTGGTGTCCAAAATTTGGTCTAAATAAATTTAGACCCAGGTTCCAGATCCCAACTCCTGACTACCAATTGTTGCGGATCTCGGTTTGCGGCGCTCCCCTTACCGAGGGGGGTTTAATCCCCTCGTCTATTAAGCTGGCCGTCCGAGTCCTAGAAGATATCGCGCTCCTTTGCGGGGTTGAGATTTACCAGGGTGACTGGTCAATGGGTTCCCAGATACCTTCGCCAACCTCTCCGCAAAGCAGGACGATACTTCTGCCCGAGCCACGGACAAGATGGAAGATTGCTGAGCGGTTTAGCAATCCGAAGCTCGAGCCGTTAGCAGAAAGACTAACCCGATTCTGAGCGGTTCCTATAACGTGCCACCGATATTCAATTGGGGACAGGACGCAAGCGACCGGATGAGAGGAACCAAAGTAAAGCAAGAACAAATATAATTTATTAATTATGTACAAGAAACCCGAAGAGGAAATGAAAGAAGGGAATATACAAGAAGAAGAAGAAGCAGTGACACAGGGCAGCCTTAAACAGTCTTATATTATCACACGCCCAGGACAATACAAACACACTTACACGAATGGGGTGGTGGTGGTGGTGGGAAGAGAAGGGTCCAAGCAGATGGTTCCAGGCTCCGGGTTCGCCGCGAAGAATGGCAGGCAGCTTCGCGTGTCGTTGGCGCACGACCGGACCTTACATATGCGAGGGGCGGGGATGCTCCATGCGTATAGCGTGCCGAACGCTCTCAAAACCAAACGGCAGTTCGTATCAAACGATCGTTCCAAGCGATCCTCTGCGCAGTGTTCTTATCATCCACCGTCTCTGCGCTGTTCTCTCAATCGCAACGGTCCCCTGCGCAGTTCTTCATCAATGGCCTCCCCTCGCGCATCTCTCTCATCTCTTTAGATTTGACTCCTCTCTCCCTGGCGCATCTCTCTTAGGTTTGCCTCCTTCTCAGGTTTGCCTCCTTCTCTCTCCCTGGCGCATCTCCCTCAGGGCTTGGCGCTTGCGCTTTTATAACCCGCTTAGAAATCAAGCCGCGCTTCATCGAGCCACACCTATTAACGAGCTCACCTCAGCCCTGGCTGGCTGGTGGGGGCTTACCGGCCACGCCCTGGTGGTGAGTTGACGTGGCCACACCTCGTTCTTGCCGCCCCGCCACCTTCTTCTCCAAGCCCGACCTCGTGTTCAATGGTGGCTGAGCCAGGCAGCGAACACTACTGGCAAGCCCAGGAACACAATTTGGAGGAAGGCTACGCCGCAATATGAATTAACAAGGGGGCCTACTCCTATTTAATTAATACAACGCAGATTCAACTATTGGGAACAGATCCTTACCTGAAACACATACTAATGAAATAACTAAAGGAGAAGCCTATGGTGTGCTTTGTGTTGCTCATGGCCTAACTAGGGTGTGACCTTTGACCTTTTACACCAAAAATGGGAATATTTACAGGGTATTATTTATAAGGGAATATTACAGATATTTACAAAGTTGAGGGTTCTAAAAACCACAATATATATATATATATATATATATATATATATATATATATATATATATATATATATATATATATATATATATATATATATATATATATATATATATATATATATATATATAAATATACACACACACACAGTCACGTGAAAAAGTAAGTACACCCCATGTAAAGTTTTGACTTTTTCAACATATTTCAACATACAGCTATTTGATCTTCATTTCAACAATATTGATAGATAAAGGTGATATAATATAACAAATATCATGAAACATTTACATTTTGTAGTCCATTGTATAATTTAAATAAACATAAATGCAAATTTCGCATGTGGAAAAAGTAAGTACACCCTTGGCTCTAATAGGTGGTATTGCCCCATTTGGCAGAAACAACCTCAAGAAGGCGTTTCTTATATCTGTCTACCAGTCTCTGACATGGACTGGGAGAAATTTTTGCCCACTCCTCCATGCAGAATTCTTTCAGCTGTGCGATGTTTGAGGGGTTTCTTGCATGCACAGCTCGTTTCAAATCCCCCCACAACATCTCGATGGGATTTAGATCCAGGCTTTGACTTGGCCATTCCAGAACCCTCCATTACTTTCTTTTCAGCCATTCCTTGTTGGATTTACTGGTATGTTTAGGGTCATTGTCATGTTGCAAGGTCCACCTTCGGTTGAGCTTCAACTTTCCAACAGATGGCCTCACATTATCCTCAAGCACCCTCTGGTACAATGAAGAATTCATAGTGGATTCTATGATGGTGAGCTGCCCAGGCCCTGATGCAGCAAAGCTGCCCCAAACCATAATATTGCTATGGTTTTGAGATTGGCACATTGAGGTCATTAAAGGTGAAAGGGTTGCCCCCCCCCCCCCCCATAGTTAGTCACACGAACAACATAATGGCCCATTTGTAGTATAGTTATGTCTTAGTATGTGTAAGAATAGGCCATTTCCCCTCTTAGTGCCTGCGTTGTGTAAAGACAGGAAAATAGGCTCTACTTGCCACCGATTTCCCAGCCACCCTAGCCTCGATCCAGTTTGTTAAGCATTGGCTGCCCACTATTCGAGTAACACGAGGTAGGCCTAAAAAGGGTGGGGGCGGCGTTGAGATCGGGAGCGGCAGAAGGCGATGACGGTAAAAGCCACCAGCCAATCAGGGCTCTAGCGGCATGCCGTGAGAGGGCGTGGTGAGGCACGTCTGGTGAGTTCGAGAAGGTTCGCGGGGCGTGCCTTCGCGGGGCGTGCCTCGAAAGGACTCGCAGAGGAGAGAGAGAGAGAGAGATAGAGGACTCGCAGAGGAGAGAGAGAGATAGAGGACTTGACTTGCACCAGTGGCACGATAGGACTTACCAGCAGGATGAGGACCTTAATGGCGGTGGCGAAAGGATTCGGACTCGCAAGTGGAGAGCGTCGCAAAGGACTTGTTAGGGATAAGCGCGTTGTTTGAGGACTTGCGCAGATAGAGAGAAGAAGAGGCATTGAACTGCACAAAGTACGCGGGCGCAGCCAGGCGCGCCGGTAACGCATATTGCGCTTTTCACCCACGCGAGTAAGCGCGGCCATAGCCGCAAGTGAATAACCGCCAGCCGCGTCAAAGTCCGCTCCCTACCAATTCGCCCTGTGATAACTCGCTCCGTTCAGACAACACGCGGAGAGTTCCTGCCTTTACCGACTTCCATCTCCAAAGGACGTACCGGGGACCGGAGAGAGAGCTGCACGGAAGCCATCCCTGGATGCGCTGGTGAACATCGTCCTGCCATCTGCAATCCCCGTGTGAGTGTGTGTGTGTGTGTGTGAGACGGGCCCGTGTCCATGGGTATTAAGTAAGATTGTTTTTAAGGATTTGCCCTGTCTCTGCTCTTGAATCATTGTGTATAGTGTAAATAAACCTGTTCTTCCTTTCTGATTCGATCGTACCCGTGATTTCTCCATTGACTAAGCGTGGTTCGAATAAAACCACTTGAATCGGGTTCCACCATCTAAACGGTGCGGATCGCGTGTACGCAACCGCTTGGCGTATCAACACACGTGGTTCATGCGAGGCTTGTCTCCTCGCTTCAGGGCAGCGCGAGTATTTAGGTAATAGCGAATTTGGTCCTGATACCCTATTTCGCGCTGTCCGGAAGGGACATCATAGGTCTCAGGTCGCGCCTGGTCAGTCAAAGACAAGGGGACTAATCCCCCCTTGATAAGGGGAGAAGGCCGGCGGCGGATCCGCAACAATGTTTCCACCACCATGCTTTACAGTTGGTATCAGGTTCTTGTGGTCAAATGCTGTCTTTGGTTTTCGCCAAACATGTCTTCTGGTACTGTGGCCAAATAGCTCTACCTTTGACTCATCTGTCCAGAGCACATTGTTCCAGAAGTGCTGGTCTTTGCCTAAGTGTTCATTGGCAAACTTTAGTCTTGCCCTGATGTTCTTTCTGGACAGCAAAGGTTTCCTCCTGGCACACGTCCCAAGTAGATCAAATTTGTGCAGCCTCTTTCTAATGGTAGACTCATGCATTTTGACATCAACAGTGGCAAGAGCTACCTGTAGGTCCCGTGATGACATTCTGGGGTTCTTCGAGACTTCTTTCAGCATCTTGCGGTCGGCTCTCGGGCTGAAATTGCTGGGGCGGCCTGGCCTGAACAAATTGGCAGTTGTTTGGAATCTTCTACACTGTAGATGATCTTCCGGACAGTCGAATGATCGATTTCAAATTGTTTGGAGATCTTTTTTAATCCCTTCCCAGACTCGTAGGCATCTATAACCTTCTTTCTGAAGGCCTCAGAGAGCTCTTTTGATCTAGGCCTAGTGACGCCGCACACTTCAACAACAAAGAGCAAACCAAACTAAATGTCTGAGGTTTAAATAAGACAGGTTCCTCCAAGATCCTCTCTAATGATGTTCTAATCATTTGCACCTGAGCTGGTGCACCTGATTCTAATTTTAGGTATTTTAAGTAGTGATAAATGTCGGGGTGTACTTACTTTTTCCACATGCGAAATTTGCATTTGTTTTTTTAAATTATACAATGGACGACAAAATGTAAATCTTTCATGATATTTGTTGTATTATATCACCTTTATCTATCATTATTGTTGAAATTAAGATCAAATAGCTGTATGTTGAAATATGTTGAAAAAGTCAAAACTTTACATGGGGTGTACTTACTTTTTCACATGACTGTATATCAGTCAGTATAGTCTCAGCAGTATCAGGTTTAGTATAGTCTCGTATAGTCATATATATATATATATATATATCAGTCAGTATAGTCTCGGCAGTATCAGGTTTCGTATAGTCTCGTATAGTCTCGTATAGTCATATATATATATATCAGTCAGTATAGTCCTGGCAGTATCAGGTTTAGTATAGTCTCATATCGTCATATATATTGTTGCGGATCTCAACGTCGGCCCCTTTTCCCCTTACCAAGGGGGAATTAATCCCCTTGTCTGCGACTGACCGACGTGAGTCCTGAAGCCGCCCAGCTCCCTCCAGAGAGGCAGGTGAGCAACCTCGTTCGAGACTGCGGACAAGATGTTATTTGCTGAGCGGATTAGCAGCCGCGGCTCGAACCATTAACAGAAACTAGACCCGATTCTTATGCGTTGGCCAAATCGTGCCACAGGTATTCAATGATGGAAAAGACAAGGACGAACGGATGTGAAGGAAAGAAGGCAAGGTAGGAAGAACAGGATTTATTATTATTTACACAAGACTAAAGGAAGAAAAGCAATCAAAGTAACATACAGGAAAATGGAAGGATCAGAAGGACACAGAGCAATTTCTAGCTTATCTATACAGGCTTAACTTATACCCAGGACAATACAGACAGAACGAACTCACTCACACGAATAGGGAATTGCTGATTGGATTGGCTGGAGGGAGAGGAAGGTGGGACCACAAGGCTGGAAGGTTTGGCAGGGCACACAGCAAGCAGGTCCTCTCCGGGCTGGAAGCGAGCAAGGCGGCGGCGGCACACGTATCTCGTTCGTTGCACGCGGCAGGGCTGGTTCTTGCCTCGACACGCCTCGGGCTCTCTCGGTCATCTGCTGCCTCAATCGTCTGCTGGTGGGTGCTCTCCCCCCACGGGTTATATAGCCACGCCCTACCAAGCCATGACCACACCTTACCAAGCCGTGCCCACCGAGTCCTGGTTGGGCACAAGGGCTTCCTGGCTCCACCTCCTGAAGACGATGGGCCGGCCACGCCCTTCTCCCCCGAGTTGACCGCGTGCGTAATGGAGTCTTGTGGTGAAGAAAACCGCCCAAAGTTACTGGCACTTTGAAGAGGCCATGGGGGCGTCGGAGGGATCCTATCTTATTTCAATTCGGTGCAATGCAGGGTCAGCTAGTGGGAAACAGAGCCTTAAACTACATAGAATAAGAAATATCTATTTAGAAGGGTATATGGTGGCCTACGTGCTTGTACATGGACTAGCTACGGTGCACTCATTTCAATTAACAGCCAATTAAAGGGCAAATGTACATAGGAAATTTTAATCCTAAATTTACAAAGTTAAGGTTCTAAGAACCGTAACACAGCACCCTCATTCCTCATGGCACGTCTCGGGCCGACAAAACTTTAACTTAGTGTGGCACGTAGGTGTAGTTCCCTCTACAATTAACCTGACACTGAGTGTGACAGTTTTAAAACACAAATAAGTATGTCCCTCTGCTGCATTGCACCCTGCCTAACAGAATCACGCCCACAGGATAACCGAATTGTGGAATTGTTCTCAAAACTAAACATGAACGGTGGGGAGCATTATTTACAAGTGACGCTGATTGTATTTACACTGCAACCCAGGACCTGCGACTGTTCTTTTGGGGGGGGGGGGGGAGACAGCCTGCGCTGCATCGACGCACCAGCACCAATAAAGAGCACCATAAAGCACCAGTCAGTGCACAGTCACCACAGTTCAAAAAAAAACAAAAAAAAAATCATGCTGGTCTTCCTCTTTGGCTCCCTCTGCTGGCCGTTGTCGTTCTTGATGTTGTCTTTCTTGTTCTTCTTGCTGGCGGCCTATTTGGACATAATGATAAAAAGCACAAAACGTGTCCATTTTTATTTATGGCCCACAGGGGCCGACTATGGGTGGTTCACCTGTGGGCTCACCGGGTCCGCAAGCAAGATCTTGGGCCACCGTGGCTGGTCCAGGCAGAGGGGCCATGTCCCAACCCGTGGGGTCCATGAGTGGTGCTCAGCCACAGACATGTGGTCCATAAGTGGTGCGTGGATGCAGGCAGCTGGTTGCGAGGATTCGGGCACACCGACGCGGCCCCCCCCCCCCGCATGCTCCCCTCAGTGCCCAGAGAGCACGATCCATGGGTCGGGGAAGGAAGACAGAAAAGACAGGTGAGTGAGGGGGGTAAGGTCACAAGGGTACACATCAACGAAGGCAATGCAGAGTGAGGTGCGTCTGGAGACTGAGCGGGGAAAAGCTCGTCCCTACCGTACGTCACCCCCCCTGTTACCTACTCTACCCTTGCCCTTACCCCATATGTACACAAAAACCTACACATTTACAAATCCGTCACTACGTCTCGTCCTCCCTATATCTCCCCTAATACCAAATTCGTCACAATCCCACTAATCCAAAATTTGCCATCACCAATTCATCATCAATCCTCATAAGGAGGGAGAGATGGAACAACAACACAATGTCACACCCACGTCATGATGCGTCTCACAATCCAAACACTTGCACAAAAATAATAAAAACAACAAACCATGGCACGGTGTGGAGTTTTGTCACCTCAGGTGAGTGGATGTAGATGGTGCGAGGAGATTTCAATCCTAACTATCCTCTAAATGAATAACACACTTTACACTACCCGGGGTCTTTCCCTGCCAAACCATTGGCCATCTTACTCTCTATGCGGTTTAAAGAACCAAATTCCCATTGACCAAACTGTGGTGCTTCATCAATTTGGGGTCTCACTCCCCCAATTCAACTCCCTGTGCCTTTGCACAATTTCAGGACTGGGTCGTGTGGCTCTCCCAGCAGGTCTACCCACCTGCACACCTCCACCACTGCAGTTGCCTCCGAGCTTACCTGCTCCTTACCCTAACCTATCTACCTGGGGAAGGCCCTCTGGCGCTCTCCCCTCTCGGTGCCCTCTCTGGCACTGGGCTACCCGGTTCCATCCTCCGGATCCTTGGGGCCCCATCCACAACAACTCTACCGGCTCCCAGAGCCCACCTGCGGACTCACCTGGCCGACATCCTAACAGTGGCGGAGTGCCCATTTAACTACACACACTAACAGGCCACACACCCAGCCATTTCCACGTCACTAATGCACCCATCCAAACACCATTCTTCCACACACACCACAGATGCCAATATCCAACCACAATTTACCTACTCCCTCTACTTAACTCTTAAACTACCCTCCCCGGGTATTCGTGATGGGGTCCATTCTCCCCATACACACCTTCGCACCATCCACTCCACTCCACAGTTTCCACCATACTCACTCCACACCATCCATTCCATACTCCATATATTCCAGACCATTTATTCCATACAACCATGCTCACCTGTATTTGCACACCTGTGCCATCACTCCTGGTGCTTCCTGCACCCTCCTTCCTCCCAGGCTTCTTCAATCATTCAATATAATGCACAACCACAATTGTTCCTCATGCACTGCTCCATACACTTTCACGCTCAATACAATCCACACGGCACCTCACTCACTCATACACTGCTCCATACACTTTCGATTCTCAAACACACGGCATCATCTGATCTACCTGGTTTCCTGCTAACTTCGTGCTCCCCGTCTTCCCTTTAAACTAAGCACATCCCACGTCGTTATCATCCATTCTAACCTCTCTATGTCCCAGACTACCTGTCCAATGTCGCTACTTACCTCTACCATTACCTATGGTCATCTCTAGGTCCCTATACATTATATCCTAACCCTCCCGGGCTAGTTTTCACTGCCAAACCCCATAAAACTATAGCTCATGTGCCCCACGTGTGTGAGGGATGGCAGAGTTGCCATCCCACCACATCGGGCAGCTTCCAGTATCAATTTTGCCATCCAATTTCCTGCAAATCAAAATTTGCCAATCTCTGCCAATCAGTTTACCAATCATTTGCCAATCAAATTTTGCCAATCACAAATTCCCTATCCCTACCAAATGTCCTTTAACTTGAGCCTCGGTGCGTCGTTACATCATTAAAACTCGGCTTCGCAAAGCCGAGCAATGAATTTGGGTGGTTTGGTCGCCTGCAGGTTGAATCCGTCCGGCATTCGGTTCAGGGGAGGCGGTTTGATCAGGCCGAGATTCCTCGCACCATCTCGGCGCGGATCCTTACGGTCTCCGGCCCGATGGCTCGATCTCGCCCGGTCGGAACCCCGTCCCCGCAAGGGGGCGCCGTTCCGATCCCTCTTACCTGCCCTCGAACTGGACCGGTCGCCTTGCCCGGCGAGGCCCGGACTCGACCGTGTGGGGCGGGGCCAGGCCCGAATCGGCAACGACGCTTCGAAGAGAAGCGACGCAGCACCGATCCGCGCCGGGCCTCGCATCCAACAAAGCGCACCGCGCCCCGAGTGCTCGCGTCGGCTAACCATTGCCCTAAACGCTGCCCCGTTTAACGTCGATGCCTTACTCGCATACTCGACCCTTTTCACACTCACCAAACCCGGCGTCCCAACGCCGCTCGTATATCCCACACACTTTGTCACAGCACTCGCTCGTGCATTCTCCCCTCGCACAAACTCAGGTCTACTCATAATGCTCACATACTCTTTTGTGCACTCATCCTCACTTTCACACTCTTGTGCACTCATCCTCACTTTCACACTCTGTTGTGCACTCATCCCCTTTCACACTCTGCTGTGCACTCATCCTCACTTCCAGTAACACACTCGCGCTCCGACGCCATTTGTACATGCGCACCGTTCACCTTCACACACCTTTTCTTCACACGTGCGCCATTCGCTTTAACACAGCACACAAAGGACCTTCCACGAACGCCCGGGTGCTTTCGCGATCCCAAGCGCACGAAAAATCCTTTCGTGCCATATACAGTCCGACTCACCTGGGCGCTTCCTCTTCCTCGTTTCTTCACCACCTGCAAACTTTCATTTTTGTTATTAAGCACAGCATCGTGATGTGAGCAGAGACTTTGCACATTTTCCATCTTCCCCTGCCGCGAGTGCTTTTCTAAGTCCCCGGTCTCTCCAATTTCAATTCCCACTACTTTTTCTTTACCCACCTCGACGACCGCTGGCTGTATTAAAATTCCCTCTACCTCAGCGGTCGCCGGCTTTTCCATACCCCGGGTCGCGATCTCTATACCCGTCATTTTACCCGCGCTTTTCTCCGCCTCGCTCCACCAGCACTTCTCGACCTGCTTTACCTCGTCGCATACCCGTGTGCCCTTCCCGCTCAACCTGCGGTCAACCTCCCTCTCCAATGCTTTTATTTGGTCACATATTCTGGTTCTAAACCCTTCAATTTGATTTCCCACCTCCTTTTTCAATTCCTCAATTCTTTTCCCAATTGCTCCCCTTGGATATCTATTTTACCATTCATTTTATTCATGCCAATATTCACTTCCCGAATTTCTTTGGTGGACTTGTCATTCATTTGCCTGATTTCTGACATGAATTGTGCCATTAACGCTTGCATGTCCCCAGCCCTTACTTGCGCAGCGGGCGCGGCCCTCGTCGCCGCGTGCGAAGCGCCGCCATTTTGTCCCTCTGCAACCCCCTCTACTGTGCCCTCATCGGCTCCCTCCATTACCAATTGTACTTCTCCTTCCCTGGGGTCCTGGGTTAATATTAACCCTTTTATTTCCCGGGCGGATTTGTCCCCCACTTCTCCCATTTCTGCCCTTAATTTGGCCCTCTGCATTTCTACAGATGCTCGTAATTGCTCGATGAGTAAATGCAGGTCCCAACCCGCTGGTACCGCGGGCTTGGCTCTTGTTGCCACCTGGGAGCCGCCGCCATTTTGTGCGCCTCCCACCTCATGTGAGGCGCCGCCATCTCGTGTGCCTGAGACCTCCGCTACCACATCCTCATTGCTCTCCTCCTCTCTCTCCCCCATATACATTTCCCTGGGGTCCTGGGTCGATTCTACCCACCCTTCTAACTCACCCACCGGCATCCGGTCGCCTTGACCATCCATGGCACGATTTTAAATTTGGATGTGTTTAATAAAATTTTGGCCACTCGTAATTTGAGTGCGCTAAGCGCACTTCAGGTCCGAATCTCGCTCCCGACACCAATTGTGGCGGCCAATAGTACAATTGGTGTCCAACATTTGGGCTAAATAAATTTAGTCCCAGGTTCGAATCCCAACTCCTGACTACCAATTGTTGCGGATCTCAACGTCGGCCCCTTTTCCCCTTACCAAGGGGGAATTAATCCCCTTGTCTGCGACTGACCGACGTGAGTCCTGAAGCCGCCCAGCTCCCTCCAGAGAGGCAGGTGAGCAACCTCGTTCGAGACCACGGACAAGATGTTATTTGCCGAGCGGATTAGCAGCCGCGGCTCGAACCATTAACAGAAACTAGACCCGATTCTTATGCGTTGGCCAAATCGTGCCACAGGTATACAATGATGGAAAAGACAAGGACGAACGGATGTGAAGGAAAGAAGGCAAGGTAGGAAGAACAGGATTTATTATTATTTACACAAGACTAAAGGAAGAAAAGCAATCAAAGTAATATACAGGAAAATGGAAGGATCAGAAGGACACAGCAATTTCTAGCTTATCTATACAGGCTTAACTTATACCCAGGACAATACAGACAGAACGAACTCACTCACATGAATAGGGAATTGCTGATTGGATTGGCTGGAGGGAGAGGAAGGTGGGACCACAAGGCTGGAAGGTTTGGCAGGGCGCACAGCAAGCAGGTCCTCTCCGGGCTGGAAGTGAGCAAGGCGGCGGCGGCACACGTATCTCGTTCGTTGCATGCGGCAGGGCTGGTTCTTGCCTCGACACGCCTCGGGCTCTCTCGGTCATCTGCTGCCTCAATCGTCTGCTGGTGGGTGCTCTCCCCCCACGGGTTATATAGCCACGCCCTACCAAGCCATGACCACACCTTACCAAGCCGTGCCCACCGAGTCCTGGTTGGGCGCAAGGGCTTCCTGGCTCCACCTCCTGAAGACGATGGGCCGGCCATGCCCTTCTCCCCCGAGTTGACCGCGTGCGTAATGGAGTCTTGGGGTGAAGAAAACCGCCCAAAGTTACTGGCACTTTGAAGAGGCCATGGGGGCGTCGGAGGGATCCTATCTTATTTCAATTCGGTGCAATGCAGGGTCAACTAGTGGGAAACAGAGCTTTAAACTACATAGAATAAGAAATATCTATTTAGAAGGGTATATGGTGGCCTACGTGCTTGTACATGGACTAGCTACGGTGCACTCATTTCAATTAACAGCCAATTAAAGGGGAAAAGTACATAGGAAATTTTAAAACTAAATTTACAAAGTGAAGGTTCTAAGAACCGTAACAATATATATATATATATATTGTTGCGGATATGAGGATTGTATTTTTTTGATTGTATTGTATTGTATGAATTGTTATGAATTATTGCTTTATTCTGGCCCCTCCTGCCTCGAGTGTTGTGTAAAGATCAAAGGGCGTTCCGGTAGTTAATTCCATAAAGCATACATTGAAGGACACTATAATATCCCTGTTCAGTAGTTTATATCCTTATTATGTGTTTTAGGGTAAGGCCTTGTCTTCCATTAAAATGACACTCCATTGCACCAAGTGAAATAGATAGATTCCCTTCATTTCCATTCCCACAAACCTCCATTTCCCCTTTCGTCATGGCCAAGCCTCAATCTGCCAATTACATCCCCTCCAAGTCTCCATTGCCAACTGCACTGGGCAGTTGGCCAGTTTGTTACAGCTGTGGGTTGTTTTCGCCCCAAAGCTGCCATTGAACATGTGCTCGGGTTGGGGAAGAAAGGTGTGCCCGCCCGTCGTCATCAAGGGCGGAGCCAGAGGGTCGCGCGACCAACCAGGGCCGAGGTGAGCACACCGATGGGCGTGTCCTAAAAGCCGGCGGCTTAATCGCCGGAGGCGCTATAAAGGCGCGCGCGCAAGAAGTTGCGAGAGGTCCACGACAAAGAGAGGTCCACGACAAAGAGAGGTCCACGACAAAGAGAGGTCCACGACAAAGAGAGGTCCACGACAAAGAGAGGTCCACGACAAAGAGAGGTCCACGACAAAGAGAGGTCCACGACAAAGAGAGGTCCACGACAAAGAGAGGTCCACGACAAAGAGAGGTCCATGACAAGAGCTGAGCTGAGTTGTGTGGTTTTGGAAAGAGCTGGGTTGGTCGTCAGTGGTGGTCAGTGGTTGCGTTGAGTGGTCAATGGTTGCGTTGAGTTGTCGGTGGTGAGGAGTGATTGAACCAAGAGGAAGAGTTGGACCAAGAGAGAGAGAAAGAGTGGTTGGACCAAGAAAGAGAGAGGAGAGAACCCGTCACGCCAGACCCCCCACCAGCGCGTCGGCTCCACCAAGCAGCTCCGACCCGTGATCCTGCGCACACGACAGGATCGGTGGCATCAGCGGCCTTCGAGGTCCAGCCCGACGTCCCGTGCGGGATCAAGCTCCAGCCACACACCTCCTTCCAGCCAATCCTGCCTGCAATTTCCCCATTCGTGTACGTGAGTTTGTTCTGTTTGTTCTGTCCTGGGTATTTAATTAAGTTTGTATAAGCTAGTATTAGTAATTTTCACTGTGTCTCTAAAAGCTTCTGTATATTATTTTCTTATCTTTCCTTCTCCTTGGTTATTTTGAGCCTGTACATAGTAAATAAATTTAGTAGTATTTTCAACCTTTTGCCTTCGTCTTCCTCTTCTTCACATCCGTGTCGTCTTTGTCTTTTCCCTCATTGAATAGCTGTGGCACGATCTGGCCAACGTTCAGTGAATCGGGTTTAGTCGGGGAAAAACTGTTCGGCCGCGGTGCCTCCGCTCGGCAAACAACATCTTATCCGCGGACCATAACAATATAACAATATATATAACAATATATATAACAATATATATACATATATATATATATATATATATATATATATAACAATATATATATATATATATATATATATATATATATATATATATATATATATATATATATATATATATATATATATATATATATATATATTTCAGTCAGTATAGTCCTGGCAGTATCAGGTTTAGTATAGTCGCATATATACACCTGTGCTCCACCACCATGAGGGAGCATATCAAAGTAGCACACCTGTGCTGCACCAGCATGAGGGAGAATATCACAGTGGCACACCTGTGCTACACCAGCACTTGCCTGCGAGTCAAGACCAGCATAGGATGCCTGTCACACATCCACCCTGTTCAGGTATCCATCACCCAGATCATCACCCAGACCACTCAATCCTTACCTCTCCCTCCATTGTCACCACTCAACCATTCCCTCTTCCTCCATTGTCAACACTCAATCCTTCCCTCTCCCTCCATTGTCACCACTCAACCCTTACCTCTCCCTCCATTGTCACCACTCAACCCTTAACTCTCCCTCCATTGTCACCACTCAACCCTTACGTCTCCCTCCATTGTCAACACTCAATCCTTCCCTCCACCTCCATTGTCACCACTCAACCCTTACGTCTCCCTCCATTGTCACCACTCAACCCTTACGTCTCCCTCCATTGTCACCACTCAACCCTTACGTCTCCCTCCATTGTCAACACTCAATCCTTCCCTCCACCTCCATTGTCACCACTCAACCCTTACCTCTCCCTCCATTGTCACCACTCAATCCTTACCTCTCCCTCCATTGTCACCACTCAACCCTTACCTCTCCCTCCATTGTCACCACTCAACCCTTACCTCTCCCTCCATTGTCAACACTCAATCCTTCCCTCCACCTCCATTGTCACCACTCAACCCTTACCTCTCCCTCCATTGTCACCACTCAATCCTTACCTCTCCCTCCATTGTCACCACTCAACCCTTACCTCTCCCTCCTTTGTCACCACTCAACCCTTACCCCTCCCTCCATTGTCACCACTCAATCCTTCCCTCTCCCTCCATTCTCACCACTCAATCCTTCCCTCTCCCTCCATTGTCAACACTCAACCCTTCCCTCTCCCTCCATTGTCACCACTGAATCCTTCCCTCTCCCTCCATTGTCAACACTCAATCCTTCCCTCTCCCTCCATTGTCAACACTCAATCCTTCCCTCTCCCTCCATTGTCACCACTCAATCCTTCCCTCTCCCTCCATTGTCAAAAGTCAACCCTTACCTCTCCCTCCATTGTCACCACTCAACCCTTCCCTCTCCCTCCATTGTCACCACTCAACCCTTAGATCTCCCTCCATTGTCAACACTCAATCCTTCCCTCTCCCTCCATTGTCAACACTCAATCCTTCCCTCTCCCTCCATTGTCAACAGTCAACCCTTACCTCTCCCTCCATTGTCACCACTCAACCCTTACCTCTCCCTCCATTGTCACCACTCAATCCATCCCTCTCCCTCCATTGTCAACACTCAATCCTTCACCCTCCCTCCATTGTCAACACTCAATCCTTCCCTCTCCCTCCATTGTCACCAATCAACCCTTACCTCTCCCTCCATTGTCACCACTCAACCCTTACGTCTCCCTCCATTGTCACCACTCAACCCTTACCTCTCCCTCCATTGTCACCACTCAACCCTTACCTCTCCCTCCATTGTCACCACTCAACCCTTACCTCTCCCTCCATTGTCACCACTCAATCCTTCCCTCTCCCTCCATTGTCACCACTCAACCCTTACCTCTCCCTCCATTGTCACCACTCAACCCTTACCTCTCCCTCCATTGTCACTACTCAATTGTCGCGGTTCGTAGATCGTAGCGGATTGTCACGACTGAATCCAGTCCGGAAAACTTAGCTTTCACGAGGTTGAAGTAACAGATTCGACCAGAACGTGGAAAAATCCCTGAACTGGAAGTCATTTCGATAGAAAACAATCGGCGTTGTGGCCTCCTATTAACCCTTTCAGTAGCGGATTTTTTTATATATAAAAATACCCCCAGGTACGGGATTAATTTGGCATTACGGGAATGCAACCACGGACTGACGATCTATTTATAGGTATAGTCGATGACGTGTAGTAACGTCATCCGTACACAAAACTTTTTCGCGGGTTGCCGCACTGGACGTCATCCGTACTCAGAGTTAATGTGGACTGGTCAAAAAGCATGTGACCATTGCCCACTGCTCCTTTTGAATGGCGGTCTTTAGTAATGCCCTGAGAAGATCTCATCTTCCCATCCCCACCACCCAGCTCAACGACACTATTTTTACGGCGTAACCCATAGGGCAAAGCCATCTAGAACAGTGTTTGTCCGTCTGTATGTATGTATGTATGTATGTATGTATGTATGTATGTACAATCCATTCAGAAAGTATACCAATCAGAGCTGAGGATCTGGTCACATGACTCGGTGATGTGATTACGTCTGATGTCATTACGGCGGTACAGTGGCTGACTCCACACTCCGGCATTTTGATTCCAATTTCGTTCAGGCCGAACATATCGTTGAACCTGTCATATATCACAATCGCCATGCTCTACCTTTACGTTTTTCATTCAGTGTGAAACACAAACAAACCGATTGTTAAAATGACCATCAAATATCGAAAGCATCGGCGTTACGTCTCTTCCAACAATACGGTACTTATAGGCCTTAGGCTTCATGCCTCATCTTCCGGCCGTTTCGGACAAATTAAGCCCAGGTTTCTTAATACAGCAGTTTATTGTTTCAGTCGTATCGTTTTCGTAATAATAATAATATAGTAAATATAACCATAACACTTTAATCCCAATGTCGTGAATACAAATTAATGGATTTAAGCGGTGTATACTTCATGATTCCGTGATGAGAGGTGTACGAAACTAACAACCGCAGAAGTAAGGAAGTCACCTCGGTTTTTTGATAGCACGTTATTTACCCAATCCTTTTGAGGTATATAGATTACAGTAGATCTTCGCTCAGTTCTGTAAGTAAAACTTACCTCATGGATGTCGAGATTCCTCCAAATTTCTTTGTTTAATGATATAAACAGCATTAGCGACTTTCTAAAAAGGTAATCATGTGTGTTTGTGGTTTATAATATTTTACAAACCCGGCTATGCCGCTGTTAGACTTCCGGTCTTGTTTTTATGATACAAGGGTCATCCCAAACGTTTTGCCTTACACCACCTACATAAGACACATCTCGCCACTGACAAACTTTGCTGATTTCACATTACTAGTACACCCGCTGATTACAGGAGTGGCAGGGAGGGTCGTTCCTCTTTGGGGTATATAGATTACAGTCGATCTATGGTATGCCGGAGTGTGGAGAGATTACAGTCGATCTTAAGAACATTGGGTGCGTGTTCATTTACCAAGTTTCTTGTGGAGAGATCGCCAAATGGTTTAAGCATTCGAGCAAGCACCATTCAAAACCGTTAAGGAACGGCTGGCTTGGCAAGCGCAAGCTAGCTGCTTGGTAAATGAGCACACCCCGGTCTTCCTCCCTTTCAGTTTTGTATCAAACAGCAGGAGCGAGTTTCAGAAGTTCACTACGAAAAATGCCACGCTAGTGGCAGAAAGGGCCATATTATTAACCAAACATTTGTGGGTTATATAGAGTACATTAGATCTTCGCTCAGTTCTGCAAGTAAACCTTACTTCACGGATGTCGGGATTCCTCCAAATTTCTTAATTTAGTGTTATAACGAGCATTAGCGACTGTTTAAAAAGCTAAGCATACGTGTTTGTGGTTTATAATATTTTTACTTCCTGTAGAAGCTGTTGCTCCCACAGAAACGCCATCATAACTATACGCTATTTATACACGTTATCACTGCAGGAAAAACGCCTTGAGTAAGTGGGACATTATTAGTATTAATATTGTTTTGTAATAACATGAACAATATTATTAATGTGTTGGTGTCACATTCCAAGCCTGGAGAGGTAACATTCGATCTTTAACGTCCACCACCGTGGGATCTTTAACGTCCACTACCAAGCTGAAGGAACATTATTCTCCGATGGCACATAAAACCTTAGCACGGATTCGGTTGAGCAATGTGTGCAGCCATGGCGTAGTAATAGTTTGTGGCACTCGTGGCGAAGGTCAAAAATAAAGCCCGCCGCAGGCACTGACATAGTCAGCAATTCCTATTGGGGGGCCACATGAAAGAGCTTAAGCTTCCCAGCAGGCTCAGCAACAGAGCCCTGGAACCTGTTCAAAATGAGAATAGATTTAGATATGTGTTACAGTGTTCAAATGTTGTACAGTCCATGAGGCCGGTACGCATGCGCGGATCCTCACTGGCGGGAATGGCGATGCTTTAATGGCGATGCTTTAGAATGGTACTGGCTGAACGTACTTCATTGAAGCCTGAATGACCCACCGATCTTTGTTCATGACCACTCATTAAAACAATATGATCTCCTGAGATGATTAGGCTTATTAACAACAAAGAATCCGGGAGAATTCCTGTTGCCAAACACACGCCATGTTAAGGTGTATAGAGCAGTTTTATATGTCATTTCATGGCATGGTATTCCTATTACAAAATAAATAACAAAAATAATGATAACATTGTAAAAAAAAGCATCTATTAATACTAATAATATTAAGAACAATAATAATATTAGTACCATCTATATAATAATAGCGTAAGGACTCGACTTTGTTATCCCTTTTACGCCGCACCCAGTGACCCGATGCCCACGGCACTAATGGATTTACGATCTACGAACCGCGCTCTTTGTTTATCATGTACAGCCATACTCGAAAAATCTGAATTAGCCGACGTTGGGGCCCAAAAGCATCCGATTAACTACCGATACGACGCCATCGTATTGGCGTCTGCTGGGCGAAGGCGAAGCAAGCCGTCCGCTGATTGGACAGTTGAAGGCGACAGCAAGCCGTCCACTGAGTGGACAATCCTGAGCATGCATTTGTGCCGGTGTCGGCGATCGTTGTTCATATATGCACTCTTCATTCTCATCTTTCTTCCTAACTCTTACTCGGACAAGCAAATCCCCGATGCCATCCATAATGGTACACTCTATCCATACACCACATCCTCCCTTCCGTGGATGTTCCACGGGTTTCGGCTAGTTTGTCAATAATATGAATACCCCGGTACCGGTGTGTACCCCGGTTTAGAATAGGTACACCGTATCCCTGCGTGTCGTAAGAGGCGACTCGCAGGGTTGGTGTCAGGAAGGGCATCCGGCCATAAAAACATTGCCTCAAAAATAGAACCATGACAATTTGGAGAAGATTGTCATGGGGACCGCAAGGCTAACCCCCGCTCTTGCAGGGAAAATGGCCTTAAAATGCCTGTTGTTGTTGTTGGTGTTGTTGTTGTAATAACATTAACAATATGCGATTATCATTAATTTTGTTATTAAAAGTGTCCTTGGAAAAACGCCACAATAAATCTTCTTCTTTGGACAAACGCCACGATAAAGCTAATTTAACATTGATATACAACTCAACACGCAACCCCATTGATGGCAATGGCGGGGAAAACCCGCTCAGGGGAGAAAACCCCCTTGGGGAGGTGTGGACAAATGAATGCGCTACAACCTTCATTATGTAACTCTTCGTCATCCTGTCAGGTTTGGTTGAGATTGGATAAGTAACGACGGAATGTATTGGCGTCAAAAATTCATCAGACAGACGGACAGACAGACACTAAATGGCGTATTTTACTATGATTCTACAGAATCTTCTTCCTCTTCATACACGTCATCCAACAATCAAACAAACGTTTATCCTCCCAGCACAGGAGCCTCCCTTATAACTAAAGTGTCCTTACCACAGTGGACATGGCCTTGTCCATGTCTTCAGTGGATAGAAAAGCTTTGCCCTTTCAAATTTATTCCAAAAGTTTTTTTTTCCACAAGACTTGCAGAAACGTATTGGTGGATTTCATGTAAACGTTTCTCCTGCATCACCGTCAATTAAACAAGAGTTCACATTTCTTATTCACTGAATCTTTCCACCACGGTCACGTCCATGGTACAAATAGTGAGAAACTCGATACTCGAACTGTGCTCACATTATCTTACTATAATTCACCAAATGTCTGCCTGTCCGTTCCCAGGTACCGCAAAAACGGCTGAACCAATCTCAACGATATTTTGGGTGGGTAATCCTGGGACCCCTTGGAGTAAAATAGGCTATATTGTTTTTCCAATTTTCCAAGTTTTCCAATTTTCCCAAACACAATGGAATAATATTTACCGATATGAACAGTGATGTGGCTTTTGTTGAAATTCTACAAATACTGTTTATACGACGTACCAGGAGAGAGTAGATCGACTCCTGACGAACTCTTCCTATATAAACGTGCGCCTCCGAAGTAACACGGCAGCGTGTGCAAAGCGACTGAGAAACAGGTGTAGCGGCCGCTTCCGTGTTACAGATTCGGCGCGCACTCTTCACACATAAACGTGCGACTGAGAAAGACGTGTGGCGGCCGCTTCTGTTTTGCATAATTCAATCTTTTTTCAAAATGGGCGCCGTGTACTGTTTAGATTTTGATGATTTGCGTGTGATATGATTTAACGGATGTTTATATAAATCGTTTAAAATAAAAAAGCCTTCAATTTCTGATATTTTGCCTTTTCATTTGGGCCTCCCAATTGAAGCCCCACCCGTAGGGCGGGTACCTTTGCTCGTATCATTAATGAAGGGACAACATGGATGTAATCTTGCAATTGTAATACTGTACATACGTATTAGTTTGTCCCATTAATTATTTCTTCCATTTCCTCAAACCCCTCTCCTGTGAATGACATCACAGCCTCAGCTTTCTCATCTGCCGAGGGAAGGAGTTTGGGGACGTGGCTGGGCCAGACTACCATGGCCTCCACTTTTGAGCCACTCCACACCACATTTCCTGGCACACTGGCGCCCCCGTACGGTCGGTTCCCTTTGCTGGCACCTCCCGCTCCAGGCCCGGCGCCGGTTGCCAGCCCTTTCCACTCGATGGGACCATCTTTCCCGACGTACCCCATCCCCCGGTACCACCACCTTTTCCAGCGAGGACCTTACGCAGCCTCTCAGGGATTGCGTGGCACCTCTGCAGTTATGACGCCTTTTGTTTAGAGTCAACGGCAGCATTTTTTTAAAAGCCCTGGGATGGGTCAGGGATGAGTCGGGATCTGAAGTTATAGAGGGTAACCACCCATGCCCCTGGCAATCCCCATCATCTGAAATCAAAAAATCTAAGACCTAACGATCCTGTGGACCATTGAGTAGAATGGCTTGAACGGGTTTCAAAGCATTCGGTTGGTAAATAAGGGACGAGTAGGGATCTGAAGTTTGGGGAGATGGGGGTAACCCCACCCCATGATCCAAAATCCAAAAATCAAAGCCCAGGCAATTGTGCGGGCAACTGTCTTGTGTTCGGGTGTCACGTTTCAGAACAATCAGCCAGGTGATAAGGGATGAGTCGCAAAAACAGCAAAAAAAGTTAACGGATGGACGAGCAGACAAACATCCGGACATCTCGACCCATTGTATAGAGTCATATCTTCAGGAATCACGATGAGATGGCCGAACAATGTTCCTTATTCCCAAATGGAATGTCATTCTCGATCCCGGATCTCTCAATTTCCCCAGGACAGCTTCCACATTTGGAAAGTTCCTCTGACGGATGTTTTTGAGATACATTTGTTTTGAGTGCCTTTCAAAAAGGCGACCAAACTACCTGGAATGGTCTTTAAAGACCATTTTTGTAAATACTGTAAGGTGACTCGTTCAATAGTTTACTTTTCTTTTACAGATGGCGGTTTCTTGGTTCATATTTTTGCTGCTTGGTTTTCAGGTCGGCGTCTATAAGGCACTTGGACAAGCTTTTGTACATATATAATAATCACACATCGGAGATACTTTAACGTCGGTGAAGAGTTCATTCGTACCGGACGATTAACAAATCAAGAAACTATGGGATTTCACCTGGACCTATCCGTTGGAATTGTAACCGAGCATCACAAGCGGCGCCTGGTCAGTTGAGAACAAGGACACCAACCCAACCAGGAGTTAATGGCTGCGTTTCGAGAGACTCCATTTGTGGACACAAAGCTTGTCCGCTCACAGCAAATACAATTTGTCGATTTGTAAATCTAACTTTGTGCAATTATTTTTACCTGGACTTGTGTTCTCCATTCAATATTTGTTCTTGTTTTTGTTTTTTTTTGCAATTGTTACCCTCACCTGAGGAGAAGGTATTGCAATTGAGTCCGTTTGTCTGTCTGTTTGTCCGCACAGAATAAATATGGTTTTCTCTCCAACCGTTGGTCCAATTGATAGGAAATTTTCACCAAAGGTGCAAATCCACCTTTGGATTTTTTAAATGATAATTATGACGTCATATGTCGCATGGTATGGGCGCCATCTTGGAAAAACTGAAAAACGTTGCACCTCAATATCTCCGAAAGCGCTGCATAGAAAAAATTGAGACATGGCTCATTGTAAAGAACTCGCCATGGAGATTAACGTGTTAATGATGATGTCATAGGTGCCTCCATTATGACGTCATAATTCGACAAGTACAAAACTTCATCCGATCAAGATGAAATTTCTTGAATGTCATCCAGGGATAAATTGGTGGAGAAAAAAAAAAAGACTATCGGTCACGTGCTTCGGCCACCATATTTGTTTTCACACAAAAGCCTTGAAAACCACTGAAAACACGTCCTGGCGAGGGTCTGCAATCTGATTGCTCTTTCTAGTTTTATCTGTACTTGTGTTCTCCATTCAATTTTTTTTTGCAATTTTTTTTACCTGTACTTGTGTTCTCCAATTGTTTTATTGCAATTATTTTTACCTGTACTTGTGTTCTCCATTTAATTGTTTTTTTGCAATTGTTTTTATCTGGACTTATTTTCTCCATTCAATTGTTTTTACACACTTTTATTTAACTTCATCTGAACTTTGTTTGTTCCGTTTCAAATATTTGAGCCCTTCATTTTCAAGGTTCCATACGTCCTGGAGAGCTGAAATTTGGCCCACGGTCCTCTTTTCTGGTACATTTTCATCCATCAATATTTAATTTAAAAAAATTGGGTTAAAACTTAATTTAAAAAAGTGTGTAGCCCTAAAACATGTTTTTTCGTTTACTTGTTTGCAATTCTTTTTACATGTACTTGTGTTCTCCATTCAATTGTTTTTATTGGTTTTTTTGCAATTGTTTTTATCTGTACTTATTTTCTCCATTCAATTGTTTTTGCAATTGTTTTTACCTGAGCTGGTGTTCTCCATTGACAAACCGCCAGACAAGGGTGAAAATATAACCTCCATCCACCTTCGGTGGTGGAGGCTTACGGCCACCTTTCAGGGGCGGCGGAGGCCAAAAGAAACAACCTTTGATGAAAAACATGACATTTTTGTGGAATACAGAACTGCCATCACCCAGTGGGGACAACACAACTACCCATTACACATAACCCAAGCGAGTGTCTGTCTGTGTCTGTCTGTCTGTCTGGCTCTCTCTCTCTCCCAACGAAGCAAGTCTTCAAAAAGCAGAAGCTGTTGTCTATTTATGAATGAAAAAAAGAAAGTAGAATTTTTTTTTTTCTTTGTGATGCCAAATTGTGCCATTTGTTCACCAAATGAATATTTGTGTGTCGAAGGCATCCTGCACAATCGTCGTCTATACACGAGTTTTTATTTGCAGAGTCTGTTCAATAAATACATTTTCACTTTCAATGGCATATAAAGTTGGACTGAGGCTTTATTAACTTATTCGAATGTAGGGGCTAACCTATTTATTATGTACTTACACAGATGGGCCAATTTTCCCTCCACTACCTGTACACATTATGGTGCAGTAGTTGGACTGCCTGAACTAAAGGTATGCACACTTGTTATAAGCTGTCTAGCCTGGGTTTGAATCCCGACCCAACTATAAACTGGCATCATGGTGTTTCACAGGCAGGGTGATTCACAAATGTGTGTGTCGTCACTTGGATGGGACTGGGCGTCCCATCTGTCAGCATTAGTTCGTGGATGTTAAGGATCCCACAATGTCCTTCGTGAAGTGTACGTGAGCTATCGCGGCACCATGGAACAAATTCCAAATTCCTTCCCTTCCTACTTCGTTGAGCGGCAGGCCTGGCCAGCTGGTTCGTGAAAGACTTAATGAAAATAACGTGGGAATAATTGGGTCCGTCATACCACGAACCGATGCATGCTAATGAAAGAAAATAACATGAAATGAGAAAAGTGTTGTGAATCGAACTTACTCGAAGTTACGGTCACAGCATCGTTTACTTCTCATATTTTACAGAAAAATGGCCTCTAAACGGTGGTTTAGTGAGCCACAACCCCAAACCAGCAATCTTCACAATATTCAATAAGTTAATGTTAAGATTCAGATATAAATCCCAAATTCTTTGAACAGTCCAAATCAACCTCCTCTACAAGCGATGACAAGTGACAACAACACACACATCCATTATATCAGGGGGTTTACCTGTTGCCCAGATATAGTGGGTGCGGTTAAAGTTGGGGGATGTGCAAGAGGAGTAGTGGAAGCCCACTCGGCTGCTCGGTTTGAGGGAGACCCAGGCTCCAGGCTTGTACCCACCGGCAACAACTCAAAGTCAGACACCACTTCAGGCGGACAATACTGCCGTTTTTAGCAGAGGACGTCTGGTTCTACATAAGAAACTACAACTGCACTCAGGAGAGAGCAAACCTCCGCCTGGTTGGCCATATCACTCAATGGTGAAGAATCACTTAAAAATTAAATAATTCTCATCCGATCCGAATCCATATTCAGATCTTCACTAAAATCGAATCGAATCGTCCTTGTCAGACACCCAACCTGTACATCAAGTTTCTCCAAATCCGTCCACAACTTTTTGACATATCCTGCTACGTATCGTTTTTTTTGGCCCGATCTCCCAATGGTGAAGAATCACTTGAAACACCCTTTTGGTGGTATGAGGACGACCGACCTGTGTAATGTGAAAGATAAATGTTCGACGCTTTGTGACTCCGACTCTCCATACTCCGGCATTTTGATTCCAATTCCGTTCAGGCCGAGCACATCGTCGAACCTGTCATGTATCACAATCGCCATGCGCTACCTTCACGTTTTTCATTCGGTGTGAAACACAAACAAACCGATTGTTAAAATGATCATCAAACGGCGTTACGTCTCTTCCAACAATACGTTACGTTACGTCTACGTATAGATAGGCCTTATGCTTCAGGCCGACACTTCGGGTCGCTCCGGACAAATTGAGCCCAGGTTCCTTAATACAATAGTTTAATCGTTTCAGTAGTATCGTTTTCGTAATAATAATAATATAGTAAATATAACCATAATACTTTAATCCCATTGTCGTGAATACAAATTAACGGATTGAAGCGGTGTATAGTTCATGATTCTGTGATGAGCGCTGTACGAAACTAACAATCGAGGAAGTAAGCAATTCACCTCGGTGTTTTGATAGTCATTAACCCAACCCATGTGGGGTATATAGATTACAGTAGATCTTCCCTCAGTTATTTTATGTATCAATTAACTGAATTAAACCAACAACTATTTTTGAGACCAGCATCGGCCAAAGGTCAACCACTTTTTTCACATTTCTAAAATTGTCAATTTTCATCCGATTGACTTGAAATTTGAATGGGATTTACATAACGGCTTACTCAATTCAACCACCAACTATTTTTAAGATCACCGTATGTCAAAGGTCAACCACTTTTTTTCAAATTTCTAAAATCTTTAATTTTCATCCGATTGACTTGAAATTTGAAAAGGACTTGCATATCAGCTAACTGATTTCAACCTCCACCTATTTTTGAGATCACTATAGATCAAAGGGTCAACATAGGCCAAAGGTCAACAACAATTTCCAAATAGAAAAATCCTTAATTTTTATCCGATTGACTTGGAATTTGAATGTGATTTACACATCAGCAAACTGAATTCAACCACCAACTATTTTTGAGATCACCATAGCCCAAAAGATCAACATAGGCGAAAGGTGAACAACAATTTCAAATTTCTAAAATCCTCAATTTTCATCCGATTGATTTGAAATTTGAATAGGATTTACATATCAGCTTACTGAATTCAACCACCAACTATTTTTGAGATAAGCGTAGGCTAAAAGGTCAACATAGGCCAAAGGTCAACTACCTTTTTTGAATTTCTAAATGCCTCAATTTTCATCCGATTGACTTGAAATTTGAAGAGGATTTACATATCGGCAAAATGAATTCAACCACCAACTATTTTTGAGATCAGCGTAGGCTAAAAGGTCAACATAGGCCAAAGGTCAACCACTTTTTTTGAATTTCTAAAAGCCTATTTCATCCGATTCACTTGAAATTTGAATTGGATTTTCACATCAGCTAACTGAATTCAACCACCAATTATTTGTGAGGTCAAAAGGATTCTCTATTTAGTGCCATTCTGCTTTGTTCTCTTTTGCCAAGTGTCGCTCGATGAGTGATTTTTCATCTGTCTGTTTGTTTGTCACTGGCCTACAGGTCACAATTTTCAACCGATCTTCACGAAACTTCACCAAATGGTGGAGTTGGTCAAAAGCAAGAAGCCTATTGTTTTTGGGGTCAAAAGGTCAACATAGGCCAAAGGTCACCAACTTTACTAAATTTCTAAAATCCTCAATTTTCATCCGATTGACTTGAAATTTGAAGAGGACTTGCATATCTGGTCACTGAATTCAACCACCAAGTATTTTTGAGGTCAACATAGGCCAAAAGGTCAACATAGGCCAAGTTTCAAATTTCCTCAATTTTCATCCGATTGACTTGAAATTTGAAGAGGACTTGCATATCTGGTCACTGAATTCAACCACCAAGTATTTTTGAGGTCAACATAGGCCAAAAGGTCAACATAGGCCAAGTTTCAAATTTCCTCAATTTTCATCCGATTGACTTGAAAATTGAACAGCATTTGCACATAGAGTCACTAAATAGGGAAACTAACTATTTTTTAGGTCAAAAGGTCAACTCAAGTTCAACCTTCCAAAATCATCATTTTTCATCTGAAAAATCGTCACTTTTCTTCCTGTTGACCCGAGCTTTGATCAAGATTGTCAATTTAAATCTTGATGAAATGGACAATTTGCTGTATCAATGGAATTTTTTTTCTTGGGGGTGGGGGGGGCGGATTTTGCAAGTATTGTGCTCTGCATGACGTCTTGTTGTTTGTGTTTTGACATCAAACTATTGGAAACCATTAAAACCAAATTAATTTGCTCATATTACTGTACAACAAAAACATTACGAATTATTCTCAAAGCGGTACATATCTTGAAAGTGAATTTGGTTTGCAATGCACATAATTGTCTGTTACTTATTGACTTAACGATCCACTGGAGTTGTATCTGCAACCTTTGATTAGAATTACTGTGGTAAAATATGGAGACCTAATTTATTTGAAGAAAGCTTATTTACTTCAGTCATAATGCCACGCCCACTAAATCATAACCGGCGTACCACCCGTCGGGGAGACTTGTACCCACCTGTCGGGGAGACTTGTACCCACCTGTCGGGAAGACTTGTACCCACCTGTCGGGAAGACTTGTACCCACCTGTCGGGAAGACTTGTACCCACCTGTCGGGAAGACTTGTACCCACCTGTCGGGGAGACTTGTACCCACCTGTCGGGGAGACTTGTACCCACCTGTCGGGGAGACTTGTACCCACCCGTCGGGGAGACTTGTACCCACCCGTCGGGGAGACTTGTACCCACCTGTCGGGGAGACTTGTACCCACCCGTCGGGGAGACTTGTACCCACCTGTCGGGAAGACTTGTACCCACCTGTCGGGGAGACTTGTACCCACCCGTCGGGGAGACTTGTACCCACCCGTCGGGGAGACTTGTACCCACCTGTCGGGAAGACTTGTACCCACCCGTCGGGGAGACTTGTACCCACCCGTCGGGGAGACTTGTACCCACCTGTCGGGCAAAACCTGGAGCCACCACTAGCCGTGTGGTAGGCGCTTGGGTATGTGGAGATGATGGTGGCGCCTCGTCAGCACCCAGTTGTCCCTTGGCAATGGCACGGTCAATATCGGTATCCCCGAGGGAATTCTGGAACATCTCGGGCTCCGGCCACCTTGGCTGGGTCTGTTGAGCGGGTCAGATGTGGCTGCGATTCCGCCTCAGGATGTTTCCTGTTTCCGTGACACTTAGTACGACCTTGGCTCCGAGCGGGTGGTGGACACAATTGCTGGTTCCCAAGTGTGGGACCACCCAGCCTCCTCGAGAACCCGAACTTGTTGGCCCGGTTGAAGTGGTCCAAGATAGGGGCCAGCACAGCAAGCACGTCGCTGGGCCTCGTGTATCCCATACGACCTCCCCAGCCCCGGCTCCTTCGCCCAGGCCATGCCCTCCGCTCACATATTCATGCCAGGGGAAGGGCTCCTACGTCGACGTTTGTTGTGAGGGAACTCTTATCGGCTATTGAACTAGAAATAGGGATCGAACAAAGATGTGTGCGTATGACGTCACCACGTTTGTGATCCACCATCTTGGATGACAAGCAAACGAAGTGAAAACCATAGTTATATTATAGCCGGCAAAGCCGGTGTTGTCAACAAACGAGTACGTATTATGTCGAAAACCTGATTATGCCTTGGCTCGAGAATCCGAAGCGCAGTGGGCGCAGCCATCTTGCGGATGCGGAAGTATGCATAACAAATGTAAAACGTTCATTAGGAGTTTCTTTCACCCGTCGTCGTTTGATTCACAATCTTATGCACCTCCGATGTATTAATAAAATAATTTAAGACCAACATCGGCCCACACGGGCCTGGTTATCTTCAACAAAACGCGTCACCAAACACCGGACCCAATGAGAGTCGAGCATTTGCAAAAATATTTCTAAAATGAAATCACTCAATGGTGGCCGCCATCGACCGGATGCGGAAGTTTGCATAAAACAATTGCGAAAAAGTTCAATAGGAGTTTGTTTCACCCGTCGTTCTTTGATTCACAATCTAATGAAACCTCAAATTAGTAATTAAAATACGTTAAGACCAACCTCGTTATCTTCAACGAAAATCGTCATCAAACACCAGAACCAATGAGATTCGAGCATTTGAAAAAATATTATTACGCGTTTCGGACGGTGAAAACGGCGTCAAATATTCTAACATTGACGAAGAATTATTTTTTGGAAATCTCGCGGCCGTATGGGATAGTTTTTCACGGCCAGAAATATGGTATAAGCGGTTTACATATTTAGTTTAGAAATACGGATAGTTTTTCACGGCCGGAAATATCCGAAGTTGAGACGGAATTCACCGAATTAATCACTGCAAGCTAACGTCTTCTGGTGGAGGAAGCTGCCGTGCCCGGAGAGAACCAGTCCTGCCAGCGACAGAAGTTAGAAGACTACACACATACTGTGAAAACGTATGTTAAGCCCAGTTAAAATTTCTTAAAATAGGCCTTAAGCTAGCACATCGTATCGTTACTTCCTTAAGCTTCTTGTGACATTTATTGTATGCAGATATTGCCATTGGGGAGGACTGTCTGCTCTTCTCTTTTACCAAGTCTTACCAGGTACGGTACCTACTACACCTACCTACTACCAACTACCTAACCTACTGATACCATCGTGATGGGTAAAATAGGGGCAAGAGGCTTTGGCTTCGCCGGCTCATTGCGGCTTTGCAGTCGGTACTAGTAGCCGGCGAAGCCGGTGTTGTCAATAAACGCGTACGTATTATGTCGAAAACCAGATTATGCTGCATCCCTTGGCTTGAGAATTCCGAAGCTCAATGGAGGCCGCCATCTTGCGGATGCGGAAGTATGCATAACAAATTGAAAAATGTTCAAGAGGAGTTTCTTTCACCCGTCTTTGCTTGATTCACAATCTTATGCACCTCCAATTTATTGTTTAAATACTTTAAGACCAACCTCGGCCCGCACGGGCCTGGTTATCTTCAACGAAAAGCGTCACCAAACACCGGAACCAATGAGATTCGAGCATTTGAAAAATATTTTTTTTAAGCTTATTACGCGTTTCGAAGGGTGAAAACGGCGTCAAATATTCTACAATTGACGAAGAATTATTTTTTAGAAATCTCGCGGCCGTAGGGGATAGTTTTTCACGGCCAGAAATACGGTATAAGAGGTTTACATAAAGAAAGAAAGCTCGGTTTGATTAACGACAGTCACACATTGCCGTTGAAACGGCGCTATGGTCTGATCTGTCGGCACTGATCTTACTGCAAGCTAACTTCTTCTGGTGGAGGAAGCCGCAGTGCCCGGAGAGAACCAGCCCTGACAGCGACTGAAGTTAGAAGACGACACACATACTGTGAAAACGTATGTTAAGCCCAGTTAAAATTTCTTAAAATAGGCCTTAAGCTAGCACATCGTATAGTTATTTCCTTAAGCTTCTTGTGACATTTATTGTATGTCGGTATTGGGGAGGACTGTCTGCTCTTCTCTTTTACCAAGTCTTACCAGGTACGGTACCTACACCGACCTACTATCAACTACCTAACCTACTGATGCCATCGTGATGGGTAAAATAGTGGCAAGAGGCTTTGGCTTCGCCGGCTCATTGCGGCTTTGCAGTCGGGTACTAGTAGCCGGCGAAGCCGGTGTTGTCAATAAACGCGTACGTATTATGTCGAAAACCAGATTATGCATTGGCTTGAGAATTCCGAAGCTCAATGGAGGCCGCCATCTTGCGGATGCAGAAGTATGCATAACAAATTGAAAAACGTTTAATAGGAGTTTCTTTCACCCGTCTTTGTTTGATTGACAATCTTATGCACCTCCAATTTATTTTTAAAATACTTTAAGACCAACCTCGGCCCGCACGGGCCTGGTTATCTTCAACGAAAAGCATCACCAAACACCGGAACCAATGAGATTCGAGCATTTGAAAAAATATTTCTAAAACCAAATCACGCAATGGAGGCCGCCATCGACCGTATGTGGAAGTTTGCATAAAACAATTGCGAAAAAGTTCAATAGGAGTTTGTTTCACCCGTCTTTCTTTGATTCACAATCTAATGCACCTCTAATTTGTAATTAAAATACGTTAAGACCAACCTCGTTATCTTCAACGAAAATCGTCATCAAGCACCAGAACCAATGAGATTCGAGCATTTGAAAAATATTTTTAAAAAGCTTAGGCGTTTCGGATGCTGAAAACGGCGTCAAATATTCTAAAATTGACGAAGAATTATTTTTTTGAAATCTCGCGGCCGTAGGGGATAGTTTTTCACAGCCAGAAATAAGGTATAAGCGGTTTACATGAAGAAAGAAAGCTCGGTTTGATTAACGACAGTCACACATTGCCGTTGCAACGGCGCTATTGTCTGATCTGTCAGCACTGATCTTACTGCAAGCTAACTTCTTCTGGTGGAGGAAGCCGCAGTGCCCGGAGAGAACCAGCCCTGACAGCGACTGAAGTTAGAAGACTACACACATACTGTGAAAACCTATGTTAAGCCCAGTTAAAATTTCTTAAAATAGGCCTTAAGCTAGCACATCGTTTAGTTACTTCCTTAAGCTTCTTGTGACATTTATTGTATGTAGGTATTGGGGAGGACTGTCTGCTCTTCTCTTTTACCAAGTCTTACCAGGCAGGTACGGTACCTACACCGACCTACAATCAACTACCTAACCTACTGATGCCATCGTGATGGGTAAAATAGTGGCAAGAGGCTATGGCTTCGCCGGGTCATTGCGGCTTTGCAGTCGGGTACTAGTAGCCGGCGAAGCCGGTGTTGTCAATAAACGCGTACGTATTATGTCGAAAACCAGATCATGCTGTATCCCTTGGCTTGAGAATTCCGAAGCGCAATGGAGGCCGCCATCTTGCGGATGCGGAGGTATGCATAACAAATTGAAAAACGTTCAATAGGAGTTTGTTTCACCCATCTTTGTTTGATTCACAATCTAATGCACCTCTAATTTGTAATTAAAATGTTAAGACCAACCTCGTTCGTTATCTTCAACGAAAATCGTCACCAAACACCGGAACCAATGAGATTCGAGCATTCGAAAAATATTTTTTAAAAGCTTATTACGCGTTTCGGACGCTGAAAACGGCGTTTTAGAAATCTCGTGGCCGTAGGGGATAGTTTTTCACGGCCGGAAATATCCGAAGTTGAGACCGAATTCATCAAGAAGGAAATTTTATCAATTTTAATCTCATCCAGAATGCAAATGGTGTCATTTTGAACTAGGTACGGTACCTACTACACCTACCTACGATCAACTACCCAACCTACTGATGCCACAGTGATGGGTAAAATAGTGGCAAGAGGCTTTGGCTTCGCCGGCTCAATGCGGCTTTGCAGTCGGGTACTAGTAGACTAGATGGCGTACATACCACGTGACCCCGTGCCGACAAGGACGACCGGCAGCAATGTTTTTGAAGAAGGTGGATTCAAGGTGCATTAACATGGGTAGAAATGATCAAGGTTTTGGATGAGGGAAGATATGAGATGGTGGTGAACAGCTGTTTTAAAGACTTGGAGGGCGGAGTGGGATTGAATAGAGTGCGGAAGTTTTTTCCAGCAGTGGAAAAAGAGGAATGAAAGAGTGAAGGTCACCAGAGAGTCCTGATTGTGTTAGTTTCACCAGAAGAGGTTTCCTGGTAGACCTTGTGCACCCCACAGGAATATTTGGGAGACAGAGCAGGGGGTGCAATGCCGGAGCGGATTCGATAGAAAATATAACGAACCGCCAACCTGCCTGTGGTGAGAGAGTGAAAGGCCCTCATAAATCGTGGGAGATACCAACAATCCTAAAAGCCTTGGTTTCTACAGCGTGAAGCAGCACTAGGTGTGAGGCAGGAGCACCAGCCCAGAGGGGAGAGCAATACTCCATAAAAGTGTGGATGAAAGCTTTGTAGGTGGTGAGCAGCTCAGCAGTGCCAAGGAAGGACTTCGCAGGATGGAGGATGCCCAATTGGCGACTGGTTTTGGAGGCCAGCTTGGACATGTGGCTTTCCCAGGAAAGATCGCGGCAGATAGTGAGACCAAAAAGCTTGAGTGACAGAACTTCTTCAAAGAGGATTGTTGAGAAAGTAGATGTAACGGTTTTCCAGACGGTCTTTTCAGAGAGAAAAGGTGAGTGTGAGATTTATCAGGATTGAAAGATGTGTTCCATGTGTTTGACCAGCTTGGAATTTTATCCAAGTTTGCAGAGAGTTAAGAGGCTGCTTTTTCCTCGGAACTGTCGATCTGAGGGATGAGAGATGGAATGGCAGAGGGTGGCGTCATCAGCAAAAAGATAAAGATTTTCCATAGTCAGAAAGATCACTGATGAAGATTAGAAAAAGCAGAGGGCCCAGAACACTGCCTTGAGGAACTCCAGCCTCATCAGGAAGAAGAGATGAGAGAATTCAATTTAGAGCCCCGGCTGAATACGACGGGAGACAATCTGTGAGCCATGCATGTGGATTTCCATGGATACCATGAGAGTTTGGTGAGCAGGGCGAGGTGCCAGACCGCTCTAGGGAGACAACTCTTTCTTTCTGATTTCCTCGGAACTTCTCTCCAGCTATTGCTCCTGTCGCCCTAAGATATGTGTGATACTATGTAGTTATGACTAACCCTTCCATATAAGCATACCTATGTCTCCAAATGTCTATACGTGTGGAATAAAAGCTGAAAATCAGTGAAAAGTTTTGAATAACTCACGCCATTTTGTTTTACGCACAGTGAGACGCTGCACTTGATACCGAGGAGAAGAAGAAGACGTCCCTATGTGTGCCGGACACGCAGCGACTTGAGAGGCATGCTACGCCTTTTAATACAAATATAAATGCGATCAGAAATGTAAAGTTCTCCCCCCGGGCCCTCTCCCTTCCACACATCTCCCTGCTCTCGGATGTTGTGTTTGTGTGCTTCCCCTTCTCTCCCCATCTTGTCTTCCGCTCGCTCTTTTTGGGTATTTTGTTTGTCTGATTGATTTGTTTGTGAAGTAAATGTTAGCTCTTTCACGAGCCTCGATTCAGTATACAAAAAAAAAAAAAGAAAAAAAAAAGGGGGGATACTTACCAGTAACCACACTATAAGAGACAATACTGCAGTTGAATACAAAGCGATATTCAGGAGATCCACCAAAATGAATGTTGGTGCCAACTGACACAATTATTTTGAAAGGAAGTGGAAGGGCAAGTTTGTTTGTATGAACATAAACACTATTTATGCCCGTGATTTTCTCGGGTTACCGCTAGTGATGTATGAATGCTAAGCGAGGCCTTCGACTTTCAGCAATAGATGCAAAAATACAGCATCATTTATGTTGCCACCCCACAACCCAAACTAAAATCGACATTTATAATAGGCGAACGCCGTCTGTCAATCACACTCAGAGTCGAATCTGCAACACAGAAACACTGCTTGGAGAGAAAAAAAAAAGTTTCTTCAAATTAATCCGAAACCTATGCGAAGGAACATTGTAATTTTTTCAATCGGATCAAAAATTAAGCCTGGGCGGTGTATAAAGCAACAGACCTCCACTTCGATCAGTCCCAATTTTTTTAATTTGCTGTTAAGAAATATGCCGCGATATATTCGCTGTTAAGAAATATGATTTTGGAATTTCGCAGTACTCTATACAGTATATTTATTAGGCTAATGCTATCTGTTCCCCCCTGAAATGTGGAAATGCTCCTCAGTGACAATAAATTCCGTAAAAGTTTCTTCAAATTAATTCATACCTATGGGAAAATTATAATACTGCCTCAGTTTTGCTCTTTCAACAAGCGCAAGAATAAAAGGCTTCCACTTATTTTTCCATCGTGGTAAATCGGGCTTCCAGCTAGGATACATTTACAACGGCCCTCAAAGCCTAAACAGCTCCCAATGTCCTCCACTCCCTCCCAACATGATCAATAGTAGCCGGCGAAGCCGGTGTTGTGAATGAACGCGTACGTATTATGTTGAAAAGCCAGATTTTGCTGGATCCTTTGAGAATTTCGAAGCTTTGACGCACCAAATCACTCAATGGAGGCCGCCATCTTGCGGATGCGGAAGTATGCATAAAAATTGCGAAAAAGTTCAATAGGAGTTTGTTTCACCCGTCTTATTTTGATTCACAATCGTATGCACCTCTAATTTGTAATTAAAATACTTTAAGACCAACCTCGTTCCCCGGGCCCGCACGGGCCCTGGTTATCTTCAACGAAAATCGTCACCAAACACCGGAACCAATGAGATTCGAGCATTTGAAAAAATATTTCAAAAAAGCTTCTTACCGCGTTTCGGAGGCTGAAAACGGCGTCAAATATTCTAAAATTGACGAAGAATTATTTTTTAGAAATCTCGCGGCCGCAGGGGATAGTTTTTCATGGCCGGAAATATCCGAAGTTGAGACGGAAATAGTGGCAAGAGGCTTTGGCTTTGCAGTAGGGTCATATTAAATATAATCATTTAATAAATATAATCATTTAAAACGTATCCCATACATGCACAAGTATTTTCAAATAAATACATCTTGTTTTTCCACACACAACAGTTTCCTGGTGTTATAAATATCGACAAATGGCGGAACGGATATGACGTGGCACACACGTTTATTCCACCAAATATATAAACGATGCCGCCGACAACTTCGTGTTCATACAAGACTTGCTAAGATTGAGGTACTTACCTCGTCTAATACTCAATGGTTGGCAGAATGTGCCACAAACACGTATTTCTGATACAATTATAATAAAAGAGGGCGGAAAAAGAGGTTTATTTGCAAAATAATTACTTCTGTGAAAAACTTACTTTTATGACAATCAATCATGGTATCACATGCGGACACCGGGATATACTTCACGAGGGAATCACAACAGGTGGGAGGAACACCACGCACAACCGAGGTTTTGCCATGTGGTTACATCAATTTTGCGCACGTATTAGGAATGGGAGTGGAATTTATGGATCGATTACATCTCAAAAGGTGCACAATGCCCTGCTGAACCACTCGCCGGGCACCATTTCTATCACTATTTGTTTTGCCAACTGAACCTCATCATACTTGGGCGTTCAAAGATTTCTACCACAGACACAATAGTCCAAGACGTGCCAAAAAGACATGAAGAGCCCTACATATAAATGAAAAATACATTTATGTATTCTCATACTCGTGTGTAGATATTGACAAATAGAGAATTGTTGTTTTGGACTATTGTTTCTCATTCGTACAACTTTTTGAAAGCCACTTGTATTGGGTTATCATTATATGATCAACAGAATGTTATTTAGTTGTACATTTATGTTGTACTAAGTGAATCAATATTCTATTGCTTGCTTTTAACCAAGCAGTATTACAATGTGACCAGATGTACAAGTACATATTGGACTCAGAGTGCGCTTGGACGTAAAGCAGCAGTGCACTGTGCCCGGTATACAAGCAGCATCGATTTGCAGTGTGACCAGATATACAATCAGCAGTGAAGAGTGCCTGGATGTACATGCAGCAGTGAAGTGTGCCCACATGTACAAGCAGCAGTGAAGTTTGCCCGGGTTTACAAGCAGCAATGCATTGTGCCCACAGATGTACAACCAGCAGTGCTGTGTTGTGTGATGCATCTGGTAATAAAGCTCGTTTCTGGCCGCATTTATAATGTCCAACTTGTGTTCACAGAAGTGCCCGGATAGACAAGTGGTGATTGGTCAGTGTTTTTTTGTTTTTTTTGCACTCTATGTTGCAATACACATGAGCTTCGACCCAATTTAGCTGTGCCAACAAATGAAAAGTGTGGGAGTCCCCCCCACCAAGAAAACACGACAAGTATACACAAAAACAAACAAACCATCTCGTAAAACATATTCAGATAGGTTTCTATCAGAAGAAATGCCTTTGCAATAGCGAATTTTAAAAAGGGTACAATATTATTGGCATCTGAACCATTTAACCATCTATAGTACAAATTGATTTATTGCACAAATTTAATTTGACACTTGCTGGGCAGGATGACAGTGGTTAAAGCTCTTCGTGATTTCAAAACGGATGAAGAAGAGCAAGAACAAAAAGCCTGCTAATCATTTCCTGTAGAATATTTTTAATGCCTGGTCCAAGGACTGCTTCGGAAATACAAGAAAAACAAAACCAAATGTTTCATTTTTACAGGACACCATGGACCGCTTGCCTACATGCCTTTATTAGGCCGACCTTCCCGTGGAGTGTTTGTGGTATACAACTCTGGCCAAAACAGTTGATGCCAGGTGCCAAGATACCCACCACCCTTACACCTCACCTTCATGGCCCTACCTTTTTCACAACTCCAAAACATCACTCCACCAGGTATGTGCAGCAACATAAGGCACACATCTGCAAAGTTCTTCACACATTTTAACCACTTAAAAAAAAAAAGAAAGGAAAAATGAACGAACGTTAAAAAACGCGTTCCTCAGCAAGGGAATACAGAGTCCATACTATCGCTGCCAATAAAGCAACCTCCTTTCCAGAGTTTCTGGTGATATTGTTTCCCATGAAAAAGGCCCCAATGTTCAGGTTTTAAAGTAGGTGTCACAAGGTCTTCTTTTGGCCCTGTTGTGGAGATGGACAGCTCATGGTTTCTGCAATGTGTACACGTTCACGGATTTCTTGTCGGCACAATGGGCAGATTTCCAGTAGGTGAGCACAATTCATGCAAATATCGCTGGGGGGAGAGAGGGGATTGAGTGTGGTATCAAGAAAGCCATGCAAAACAGGCAAAAAGAAAGGTTCGTTGAGTTTCCTGACTTTGTAGCAAGCAATTAATTAATTCCCTGAATCTCAAACACAAAATGACATGTCACAGCCTCAAGGCACATGGGACTTTCAAAACTAGATCTGTGAACGATGTGCTCACCTGTGACCACATGGATGTAATTCCGTGTCAGAAGGGGAGTCGCAGCACAGTGAGCACGAGTGTTCCGGAATGCTCATTTTGCGTAGTAAGGCCAATCGCTGTTGTCTGCCAAAACACAAAACAAGAGGGCAGCATGACCAAACACTAAACAAAACATGGGACCAACGAAAAAAAAGAAGAAGCCGCATAGCGAGTCTGATTTGGGATAGTCGAACCGGCAAGTAGAGAGCAGGATGGGCTGACACCTGCAGGTAGCACCTCAATTAAAGAAAAGGTTTCAATCAAAAGGTAGGCACAGAAGATCTCTGCAATTTAATTGAATACGATGAAAATGGAATGGCTGATGCCATCTCAATCGATCTATAGAAAAACCTATAAAATTGCAAACGCTGTTGTGAATTCTGACTTGCACAGCATGCAGCAGCGTCCCATAAAAAGGGAACCAAGTGCCCTACACATTCAAACAGCAAGCCGTACTGGCATTGGGCCAAGTCGAACCGTAAATCCAAAGTTTGCCAACGCACACTTGGTACCTGCCGATTGCTTTGCACAACTTCTTACTCTTTAGGACACCGCTGGTGTTTGAGACTTCTAGTGGACATCCTATGTTTAACTGCACCACTTGAAATTCTTTCACAAGAAGCAATGTTCAACATTTCAAATTGATCATCAGTAAATATGCAGAGCAAGTTTAAACAAGAAAGAGCAGAGATTGCAGACCCTCACCAGGATGTGTTTTCAGTGGTTTTTAAGGCTTTCTTAAAAACAAATATTGCGGCCGAACCACGTGACCGATGACATCATTATTTGTTTTCTCCACCAATTTATCCCTAGATGATGCTGAAGAAATTTCATCTTGATCGAATGAAGTTTTGTACTTTTCGAATTATGACGTCATAATGGAGGCACCTATAATATCATTAACATATTTTATTCCCCATGGAGAGTTCTTTACAATAAGCCATGTCTCAATTTTTTCTATGCAGCGCTTTTGGAGATATAGAGGTGCAAATGTTTTCGGTTTTTCCAAGATAGCACCCATACCACGTGACCTATGACGTCATAATTATCATAAAAAATTATGCAGGTGGAATTGCACCTATGGTGGAAATTTCCTGTCAATCGGACCAACGGTTGCCGAGAAAATCATATTTATTCTGTGTGGACAAACAGACAGACAGACAGACAAACGGACTCAAATGCAATACCTTCTCCTGCGAGGGTAACAAGTTATCTCTATGAATATGAAGTCTTCACATCAACAAGTCTCTTCCATGAAGATATCCCCATGGATTGTTGGCTGCGCCACTGCCATTTGCTTCGACGTGGGGTGGCAGATGTTGAGGCTGTGTCGAGCTGCATGGGTATCCTTTGGAGTGAAGTATTTTTTCTTGGGGACCAATACATGGTAGCCTTGAACTTCACCCATACGAGCGACATCGCTTCACACGTTTTGGATGAGGCTGGAGCTTCTGTGGGCGGTGGGTGTGGTGAGTGATTGCTCAGGTGGTGGAGGGCCTCATCTTTTGTTAACACCCAGTTGGTGACCTTGGGAGTGTGTGGAAGTGGTGATTTCTAGGAGGGTGAGTGAGCGGAGGAGTTTCTGAGTGCAATCGGATGAGTTCAGGAATTGCTGACGGGCGACTCGAAGGTACTGTTTTTTAATCCAGCACATCAGCACATTTTATCCAGTACTTAAACAATTCATGTGGCTTACGGACTTGTAGTAAGTCAATATCTGGATGACTAACGAAACCAACTAGAAGAGGAAGAAGAAGATCACTAGCCAGTGGAGAAAAGCACGTACCAGTCCTTGTAACATCAGAAAGGAAGGATAACTTTAAGTGGCAGCACAACTTATTTGACTTTAACAGCAATGTTCATGTTCCCTTAACCAAACACAATCATGGTCGCTTAACCCAGAGTCAACTGGCATTCTGCATTGCACAGTCAATGATGAATAAGCACAGTGAGATCTGTGACTTCAATCTTTCTGAGAAACCTGATATTTTTGCCATAACAGAGGCATGGCTAAAAGGAGATGGTGATGGTGACATAGTCTTGGCAGACATAAAGAACACTCCGCCTAACTCCGGCTTTCAGACGTTGCCATGCTAACCGGAAGTGCGTGGGTGGTATTTGCATCATCATTCGCAGTGGCTATAAGACAGGGGCCAAGAAACACTGCTTCAAATCGTTTGAATGTCTCGAATGTCTGTAAGCTCTCCGGTCTGTGATTCTCTGAGGTCAACAACATACAACAACATGCATTTTAAGGCCATTTTCCCTGCTAGAGCGGGGGTTAGCCTTGCGGTCCCCGTGACAATCTTCTCCATTTTGCCCTATTTTCTGCAACTCTCCTTGTTAACCCCTTTGCCCGCATTTCTTCTTCCACGATCTTCAGCCAAGTCTTTCTCGGTCACTCTTCTCAACCAGTCACTTACATCCTTCCTCAACACATGACCAAACCATCTCAACCTGTTCCTCTTCACAGCATTAATCACAGGCTCTATTCCCATCATCTTTCGCAATTCATCATTTGTCTTCCTCTCTCTCAACGATACTCCACACATCCACCGAACCATTCGCATTTCCACCCTTTCCAGCGATCGTTGCTGCTCTACATTCATGACCCATGTCTCGCTCCCAGAAATCATATCACTTCTCACACATGCAGCATACACCTTTCCCTTCAGCTTCAACGACACTCCCCTACTCATCAGCACGCCACTCAGTTCCAGAAACTTCTTCCATGCAGATCTCACTCTAGCAACCGTTGCCGAGTCTGATCCACCTTCTCCATTCAGCATGTCTCCGAGGCAGCAAAATGTTTTCACACCTTCCAGCTTCACGCCATCTCCAAGATCCAACTCAACATTTCCTCCATCTGCAGGTCCCTCTGTGCACACCTTACATTTGAAAGTAGCTGCCACACTGCTTAATGACCCTCTCAGACAACTACATTTTTGATGAACCCACTCAGCGCACATTGTACATTGAATGGAGTTCACTCCGACACCCTTCCTGCACACAGCACATGGCCACTTCCCAGTTCTTTCCACTTCACCACATGCTTTACCACTTGCCATCACCTTCGTCTTTCCTATATTCACCTCCAGACCTTTTGTCTCCATACATTCCTTCCACTTGTTCATCTTTTCCTTCAGTCCATCCATACTTTCCGCAATCAACACCAGATCATCTGCATACAACAACTCCCATGGTAAACCCTCCTTTACGTTCTGAGCCAGCACCTCCATCACAGCTACAAATAGTAGTGGACTTAGTACCGACCCCTGATGCACTCCCACCTTCACCTCAAACTCACCACCGTTCCCATCCTTACAGCTGTGCGCGCTCTTTTGTACATTGCCATCACGACTCTGATCAACTATTCCTCCACTTCTAACTTCCTCAATGCCAATGTGAATACTTCACGTGGAACCCTATCGAATGCTTTCTCCAGATCAACAAACCCAAGAAACAACTTATTCCTCTTCTCCATGTACTTCTCCTGCAACTGCCTCACAATAAAGAGCGCGTCTGTCGTTCCTCTTCCTGGCATAAATCCAAACTGCATTTCATCGATCTTCACCTTCTTCCTTATCCTCCTCTCCAACACCCTTTCCAATACCTTCATTCCATGCTCCAATAACTTTATCGCTCGGTACGAGCCACACTCCAGAGGGTCACCTTTCCCCTTGTATCGAGGGACGAGGGTACTCAGTTCCCAATCCACTGGAATGCGGCCTTCTTTCACCACCAGGTTACAGATCTCTGTCATTCTCTTCACACCCCAACTTCCTGCTGCCTTTAACATATCTCCCACAACTCTCGTCGGCCCTCCCGCTTTTCTGCTCTTCATTGCTTTTATCGCTTCCTCAACTTCCTTCTCAGTTATCTTCTCTGCCGGTCCTAAAACTGGGTTACTCTCTATGTTGCCATCCCATTCATTCTCTGCATTCAACAGTATTTCCATATATCTTTTCCATCTTCCTTTAATTCCATCTGGGTCCACAACGATTTGTCCCACTTCATCCTTCAAGCAACTCACCCCCATCACATCACACCTCTCTTTCGCTATCTGCTTTGCAATCCTGAATACCGCTCTCTGACCCTCTTCCGAATCCAAGCGTTCTCCGAACATTTTCCGACATGCCTCCTGCGCCTTTGCTACCTCTTTCTTTGCAGCCTTCTTGACTGCCTTATAACTTTCATGCTCTGCTTTTTCTGCTCCCGTACCCTTTGCCTTCTGCCACTCCTTGAACTTCTTCCTCTTCTCGTCAATCCTCTTTCCAACTTCATCATCCCACCACCATGTTTCCGAGTGTCTCGGTGGTCCTTTTGTCCATCCACATACCTCACCAACGGCTCCCAACAGACTATCTTTCATTGACATCCAACCACGTTCAAGCTCAACCACATCATCCTCTACCATACTCAGCCTCTCTTTTAATGCCTCCCTTACTGTCACCTCTTTCAACCTCCACACCTTCATTCTCGGTTGGTACTTCACCCGCCGAGCTCTCCTCGCACCTTTCACCCTTATGTCGCAGACAACCAAGTGGTGCTGTGAAACAGCCTCCTCCCCCGGGATCACCTTTGTGTCCCGGAGGTGCCCCCTATCTCGCCTACGCACCATCAGGTAGTCAACGGTTGTCGTCGACCCACCTGACGTGTATGTAACAAGCTTATTATCCCCTTTCTGGAACTGAGTCTTACAAATCAACAAATCAGCTCCATCAGCAAACTCCAAAATCCTTTCACCTTCTCCATTTCTCACACCTTATCCGTAACCACCATGAACTCCCTCAAAACCATCCATACTCCTTCCTGTCAAGTAGTAGATTTGTTATTGCCTAAAGTTCAGTTATAGACGTTGGGTGTTAATGTGTTATGATTTATATGATGTCTAAAAATGCTATTTCATAAAGTAAATAAAGGGTTTTTGCTTCGTTTTAGTTTTGGATGAGGAAAAGCTCAAAATGAGGTCATGCTGAACAGATTGTATACGTGTGCTTTTTTCGAGGCTGGTCGTAAAACCACGCCCACATGCGCTTGTTTTTTTGCGTAATGCAAGTAGAATGACATGAACCTATCGTTAACTATATATATTTTGTTTTAATCTCAGCAAACGCATGACTCTGTATAAACATGCTTTGGATTACTCATGTACACAAACCCATAAAATATATGGGTTTGTTTGGCTAAGCATACACTCTTCTCTTTGTGAGTTACAGTTCTGTTTTCTCGGAGCCCAGAAAAACAATTGATAAGGACGGGCTGACTCCCCCGAATGATAACGGTGGGAGGAACCTCTCCCAGTGTTGTTTGTTCCCTCGGAGATTTCCTGATAAAACGTGTCCCTATATAAATGGACTGGGAATCAATGTGTTTTCAGGAAGGCTTGACTTGGCATGTTCTTGCTGTAGATTGCTGTAGACGTCGGTCTCCTCCGGATCCGTATAAGTTGGTTCTTTAATAAAGCTGCGCCATTCCAGGCTATTGTGGACTTCTTTTGCAAACGAAGAGCTGATTCTTCACAGATGGTACCAGGAGTGGGGTGTCAACAGACGCGGAGGACGGGAAACGGAGCCCGAGGGACAGGAGGAAGGCTGACCTGAGGCCGGCGCCGGCACGTTGATTTGAGTAAAGGTGGGAGTTGTTTTATATCAGAGGGCTATTATTCCAAATTCGTACCTTCCTCCCTCGCGCGGGTTCAGTCTCCTTGTCTTCCCCGCTGTCTGCACTCGAACAGAAATTGTAAGTAGAGGCTCATTTAGGCCTCAGAATGGCGTAGCTTTGTTAAAGCCAGGATAAACAAGTAAGGATAAACCAGTAAGGACTTAACAGTAAGCTTAAAGTTACAGTTAGCACCAGGAGGGGAAAATGAGGTCGGACAGCCATATAGGTTGAAACCAGGTGGCCAAGATTTTTCCAGGAAGGAACAGCCCAGAGACAAGATGGGGTATGCCATTGCATGCCAGGGAACGAAGGGCTGTGGCTAAACTTAGACGGCCAAAGGGACATGGCCAGGAAGGGTGAAATGCGTAGGTACCAGGTAGGTTTGACAAGAAGGTAGTGACAACTACGAGGTCAAGCCAGGAAGTTCTAGACAAGAGGTCCAGATAAAGCAGGCCAGGACCTGGTGGACAAGAGAAAATAAATAAGCTCACAGGAAATGGGCCAGGTGAAACAATTAAGGAGGTATTTAAGCAAGCAAATCAGCGGCTAATGCCGCTCGTCCATAATCCGGACCAAGACCCCGCGAAAGGGGAGGTAGCCACCATGCCCCCAACCCCCCCAAGACCTGAGCTCAGTCCCGGGGCTCTAGGCAACAACCCCCACCCCCCCAAGACCTGAGCTCAGTCCCGGGGCTCTAGGCAACACCCCAACACCCCACCCTGCCTTCCCTTTTTTTTTTCACCTCAACCCACCCCCCGTCCAAACCCGTCCCAAAAAATCCTTTTCCTTGAATGAGAGACGTAACATGAATGAGGAATGAATGTATATTGGGATGTTAATTGACGTGTGTGTCTGGCCAATGTGTTTGTCTGTGTGTCATGTGCAAAGCAGAGGGTTTCGGTGTGAAACTTTGTAAGCGATCTGCTCGACTTGGGGGAAATTCAGGCCGGGAATGTCCATTTTAACGTCTATCCGAGAGAACAGGCGAGGTCCTGAACTGAGTCCGGATTTTCATCTGTTTGGGAGTTGTTTGGGAAGCGAATTGATATAAATCGGGTCAGGAAAGCACCCGGAGTGCCCTTGTCGATCTACTGTTGATATGAAGCGGTTTCTTGGAGATGGTTGCAAAATTCGAATCAATATGTGTGTTTTACTTGAATTGAAGAGTTCATTCAATGGCAGATATTGTGTATTGTATGTGTGGGATGTATCGCTGAGGCAGCTCACCTTTGGAATTGGTGTCATATAGTGCATTTTGGGTCAGAGAGGTCAAGCGTCGGAGATCCTGTTAGCTAGGGATGAGTTCTGACAGCTCAATGTTCTGACAGCTCACTACATGTCAGGTCGTAGATTTTGTTATGACAGCACTTTGTTATGACAGCCGACTGCATGTCCCAACGCGAGGTAAACCCCGCCGCGAACGCGAATAGAGCGGCGTGCAGGGAGTGTTGGGATTCGTGTGGAGGCACGAGGGTGCGCGCCAAGACGGGGGGCGGCGTGGCGTCATCGCGTTAAGATGGTAGTGCCAGGTCGATCGGCGATCTCTGAATTTAAATCGGATTTTTGTCATGTGTGTTGTGAATTTTAGCGTCTACCCGAGAATTCTGGCGATGTCACGGGGCAGGAGCCGAGCGAGCCGCGAGTCACGGGTGTGCTGTATGAGATTTGCTCAGAGTGCCGGCGATAACTCGCCCACTCTCAGAGGAAGTGTGTGCCCAAATGCATTGTGGGTCATTTCGACTTTGCTGGATGTCGGACGTTCACATGTCAGTATCTTGTCAGAATCTTCTTCTTCATATCATGTCCTTCATCCTTCATCTTCTTGTCAGAATTAGACATGAGTCATGAGCCATGTCGGAATAGTGGCCGGCTGTGACATATATGCCAGGCAATGTCACAGGACGAATACGTTACTTATAAGATGGATAGATGGATGGATTTATTTAAGATGGCTAAAATAAACGATTTCAAGACAGAGTAATTAATTTCCGGAGTCAAGTTCCAACAGGAAGTCTTGTTCATACAGTAAGGTACAGTGCGGAGTGGCGGCTGGAAGATGCATCGAAGCATTTGGGATGATCGATGCGCCGGACAAAGGGTATGCTGGCGAACGATGCTGATAAGGTTAAGTTATTAAAACGCATATGGGTCTGGAGGCAGATAATGTGGGACAAGCTGCCTCACGGGCGCTGCAGGGAGAGTATTTGGAAATTCAATAATTTGAGCAGAAATGTCACGTTTCAACAGAACGCTGATCCGAGGAAAGAGGAATATCGAGGTTTCAACTGTCGGTATGTGGTGTGGCTTGTGCCAAGGTGTGGGCGCGAGGAGGTGCGTTGATGAAGCGTTGTGCGAACGAGGAAGGATGTGCGATGGGCATTGTGAAGCACGCCTCGTACGGAAGGTCCTTGGACGAAGTGTGACGGTTGTTGGATTCGTAGAAGCTAGCATTTTGCGATGTAGAGCCCCAATAAGGGTCATTTGTCTGTCTGGATGTGGTCCCTATTCGAAGTTTGACCTTTTAAAGTTTAGTTGACCTTTGTTCGAGATATGCAAGGGAAAGGTCAGAGGTAATTCACTAACCTTGGAAGAACGACAGGCGGAGTCAGTCTACAGGGTGTTGCTTTAACGACAGGATATAGAACCTAAATCTGGAGAATATCGGGACATTATATTGTGGGTAAAACCAAAATCATGTACATAATTAGTGGACAGAGAATACAGTACGCTTGGAATTTAATTTAACCGGGCCGAGCGGTGGGGATTTGAGATGGATTTGAGTCACGTTAAACGGAGGACATTTGTGAGGATGAAGAGATGCAAGTAACGTGGATTAAATTGTGGTATCACGAGTTGGGTGCCAGAGATATTGTGGTTATTATAACTCACTGATTATAGGGGGCGCCGGGCGCACCGAGTACAGATCGGGTTGCATGATGGAGCACGCATGCATGGATTTTGGCTTTGCGAGGCCCCGGATAGAAATTGGCATTTCGATGCTGTGGATTATATTGTACCTGCCCGGAAAGGGGATGTCCTGTGCTGGGGCTGGCGACATGCCTCTGTTATTTGTCTGTCTGTCGGTCTGATTGTAAGTCTTTGGTACTGGGAGGGCTAATTGAGTGCTCAGGCGTCATTGTTCCATGGAGGCAGGAGCTGTGAGTCACAAAATGTAAATGTAACACAGAGAGATGAACAGGACAACAATGGAGTTTATATGGACGGGTTTGGGGATGCAACTTCGTCCGGGGGTTTTGGTCCAGCCTGCAAGGAGTCCAGGGGCTTGTTTTAGGGCTGGGTCGCCAAAAATGGGATGCTGTGCCCATCTGGATGTAAAATTATCCATCAAGGACGGGGAATAATGTGCAGTGTGATTGGGTAAGAGGTAAAGGCCATAAAACACCAACCCCATGAGGAACGAAATAAATGGAGAGATGTTGGGATCACATGATGGTTGGGATTGAAGAACAACCTACTGGGATTTCAAACCTGTGTTTGGGTCTGGGGCAACTGGGTGATGGGCAATAGTGTATGAGTGAGTAATTATGATCTGTTTAAGTGTAAGAGGCGGTGGAGAAGAAAGGGGTGATGAAAAGTTAGGTTGGTTGCTTATTTGTCACAGTAAGATGAGAGTTGTGTTTTTAAGCTTGGTCTTTGAATGAATTGTTGCTTGGAATGTGTTGATTGGAAAAGTGATTTCTGATCGCTGATCCGATCTGGTTTTGAATTGTTTGATTTAATTTTGAATTGATTGGAGGTAATAAGGATTTGTGTTGATTTCCTGATTTGAGTTCATCTGGAAACGAAGACAGATGGGATTAATGTGTATATCAGGAACAATTTGGAAAAGAAATATGGATATATGACATTACTAAAATATAACCAAGCAATTGAGAGTTCTTGGGTTAATGGGATATAAATAAATGCATCTACAAGTTGATGGTTTATAAAAATTTAGGTCTGGATGATACTTAAACGATGAACAATGTTGGCAATATACAAAGAATGTGACTTGTTTTTGGGGGGAAAACATGTGGTTTAAATTTGGTTGGCTAAGTTTTAAAGATGGAGATGTTTCGCAGAACTCTTATGATTATTTACATGAGTGGTGGACTATTCCATGGCGAAGCATTTTTCAGTTTTTATGATTAAGGTTTAAGGTCTTTATGATCTGTTTAGTGTATTTTTCAAAGGAGAGGGTTTTGGTCAATGATGATGCCAAGATTCCGGATGTGGATACTGGGAAACCATCGATGTTGGGGGGAATAAAGATTAATTCAGATTTAGCGTAGTTAAGTTCGAGGAAGCTGATCTGAAGCTAGAATTTTATTTCAGTTAGGCAGTTTGTCAGGATAGAGTGGGTGGTGGTGGAGCACGATTTGGTGGAGATGAAAAAGCTGGATGTCATCGGTGAAGCAGTGGAATTGGAGACCATGGTGCATTGGCTATGGTGCATGACGGATTAAGTGACCAAGGGGGGATAGGTACAGGACGAAGAGGAGGGGGCCAAGAACTGAACCTTGGGGGACACCTTAAGGGGGAGTGAATTGTGGTGATTAAGCTGTTGTAGATGCTGTCAATTTTGCTTTGGATGAATGGTCCAGGAAGGAAGGAGGGTGCAGGTGGCACCAGGTGTGAGTGCACAGGTGTGCACCAACAGGTGTGTGGAGCAAGATGGTGGTATCCAGGGAGCTGAGGAGTTTGTTCACGTTGTAAAGGTTGTTTATTTAGTTTGTTTATTGTAGAGAAGAGTGCTTTTGGGATTCCGGAGCCAGAGTGGATAATTTGAGAGTAGTAGGTGGTCCATGTGAAGCTTGGGAGTGAACTGATTTGGGTTTAATAGGCACAAGCTGGTCTAAACAGGGTGAGGAGGATGGCGTGATTGATGATGTCAAAGGAGGCGTTGAGGTGAGGAGGATGAAAATGTTGAGGTTGCCGGCATCAGAGGAGAGAAAAGGTCGCTGGTGATTTTGAGGAGAGCAGTTTCAGTACTGTGGCTGGAGCAGAATCCGGATTGGGATGTTTCATACAGGTTATTGGCAGAGTGGTGATGTTTGAGTTGAGTGGCCACAGCACGTTCCAAAACTTTTGACAGAAAGGGTAGGTTGGAGATGGGTCTGAAGTTATTTAGGGTGTCAGGGTTTAGTCCAGGGTTTATCCAGAATGGGGGTGAAGTTTCACGAGTTTTTGGGGAAATCGGTATGTGAAGCTGGATTAAGTTGGAACTGCTTGATGAGCCATGGAGATGGATTGGGTTTTGTTGTTGGTTGCCTGGGTGTTCGGTTGTTGCATTTTGTTGTTGCCAAAGGTTTCTGTGTGGTGGACACACTCGTTGGCTGTTGTCTTGTGTGACGTGGATGGAGATGTATGTGGCTGTGTGTGGCTGCCTGGAGGGGAAGGCGGCTACAGTGGTTGATATTGGTTGTGGGTTGTCCGGGGTGCTCCGATTTGCATAAGGGGTGAAGATTGGGATATTACATTATTTTGAGTAAGTATTGGCATGAGTAATTACAGAAGTAATTATGAGTTATTATGAGTAATTAGTGGTATGAGTATTAGTTATGAGTTCCAGGTGTTGAGCTAGTTATGCTAGTTATCCAGCTAGTTATGAGTAAGTGATTATTTTAGTAAAGTTACATGTTTCGCTGTGTTGTTGATCTGGGGACAAGCTAGTTTGATGGGTACCCTGGGGTCTTCGGCGTGTCTATGTGTTTGGCTGTCTGTCACACCGGACTCTTGAATGGGTTTTCATGAGACGAATTTCAGAATTGATGACAATTCAGTGAGTATGGTGGACAACGTGAAGTGGCTGGTGTGAAGGAAGGGGTTGGGAAAGATGGACCCCCTTCACGAATACCCAGTAGGGTAGCTTAATTTCAGACATAACAGTGAGAATCTATTTTGAGTGAATCACAGTGGGTGAGGAAAACATTGTGTGTGACCAGACACCAGAACTGACCAGAATTGAAATTGGAAGTAGACCAGGTTATTTCTATTATTTGTTTATTCGTGAAAATAAATAAATAATAGGGGGAGGTTAATGGAGGTTAATGGTGGTTTGTTTGTGTTAATGGAGGTTAATGGTGGTTTGTTTGTGGTAATTCTAGTTGAAACTCTCACTGAAGTAATTTTCGTTTATTTTTATTTTTTGATTCGATTTGAGAGTTGAGATGATTGATTTTTTATTAATTTTATAATTTTATTTTTATTGATGTTGGAAACAGGTAATGGGATGCTGAGAGAAGGATGGAATTTAATTTGAATTGGACTGGATTAAATGGGATTGAATTTAAAAATTGAATATTGAATAAAATTGGATCCACTTGGAAAAAAGTGGATTAGGAAATTGGAGACCTGTAGACCAGGCGCTCCCAGGAGACTTGTGGATCAGGTGTTCCACCAGAGGAAAAAGACCAGGTGTTCGTGGAGCACTTCACCTGCAAGAACGCCTTGGAACCAAGGTGGAAGGGACCAGTCCAGGTGTTGCTGACTACACCAACGGCAGTCTTTTGCAAGGGCAAGACTTCGTGGATCCACGCCACGCACTGTAAGTTGGCCATACAAGCACCAGACACCACACCCCCAGAACACAGTAAGGATGGGCCTAATCATAGGTACAATACTATTGATAGCGACAGCAGCTAGGGGAAACTCCGATTCCAATAGATGCGAAAACGAAACCCGACACCTCACCGTAACATGGGGACAAAGAGTATCACTACCATGTTTCGAACAGAAAGCCCTGCACACAAATTGGGTGAACATAAAATGGCTAGCACTGTCGGCAGGGCCTGGACGCGTTGGCATGGTACTACAAAAGCAACGAGAGTTCCGGGAAGACGGGCAAGCTAGCATTAAGACCTTGGCCCAACCAGGATACAAATGGGGAACCCCTGATTTTAAGCTACAAACACGCACGCGCCTAGAGAAAGGCATGACTATGCAGGTCCGGTGCAGCGTCTGGACCCCTGGCGCGGCCGGTGGCAAAAAGAACTACATACCATGCATCGAATACATACTCACGCCACAACCCCAGAATAAGGCCCCAAAGAAGGGTGAAAACACATATTGGAAAGTGGCCAGGGAAGTGGCAACAATTCAAAATAGGACACACTGCTGGTCGTGCATGCACTTTCCCCAAGCAGGCACCACAGGAATACACATGATAGTGCTACCCTTGTCCCTCAATGACCTCTGCTCACAACCTATCGATCCCCCATGTTTAGTCACCACGCTGGAAAGAGAAGGGGTTGACAACGGCAAGAGTTGCAATCGACAATTTAATTATCGCCCGTCAATGATTGCCCATGTGGCCGAGAGGCCTGCCCCCGTCTGGGTCAAACCACAGAAAGGGAGGGTCTGCCTCCAGGGTTCCGGCCACTTGCGTATGGGAGAATCAGAATGCGCCTACACTCTCCCCGGGAAGCTGGGACAAGGGAGCTCGGGGATTACATTACGAATAGTACTGCAAGATAAACACAACCACAACATAACGGCTATAACATTCTCTAGGGGGGTTAGTAGGATTAATGGGGTGGTAAAGGGACTCCAGTGCTTATCCACCCACCTGGTCCCACCCCATGGGACAATGTTTATATGCGGCGACAAGGCTTACCCCTATTTACCAAATAATTGGGGGGGCACATGTTATCTGGGTTCAGTCCTTCCTGACGTTGAGATACTGGATGAGCTAGACCCAAAGTCCTTGGACAGGCGTTATAAGAGGTCAGTCATGAACGAAGATGGAACCACTAAACTACACGGGAGTCTATGGGAAAAGGTGTTTGGTTTCTTCTTCCCAGGAGCGGGCACAGTCATGGATAGTTTCCGGATAGACAAATTGGCTTTGGCCCTAGAAAAGGTGGCAAACGACACCGCTACGGCTCATGACATACTATTGGACACGGTAATTCACATGCGTACAATGGTGATGCAGAAGTGAGACTAAGGGAAACTAGCCACGCCCTGACGATCGATCGGATCGCGCGCGAAAATTCTTATACATTTAGCTGGCTCACTGACTGGTTCCAGGGATGGACGGGCACCATAGTGAAGTGGTTATTGACCGCACTGGCTGTGATAATCGGGGTAGTAATTTGGGGGGCACTAATGAAATCTCTAGTCCTCCTCTATATGAGAAAGTATTTTACAGGATGGAAAGTGAAGAAGCCGCCGACAACAACTATGGCTCTGACCACAGAGGCCGTCGACCTGAACGGGTCCTTCAACAAGGCAGTTGCGACCAGCGCTCCAGAAAATTGCATTGAATTTTGTGGCAACTGTGATACTTGTGTGGATCCCATGTGGGAACTGGCTGCTGCCTGTAACGGTGTATGTGATGACTGTGATACTTGTGCTATAAACCCCTTGCGTGTACTGGCTAACGCTGCTTATGTATTACAAGCTGACAGCTGCACGCCCCCTTCCGACCCAACTATGGATCTGATTGCGACACTGGGTCTGGCGGTTGAGGGACCCGACGCGGATGTCCTAGACCCGCAAGCCGACCAGGCGCCCATGGGAGACTTTGACATAAAGGAAGTCCCTCTCTTTTCTTCAAATGTTTCGGATCTCTTTGATCCAAATGTTTCGGATCTCTTTGATCCACATGTTGCGGATCTCTTTGCTTCAAGTGATTCGGATTCGGATTTTTACGCTCTGTACCCTGACCAGGAAATTGAGACACAAGATACTGACGACATTTTGTATTCCCCAGAACAGCAACACGTGAGGGACCTCATGGGCATGACCGTTGATTAACTTCGAAGATCTGCAAGGACTGCGTCTGCAAAGGGTGGGGGGAGCCAGTTCCGCAGGGGAAGTGATGCACCCTCTGGCGGAGCAGAACCTCATCTGGACCAGACGTCTTCGTTGTGGATCCGAAACGTTAATGAACTTTCATGTTTTGAGCCCTCAGGCTCCGAGCACGCACCACACGACACGTTCGCCAAATGCACGGGCGAGGCGCTTTGGGCGCACGATATGCCCTTGGGAGATACCCGCATTACACAATTATTTTTTCAATACCCGCATTACACAATTATTTTTCAATAAAGCCCGATGTGGCACGTTGTCTCTTAAGATACTTTGTCTCGACGAGACAAGAGGAAGGAATGTCAAGTAGTAGATTTGTTATTGCCTAAAGTTCAGTTATAGACGTTGGGTGTTAATGTGTTATGATTTATATGATGTCTAAAAATGCTATTTCATAAAGTAAATAAAGGGTTTTTGCTTCGTTTTAGTTTTGGATGAGGAAAAGCTCAAAATGAGGTCATGCTGAACAGATTGTATACGTGTGCTTTTTTCGAGGCTGGTCGTAAAACCACGCCCACATGCGCTTGTTTTTTTGCGTAATGCAAGTAGAATGACATGAACCTATCGTTAACTATATATATTTTGTTTTAATCTCAGCAAACGCATGACTCTGTATAAACATGCTTTGGATTACTCATGTACACAAACCCATAAAATATATGGGTTTGTTTGGCTAAGCATACACTCTTCTCTTTGTGAGTTACAGTTCTGTTTTCTCGGAGCCCAGAAAAACAATTGATAAGGACGGGCTGACTCCCCCGAATGATAACGGTGGGAGGAACCTCTCCCAGTGTTGTTTGTTCCCTCGGAGATTTCCTGATAAAACGTGTCCCTATATAAATGGACTGGGAATCAATGTGTTTTCAGGAAGGCTTGACTTGGCATGTTCTTGCTGTAGATTGCTGTAGACGTCGGTCTCCTCCGGATCCGTATAAGTTGGTTCTTTAATAAAGCTGCGCCATTCCAGGCTATTGTGGACTTCTTTTGCAAACGAAGAGCTGATTCTTCACACTTCCCACATGTCCATTTAGGTCTCCTCCTACCACAACAACTTCCTCATCTTTCACGTTTTCCATCAGCTTCTCTATCGCACACCAGAACTTGTCCTTCTCTTCATCGCTCCGACCAACCTGCGGAGCATATCCCGAGATGACGTTCACCAAGAACTTTCCAATCATCATTTTCACCATCATCAACCTATCACTCACTCTAGTCACACTCACCGCACTGTCTACAAACTCCTCAGAAAACAGGACACCAACACCATTCATGCCCTCTGGGCACCCATGCCACACAAACTTGTATTTCTGTCCCTGCCTACCCTTCACCATTCTCACACCACTTCCCTTCCATCTCGTCTCTTGCACAAAACATATGTCCGCTTTTCTTCTGACCAATACTTCCACCACTTCACCTGATCTCCCTGTCATTGTCCCTACATTCCATGTAGTGGGGCGGTTAGCCCAAATATTCAAAAGAATTGTGCATTTTGTGATACAAGCACCAAATTTGGCACAAATGTACATTAATATGTTGCGAACATTTTCAGATATTGGGCCACTTGAAATTCCGTAATTTTTTTTTTCAAATTTTTTCAAATTTCGTAATTTCAAATTTTTCGGGTGACACCGTCACAATTTCGGTCTTCGAGGCCGGCCGATAGGCAAAGTGTGACCGGAAGGGACGAGGTTCTCCTGACCACGTGGCCCTCGATCTGGGAAGCGAGAGGCGTTCCATTAGTGGACGCGCCCCTCACGCCCGACTTTTGGGCGGCCCCGGCAGGCCGTTTGTTTTGACGTTCCGTGACAGGCCCCGCACCCCCACCTCCGGGCCGACCGGAAGCTTGTGCTGAGTACATCATACCTGAACAACTCAGTGAGGCAGAACACAGCAGTGCACACCAGGGTGACCCCTTCAGTGCATAAACCAATTAACCTGTCCACTGCAGGGCATATAGAAATGAAGTTATTTTCTGCATATAATAATAATATAAGTTCAGTTCTATATAACAATTTCTGTTATCACCACTACCACTACAACTACCACTACTACAAGCTTTGTCTGGAATTTTGTGGACTAACAGACAAACAGACATACAGACAAGCTGGGATCAAAACATTACCTCCTTCCACCATTGAGTGTAGAGGTAAACATCATGGAAATTATATCATGCCCTAGATTTAATTCATGCTTACCCGTGTATTTGCTTCACTGGTTCACAAGGTCTTTTGCATACATGTAATTCAGACTCTCGTCTTCATTGCTGACCACACAATGTTCGCAACATATTAATGTACATTTGTGCCAAATTTGGTGCTTGTATCACAAAATGCACAATTCTTTTGAATATTTGGGCTAAGCCGCCCCACTATATCGGCCGGCCTCGAAGACCGAAATTGTGACGGTGTCACCCGAAAAATTTGAAATTACGAAATTTGAAAAAATTTGAAAAAAAAAATTACGGAATTTCAAGTGGCCCAATATCTGAAAATGTTCGCAACATATTAATGTACATTTGTGCCAAATTTGGTGCTTGTATCGCAAAATGCACAACAGGTTTGCTATGCTGCTACACTAATGTCCCAAACCTCAGAAACCGATCTCCACTTCGGGCTGTACCCTGCCCATATGTAGTGGTAATTGTCATGGTTCTCTTTTTGAGGCAATGTTTTTATGGCCGGATGCCCTTCCTGACGCCAACCCTCTTGGTCGCTTCTTACGACACGCAGGGATACGGTGTACCTATTCTAAGCAGGGTACACACCGGTCTCTGAGGTCGATAACTGCATATCGACCAAGACCGAATTATGGAAACAAACTTGCTTATTTTTGATGCATTTCACAATTTGTGGTCGCGGTCAATTTACTTTCGACTAATTTATTAATTTGTGGCGATTTCAGGATTCATGTGGACAATTCAACATGAAGTGAAACAAGATCATTGAATTATGTACTGATGTGCTGTGGTTTGACACAGTTGACAATTCAATCTGCTCACTCAAGGTCACACACTCAATCTCTTGATTATCAGTGGTACACCGGACTTTATCAGCAAAATGTTTGTGCTCCATAGCAGGTCTACAGACTACACTACAGTATTGTTTACTGTAGCAGTCTTGCCCAGTAGCAACAAAGAAGATTGTGAAAATACGAAAGATCCGTCCGACATGTGAACTTTGATAACCATAAAGGTGATAAAGCAGATGCCCCACATGAGACATGAGGGAAGCCATCCTGAAGAAATCCAATTATGTTGATTGCTACAACAATGTAACATGGGCCAACCATCTCGCATTGGAATTCAACTAAGACCCCATTCCCACCCCATGGTATAATGAATTTCCACCGAGCAGTGAAGTGAGAGAAAGGGCTGGCAGGATGGCCTCGAGTTACACACACTCGCCTCAAAACTGTCTGGCATGGGCATGGGTGCAATTCCTGATCCAGCAATAACTGTCAGGCCGAGTGTTTCACAGGCAGGTTGATTCATCAATGTGTGTGCCATCTCTTCGATGGACGTTAAACGGGCATCCCATCCCGTCTGCCAGAATTCGTTGGTGAACGGTAAAGATCTCGTCGTGTCCTTCGCGAAGAGTTGACGAGCTAATGCCGGCATCATGGCCAAATTCCAAATTCCTACCCAAGCTCGTCGAACATCAGAGACCTGGTTCGTGAAGACTGGGGCCAATCTTCCCCCGGACAACCCCACAAGGAAAGGTGGGTTAATAATGGCCGTTAAAAGAAGAAGAAAAAGAGGAAGTGAGAGAAACATTCTCTAGAAGGAAATGGAGGAAATTAAAGTTGACCATATAAACATGATTAATGTATTTTAATCTTTTAAATGAGAAATTTTTTCTGTTTGTTTTGATTTTCTGCATTTCTTCAATAATTGAGAGCTTTCAACTTTTATTAACAGCATGTGTAATTTAATACAAAGTAAATACATTTTTCCTGTATTATTGAAATAAAATGCATAATTTGGGGAGCATGATTAATGTATTTTAACTTTCTAAATTAATTTATTTTGTTTTGTTTTGTTGATTTTCCGAATTTCTGTAATAATCTCCAAAGATGTTAATTTTTATTAACAGCATGTGTAATTTAATACAAAGTGAATACATTTTTCCTGTATTATTGAAATAAAATGCATAATTTGGGGAGCATGATTAATGTATTTTAACTTTCTAAATTAATTTATTTTGTTTTGTTTTGTGATTTTCCGAATTTCTGTAATAATCTCCAAAGATGTTAATTTTTATTAACAGCATGTGTAATCTATCTATAATTCCAGCAATCTCTGTGTGTCTGTCTGTGTGTCTGTGTGTCTGTGACCGCTGTTTCTCGACAACCACGGGTCCGATATACTTGAAACTTGCCAGGTATATTGCTGGGGACCCGAGGATGTGCCTTTTCAAGGTTTGTAATTAATCGGACAAGTACCTACCGAGCTATGTCCAAAAAACGCTTCAACCAATCAGAGAGCAGCGAGCTATCACGTGTGCCGAACCGTTAATGCAATGCAAGCGTTAATGCGTTAATGCAAGGCTTTTCTTTTTTCCCCTCTTCTCTTTCTACTTTTCCTTGCGATTAAATTGCAAACAGCCAAAATACGTTGGCGCTAATTGAATAATTGGCCATTAACACTAAAATAATCGTAACTGCGATATGCCAACTTCCGGACAGTGCAGCCTTCCATGTTGTTGTTGTTTGCAGCAGCTGTTTGCAGCAAGGCAAGGCTTTTCTTTTTTTCCCTCTTCTCTTTCTACTTTTCCTTGCGATTAAATTGCAAAAAGCCAAAATACGTTGGCGATAATTGAATAAATGGGCATTAATAGATAGATAGATAGATATGCGATATGCGAACTTCCGGACAGTGTGCGCGTTACGAGCTGACCGCCATTACGGTACGTAATTCGATTTCTTATGCGCATTATTTCTCCCAATTCAGTCAGAGCGAAGGGCGGAAGCGAAGAGCGTTGTTATTTTTTGTTTACGGGCGTACGGGCGGGGTAGAGCGTACGGGTAGCGTTTTTTTTTTTTTTGGGCAAGGAACGGGCACCCACGTACGGGCAATGCCCTAGTCTATCTATAATTCCAGTAATCTCTGTGTGTCTGTGTGTCTGTGACCGCTGTTTCTCGACAACCACGGGTCCGATATACTTGAAACTTGCCAGGTATATTGCTGGGGACCCGAGGATGTGCCTTTTCAAGGTTTCATATTAATCGGAGAAGTAGTTACCGAGCTATGGCGATTTAGCCGTTCGCCGTTCGCTTTGGCTTTGCGAATGGACCAAACCATTTCATGTAAATAGAGGGGGGGGTTCTGTGGTCGTTGCGAATGGACCAAACCATTTCATGTAAATAGAGGGGGGGGGGGGTTCTGTGGTCGTTACTGCCGCGTGGTTTCAAAGTTTTTTTTTGTTGTTGTTGTTTGCACGCATGTTTTTTTGCACGCACGTACGGGCACCCACGTACGGGCACGTCCTAGTTTAATACAAAGTGAATACATTTTTCCTGTATTATTGAAATAAAATGCATAATTTGGGGAGCATGATTAATGTATTTTAACTTTCTAAATTAATTTATTTTGTTTTGTTTTGTTGATTTTCCGAATTTCTGTAATAATCTCCAAAGATTTTAATTTTTATTAACAGCATGTGCTATTTGACACAAAGTAAATACATTTTTCCTGTATAACTGAAATAAAATGCCTAATTTGGGGAGCATGATTAATGTATTTAACTTTCTAAATTAATTTATTTTGTTTTGTTTTGTTGATTTTCCGAATTTCTGTAATAATCTCCAAAGATTTTAATTTTTATTAACAGCATGTGCTATTTGACACAAAGTAAATACATTTTTCCTGTATAACCGAAATAAAATGCCTAATTTGGGGAGCATGATTAATGTATTCAACTTTCTAAATTAATTTATTTTGTTTTGTTTTGTTGATTTTACGAATTTCTGTAATAATCTCCAAAGATTTTAATTTTTATTAACAGCATGTGCTATTTGACACAAAGTAAATACATTTTTCCTGTATAACTGAAATAAGACGCATAATTTGAAATACTTTAATTGATTGAATATTTAATTTTTGTAATGTTATATATTATACTAAAAGTCAGTGTAGGCTATTTAATACAAATATTGAGATATTTTGAATGTAATTATAGACATTCATATATTGACCGAAGCATTTCAACCTTTTAAATGCATTTCTTCTGTTTTGATTGATTCACCAATGCAAATAGATAATTGATTTCTTTTTCTGTCTGTATAATGTATTTGTTACTATGTGAAATTATTTATATTGTAAACTTGACATTATTAGTCCTTGGACGACAGTCACGTACATTTTTTCTTTTATTCTAATAAAACCGAATTGATTGATTGATTGACAAGCAGGCCTTTCATAATCAAGTCTTCCAGGTATTGCAAAGCCTCAAGGAAAGCAAAAACGAGCTTCATCAGGAGCACGTCGCCAACCGTGACATAAGGCATTTAACGTCCTTGCTAAAATGAATATAAATAAACGACCATATAATCTGTCTTCCTATACGTCAGATCAGGATCTTGCCCAAAACACTTTTTGCATGAAAAGATAAGCAGCCTCTGATTCGCATTTAATGTATCCACTCTCTCCAAGGTTACAAATCGGACACATTCATTAAACCACCACATGGCAGTGTTTCAGCCACAGTCTCATCATCAGAAACACTGAAGATCATGAAGTACTCCAAAATAAAGACATGTTGACTTGATCCATTGTCTGCCCTGGTGACGAGCAAATGTCTTGATTATTTTGTGCCAGCCACAACTAAACTGTCTAGTTTAACTGTAATCTGAACAACTCACTTGCAACAGGTGTGTTTCCCTCAGCACTGAAGTCTGACCTTGTAACACCTGTCGTGAAGAAATCGACCCTCGACCCAGAAGTTTTGACAATCTAACTCTTCCTTGATCTCAAGTCCGCTTTTGGCATGACTCATCATGCACTTCTACTTACTCGCTTGAAGAAAAGATTTGGAGTCTGTGGCCTAGCTATAAATTGCTTTAATTCATACCTTCGGAGAAGAAAGCAAATGGTGGCTGTGGGAGAAACGGGATCCGACTCTGTATTGCTCAAGTGGGGATTGCAACAGAGATCTGTTTTAGGCCGGGTATTATTTGTATGCTACACCACCCCCACTGATGACATCGTAGAGGCACATGGACCGTGTAAGTTCTATGCTGATGATACACAGCTCTACATCACCATGAAACCTGCTGAGAGAGACCAAACGATTGACAAACTGTAACGTTGCATTCTGAATGTTAACCGGTGGATTATAGTAACTTCCTCGCTCTAAATAACACTACGACAGAAGTTATGAATTTCTCCTTCGGCACATCTGCAGGTCTCAAGATTTTGCATATTTCTGCTGATGCTTTCCTAGTGTAACCAACAGGAACATGCTCATGATCTTGGAGTCATTTTTGTCAGTGATCACAGAATTCGACAACCTGTAAACACTATTTGCAGGAATGCTTCGTTTGCACTGCGCAGAACTGGAGATACACGTAAATACCTCGATAAATGCACAACAGAAAAACACTTGTCCACGTTTTTGTATATTCACTTCTTGATAATGGTAAGAATATCCTTTCTGCATTTCCAGACAAAGATATAAGGGAATTAAAAAGAATTATAAAGCCTGTCTTGATTCTGTAAGTAAAAAGTGTACCCATGTTACTCCAATGTTAAAATCTCTCCATTCACTCTCAATATGACAATGCACCGATTTTAAAATTCTCCTCATATTCAAGTCATCTTGTCTAATTTAATTAATTTGGACACTCCAGCAAGAGCTCTTCGATCATCATCCAAAAGGCTTCTTCTGACTACCTCTGGCAGAACCAAATACAGGATTGTTCGTCCACTCGTGCTTTCTAGGCTGGATTAAGGTAGTTCTTTACTTGATGGAACCACGAAATAGGATTTGTATAGATTACAGAAAGTACAGAATAACTGTGCACAAATGATCTTTCAGCAACCTAAACATTCCCATGCAACTCCCATGTAAAGCCAAATATACTGGTTCCCAGTTGCAGAGATAATACAATATAGAACTAGAGAGAAGCCAATGGCGAGCCATCGCAAATCCTCATGCTTCCCACCGAAAGCAAACTGAAATAGCAAAAAGTTCGACCAAGAAAGACCAATATCAAATATTTCGTTAAAAAAAAAAAATTTGACCCCTGGGACCACAGGTTCCTAACATCGTCAAAAAAAAAACATCGTTGTATATTTCCAATGTTGATTGCATATACAAGGTCTTTAAAAAAATGTTTAAAAATGTGCACGTAATTGCATTTTTTTGTACTTCACTTTTTGAATTCACCACGGGGCCCCAGATGGTGAGGCCAAAAATGATACTGCTCTTGCACTTTATGCCATGTGGTGATCATAACTACCAAATTTGATGAATTTCTGTACAATCGTTTATGAGATAGCATGACAGACAGACAGAGCTACTTATCCCCCCCTTTTTTTAAAAGCATGGGGATAATAATTATTTGAACTTGCAAGTCCTTGTCATCTTCTTTTCCAGTATATTTCCCATAATGCTTTACACAGCAAAGAACCCTTGTCGTACATAAGTTCCACAAAAGGTGGTCTATAATTCCTTTCAATCAATTGCCTCTCCATTGTCGCGTTCCTGTCACCACGCGGCACTCATTGGCCGAGCCCATGGTTCTGTGATGGAGCCTACGACCAAGTTCACCCATATGTGGTGCTTTGTACTGCTGTTTCTTGCTTGTTGAAAAGATTCACGCTCCCGGTCCGTGTTGCCAGCAGCCCATTCCAAAGTAATCATGTTTTTTTGGTGTTGTTGTTTTGTATGCAGCCTGTGGGTCTGTTTCTCTGTTTGTTTGTCTGTCTGTTTGTGTCTGTTTGTCTGTCTGTTTGTTTGTCTGTTTGTTTGTCTGTCTGTTTGTTTGTCTGTTTGTTTGTCTGTATGTTTGTCTGTCTGTTTGTCCGCACAGAATAAATATGATTTTCTCGGCAACCGTTGGTCTGATTGACAGGAAATTTCCACCATTTCCAGGTGCAACTCCACCTGTATAATTTTTTGACGACAATTATGACGTCATAGGTCACGTGGTATGGGCGCCATCTTGGAAAAACCGAAAACATTTGCATCTCTATCATCATTTTTCTGGAAGCTAGACTATGCCACTGATGCAGTACTGTAATCATTTTGCCGACCTTGGAAGGATGACAGGCCGAGTCAACCCACCTGTTATTTCACCAGCATGACAGGGGGCTCAAACTCAAGACCCTAAGACTTTAAGACAGTCAATTTAACCATTAAGCCAACACCAGGCATATGTTTTTTTTTGCATGAAACAGTGCTATTGCAGACATCTACATCATGAGATTTAAAAAATGAATTAACAAAACGTTTGAATTTGTCTCGGGCGATTTGTCCAACATATATACCTTACCAATATACAGTATAGGTCTATTTTGATAAACGTTACGGTTTCTGAATAATTTTATCAATTATTGCTATGATCCTAAAAAATGCAGCCAGAACTTAAATATTTTCTTTTCATGTGTACATCTATGATAGATAAATAGCAGTAAGAGGAAAGAAGAAGCTTGTAAAAAAAAACAACTAATTTTTGCATCCAAGCCGACTTGTGCAAAAAGGTACAGTATTGGATATACAGTTGTGGCCAAAATATTGGCACCTTGCACCTTTTTCAAATAACTCACAATTTTCTAGAAAAATAAGTTGAAATTGACAAAAGTATTTGGTCTCCACAATTCTTTATTTCACTGTTAATATTACAGAACCTTTGTTTTTTATTCAAAACTTAATAAATCCTATTAAATCAAAAAATAAAAATAAATAGCATTGACAAAATTATTGACACCCTAGACTTAATATTTGGTACCACGGCCTTTGGACAAAATAACTACAGTCAAGCGCTTCCTGTAGCCATGAATGAGCTTCCTACACCTCTCCATTGGCAGTGTGGCCCACTCTTCTTGTGCAAACTGCTCCAGTTCTCCCAGATTTGAAGGGTGCCTTCTTCCAACTGCTGTTTTCAGATCTCCCCACGGGTGTTCAATGGGATTTAGATCTGCACTCATTGCTGGCCACTTCAGAACAGTCCAGCGTTTTGTCTTGAACCATTCCTGGGAGCTTTTTGAAGTGTCTTTAGGGTCATTGTCCTGCTGCAAGACCCATGACCTTCGACGAAAATCCCGTTTTCTGGCACTGGGTTGAACATTGCGCTCCAAAATGCTTTGGTAATCTCCTGATTTCATGATGCCATGCACACATTCAAGGCACCCAGTGCCAAAGGCAGCACAGCAACCCCAAAACGTCACTGAACCTCCTCCAGGTTTGACTGTAGGGAAGGTGTTCTTTTCTTTGAAGGCTTCATTTTGGTTTCTGAAAACATAGAGATGATGTGCTTTACCACAAAGCTCTAATTTGGTCTTATCTGTACACAGGACATTCTCCCAGAAGGATTTTGGCTTCTTCAGGTGTGTTCGAGAAAACTCCAGTCGGACTTTATGTCTCTCTTTTAGCAGAAGCGTCCTCCTCAGTCTCCAACCATAAAACTCCCTTTCATTGAGTTGGCGACGGATGGTGCGAGTTGAAACTGTCGTACCTTGTGTCTGAAAGTAGGCTTGACTCTGTTTGGCAGTTGATCGAGGTGCTTTCTCCACCATTCTTCACTCCAATCTCCAACAATCCTTCGCTGCATTCTTCGATCAAGTTTTCTCTTACGGCCACGTCCAGGGAGGTTGGCTACAGTGCCATGGGCACATGACTTCCTGAAAGAAAACTTCCTGATAACATTGCTTACGGTGGACACAGGACATCAAGGTCTCTGGAGATGGACTTGTAGTCTTGATTGGCCATGCTTGGCTACAATCTTATGTCTGACCTCCTCAGACAATTCTCTGGTTTTCATTTTCTCCATGCTCATTGCGGTATGCAGTGACACAAAACAGCAGAATGTCTCCTTTTCTCCATTCCAACAGGTTGAATGAGTAATTTTAATATTGCAGGCACCTGCAACTCCAAAGTAAAGGAGAATCACCTGCTTGAAATCTAATTATTTCTAACAACTTCTAAAAGGTGCCAATAATATTGTCCGGGCCATTTTAGGATTTTTGTGTGGAATAAGCTAAGATTTATAAATTTTTTCAGCTTTTTTTTTTTTTTTTTGTTCCACTGTAAACCAAAGAAATACATACGTTGATTCCAAAATATTTTTAAATTTCAACTATTTTCTGGAAGAAAGGGTGCATTATTTGAAGAAAGTGCAATGGTGCCAACATTTTTGGCCACGACTGTATTAAAAATAGACCAGCATGAAATTGGGAAATTTTCACTTTCAGACTGGTATTACACCACCTGAGTTGACAAACATATGTATATACACCACCGGTCAAAAGTTTTAGAACACCTCAATTTTTCCAATTTTCATTGAAATTTACGCAGTTTAATGTCCAGTGAATAACCTGAAATGGTACAAAGGTAAGCAGTGAACTGCTAGAGGTTAAAAAAAAAGTTTAGGTTAGCAAAAACGGGAAAATAATGTAACTTGCAGTTATATTGTAAAAAAAAGGCCTTCTTCAGGGAACAAGTAATGGGTTAACAACTTACAGTTGTTCTGCAGCAATGTAAGTAAATTAAGCCTTGAAAGTTGATGCAAACAATTCCTACAGGTGTCCCAACCTCGGCTGATTACTTGATTACAAACCCCGTCTGTATAAAAGCAATATTGGAACAGACTATTATTACACCCTCTGAAGCATTATTTGGACAATATTGCACTGCAGGAAGTAGTATATTGGAAACTGGAGGAAGACTTCAAGCTGCAGGTTTGACAGGTGGAGTGGCAGTAAGAAAGCCATTGCTAAGATGACAAAATAAGAAAAAGAGGTTGCCTGGGCCAAGAAGCACCGCCAGTGGAGTACTGAAGAGTGGAAGAAGGTCTTATGGACCGATGAATCAAAATTTGAAATCTTTGGTTCATCACGCAGGATTTTTGTACGCCATCGAGTAGGCGAAAGGATGGTTCCTCAGTGTGCGACACCAACTGTCAAACATGGAGGAGGAAGCGTGATGGTCTGGGGCTCTTTTGCTGGATCCAGTCGGCGACTTGCACAGAGTGACTGGCACCCTGAACCAAAAGGGCTACCACAGCATTTTGCAGCGCCATGCAATACCCTGCGGTATACGCCTAGTTGGCCAGGGGTTCATCCTACAGCAAGATAATGACCCTAAACACACCTCCAGGCTATGTCAAAACTACCTTCGAGGAAAAGAACAAGACGGTAGGCTTCAAATCATGGAATGGCCAGCACAGTCTCCAGACTTAAACCCCATCGAGCTGGTTTGGGGATGAACTGGACAGAAGGGTGAAAGCAAAGGAACCTACAAGTGCAACACATTTGTGGGAACTTCTGCAACAGTGTTGGGAAGAACTTCCCGAACAATATTTGATTTCCATTGTAGAAAGAATTCCACGAGTGTGTTCGGCGGTTATATCTGCAAAAGGTGGCGACTTTGACGAGTCAAAAATTTAAATAAAATTTTATTAAACAAAATGATTCTATGATTTCTTTTTTATCTCCAATTGTTTATTTGTTCTTTGCTTAATTTCAGAGTACATTGAGACATTAAATTGCGTAAATTTCAATAAAAACTGGAAAAATTGAGGTGTTCTAAAACTTTTGACCGGTATATACACACACACACACACACACACACACACACACACACACACACACACACACACACACACACACACACACACACACACACACACACACACACACACACACACACACACACACAGCCAGGCTCTAAGGGTGACGAGATATAACGCATTTTGGGCGTTTAAAACAAATATGGCTACTTCTGCATTATAAAGAAATTGATTTCCGATCAGAGGGTGCCGAGAAATCCTGACGAATACATGTTTGATATCTAATGGGATAAAATCAATGGGGCTGAATGATTGGCTGGTTTGCTGGTGAGGAAAGTAAGAATTAAGGAGAAGAGGAAGGTGAAAAAGAAATTCAGGAAGGTGAGGAAGAAAGTGGGGAGGAAAAGAAAGAAAATGGCTAAAGTTATTTAGATTACAATCCAAATATTTTGGTTTGACAAGTTTTGTTAATGACAGAAAGTTGAAAACGAGGATGAAGTGAGGATAAAAGTAATTCACGAGCCTCGATTCAGTATACAAAAAAAAAAAAAAAAAAAAAGGCTGGAGAAGAGGAGGAAGGCAGGATTTATATCTCGATTTATATCCAGAATGCATTGGTTTCTCGGTTAATGATAATAAAGTCTTAGTGTCATTAAAGTAATAAATGGGAAGCCATGGGCACCCACACCTGGAAGTCGTGGGTGCCCAATCCTGGAAGTCGTGAGCACCTGAAAGGTGAAGCCACGAGCGTGAGAAAGGAGAAGCCGCGAGCGTGAGAAAGGGGAAGCCGCGAGCGTGAGAAAGGGGAACCCGCGAGCGTGAGAAAGGGGAAGCCGCGAGCGTGAGAAAGGGGACGCCGCGAGCGTGAGAAAGGGGAAGCCGCGAGCGTGAGAAAGGGGAAGCCGCGAGCATGTGAAAGGGGAAGCCGCGGGAGCACGAAAGGGGAAGCCGCGGGAGCGCGAAAGGGGAAGCTGCGGAATCGCGAAAGGAGAAGCTGCGGGTGTGCGAAAGGAGAAGCTGCAGGCATGCGAAAGGGAAGCCACGGGTGCCCGACACGGACATTAAACCTGGGAAGGATGATCTTCTCTTCATTCGCTAGTGACGCATGGTCGTTGAAAGTGTTGAACTTGAGCTGCGGAGGGAAGCGGAATGGTTTAGCCCCAAAGTTGAACTCACACTGCTGAAAGGACATAAAGCTGGCAGCAGCGAAAAATCCCGAGCTGGGGCGAGGAATAAGGGAGAGTGCATGTCATAAATAAAAGTATAATATAAACACAGTGACCAAAGAAATATAAATTCGAAGTGTTAGCCAGCCACACTGACCAGATGTGAAATCTGGTGTACGACAACACAATCTATGACAACAAAAAAGAACCAAAAAATCTGATGTCATTGGTCATGATAAGCAGAATGTATTCTCCCTCATCACAAACATAAAGATCACTGCATTGTATTTGAAATTTCTTCTGTGGAGTAGGTGGTGCAGTTTAAATTTCTTCTTTAGGTTTGCCCGTTTGATGTTTCTATCTGAATACTTAGCCCTTCCTTCGAGGATTCCAGGTTAAATTTTATAAACACCGTGTTGATTTGTCTATCTTCGACTCATGTCCTTGTAATTGATGTAAAGTTAGAGTTTCCTCATGTTCTTCTTCTGCTTCTGATTTTTGTACAAGGTCGACTATGCGCATCAAATGAAGGGAATATATCTATACGATAAGTGAAATTGTATATTTATATATTTGTTTATTTGTTTGTTTGTTTATATATGCTTCAAAATCTAAAAAACTACTGAACCAAATCCAACCAAATCTTTCATGTTGTTTTCATGTTTCATGCAGTTTCTGAGGGTGCCCCAAGTATGGTTTCTGTCTGGGTAGCAAAATTGGGGGAAGGGGTTCAGGGTGGGGAGGAGACCCCAATTCTCTCAAAGTAAATGTGTATCATATTGCACCACTTAGTGGTCGTCAGTATTACAAATCATAATGTTCTTCAATAAAAAAAGTTGAAACTAGAATGCATCTGAAAATGCAAAACCCATCCGTGTCCAATTTGTATTCGGAATGAAAACACCCAACAAGAAATTTAAAAAAAGAAACTGACGATTTTAAGCGACCTTGATCTTTTGACCTCATAAGCAATACGCTTCATTGCACCAATATGTAAACCCTGCTCAAAGTTGAAGTCAATCGGATGAAAACTGCCAATTTTATGCAACCATGACCTTAAACCTTGTTTTTTGGGGGGGGGGGGGGGGGGGGGGGTGGTTTAGATCAAAACCAGCTTCTAGCTTTTGATTAGTGAACCATTTCAGTGACCCAATATGCAAATTATTAAAATTTCAGGTCAATTGCATGAAAATTGACAGATTTTTAATGTTGACCTTTGACCTTTTGACCCAATTATTAATTTGTCTTCTCCATATTCTCATAATAAAGCTTTGTCGAAAATTTAACGACAAAAGGTTGTGGTGCACACACACACACACACACACACACACACACACAAATTGCAAAACCCCATCCACCGCTGCCACAGGGGAAGGGGGGGTGGGGGGGGGGGGAGGGGTGGCCCAACAACTAAAATTAACAATATGCATTGCAGTGGTGTTGGAAACTGAGTAAGCATAATTCGAAATTTTTTCATTTTTCATTTTACTCATCCTGGGTTCTCTGGTGAAAAAACACTGAAGAGTTGAAATTTGTTTCATTTCAGTTTTCTGGCTGTAAAAATGTTTTTCTAGCCTTGTAATTACAAATAGATGATATTTTGAATCATAGACTATCTTACTTTCTTATTTTTTGAGTTTATCGCTCTACTTTGTGGTACCATTCAAACCAGCAATTATTGCCCGGCTTTCCGATACACAATAATTCTCCACAGCACGTGCACCAGTGTATTGTCTTACAACTTCTTGGCCTACAACAAGACTCTCATGGCACGTATGCCAGGACAGGAAGTGGTGGGAGAACCGTCAAATTGTGTGCATAGCAAAAAACCTCCCTCGCACTTCCTGAGCAATTAGCGGTGTTGCAGACCAAAGATGAGGTGTAATATAATGGTGCCGCTAATTGCTCAGGAAGTTGCTCGTGATATGTTTTGAAAACAAGAGCATGTTGTGGCCGGATATTGAGGTTTGAATGGCGGCATTAGTGCAGCACAGTGCTCTATATGCGATTTGAAGCCTGTATCCCGACCCTGGTGTTGGGCTAGCGGCTAGGGTGCCGGCTTAGGATCCTAGGATCCTGGGTTAGAATCCCGGTCGATCGCTGAATTAACGCCAGGGGGGTTGACTCAGCCTGTCATCCTTTCGAGGTCGGCTAATTGAGTACCAGTTCACTGGTAATTCCCTGTTTGTCGTTAAAGGCGGCAAAAAGGGTTGGCGTCAGGAAGGGCATCCGGCCGCAAAACATTGCTTCAAAAAGGGGACCCAAGAAACAACAACAACCACGGTTCCCGAAAAAGGCCAACCCCCGCTTTGCGGGGAAAAATGGCCTCTAAAGGTGGTTATTTTAATTTTTTTTAGATCCCGACATCCTGACCAATGTTCTCAGATGGGAACACAAAAAAAGGCCCGAACAAAAGGTGAAATTAGATATGGATAAATAAAAAAAAAAAATTACACCATCAGTTATATTTAACATGGAATGAAACAGGACCAACCAAACATTCTAAAATGAAAGAATCTGATCGACTCCAAAGTTACATCATTGTAGCCTGTTTCACCTCTGTTTGATTGTTCTGTTCCATTACTATCATAATGAACTCCCAGAGGAAATGCAACATGATTAGTGATGGCTAAAGAGATTTGTGAGGGAAGAAATGAAATAAAATTGCCACATCCACACGATATAGAATTTTGAATCGAAGAGAAAGTGCAACCTACGTAGCCGAAGAGAAGACCTGCTTTTCTGGAGGTAAGGAGCGACCATTCAAGTAGAACATCATCACCTTCTTGTTGAGGTCCAGGAGGAATCCCACTGTGTCTCCTGAAAAGAAATGCCACAGCAAAAAAATTATGGCAAAATGAATTTCGCAAGAGTAATGTCAAGTAATTTGAGCAAGTCAACATATACACTTGGGAGAAAACCCACAATGCAACACCTTTGAACAAAAACATTATATATAATATACACAACCGGTCAAAAGTTTTAGAACACTTCAATTTTTCCAGTTTTTATTGAATTTTAAGCAATTCAAGTCCAGTGAATAACCTGAAATGGTACAAAGGTAAGCAGTAAACTGCTCGAGGTAAAAAAAAAAAAAGAAGAAGTTTAGGTTAACAAAAACGGGAAAATAATGTAAATTGCACAGTTATATTGTAAAAAAAAAAAAGGCCTTCTTCAGGGAACAAGTAATGGGTTAACAACTTACAGCTGCTTGCAGCAATGTAAGTAAATTAAGCCTTGAAAGTTGATGCAAACAATTCCTACAGGTGTCCCAACCTCTGCTGATTGTTTAATGACAAACCCCCTGTCTGTATAAAAGCAGTATTGGAACAGACTGTTATGACACCCTCTGAAGCATTATTTGGACAATATTGCACTGCAGGAAGTAGTATATTGGAAACTGGAGGAAACTGACAGGAAGAGGTCTGGCAGATCCAAAGCCACAACAGAATCAGAAGACAAGTTTCTGAGAGTCATCAGCTTGCGTGATAGGCGGCTCACAGGAAAACAGCTTCAAGCACAGCTTAACACTGGTCGAAGTAACCAAGTCTCAATTTCAACTGTGAAGAGAAGACTTCGAGCTGCAGGTTTGACAGGTGGAGTGGCAGCAAGAAAGCCATTGCTAAGATGGCAAAATAAGAAAAAGAGGCTTGTCTGGGCCATGAAGCACCGCTAGTGGACTACTGAAGACTGGAAGAAGGTCTTATGGACCGATGAATCAAAATATGAAATCTTTGGTTCATCACGGAGGGTTTTTGTACGCCATCGAGGAGGTGAAAGGATGTTTCCTCAGTGTGTGACACGAACTGTCAAACATGGAGGAGGAAGCGTGATGGTCTGGGGCTATTTTTCTGGATCCAGAGTCGGCGCCTTGCACAGAGTGACTGGCACCCTGAACCAAAAGGGCTACCACAGCATTTTGCAGAGCCATGCAATATCCTCTGGTATACACCGAGTTGGTCAGGGGTACATCCGACAGCAAGATATTGACCCTAAACACACCTCCAGGCTATGTCAAAACAACAACAACAACAACAGGCATTTTAAGGCCATTTTCCCTGCAAGAGCGGGGGTTAGCCTTGCGGTCCCCATGACAATCTTCTCCATTTTGCCCTATTTTCTGCATCTCCCCTTGATAACCCCCTTGCCCACATTTCTTCTTCAACCATCTTTAGCCAAGTCTTTCTCGGTCTTCCCCGTCCTCTACTTCCTTCTACATTCATTTCCATCACTCTTCTCAACCAGTCACTTTCATCCTTCCACAACACATAACCAAACCATCTCAAACTGTTTCTCTTCACAGCATCCATCACAGGCTCTATTCCCATAATCTTTCACAATTCATCATTTGTGTTCCTCTCTCTCAACGATACTCCACACATCCACCAAAACATTCGCATTTCCACCCTTTCCAGCCTTCGTTGCTGCTCGACGTTCATTAACCATGTCTCGATACCATAAATCATAACACTTCTCACACATGCAGCATACACCTTTCCCTTCAAATTCAACGACACTCCCCTCCTCGTCAGCACGCCACTCAGTTCCCGAAACTTCTTCCATGCACATCTCACTCGAGCAACCGTTGCCGAGACTGATCCACCTTCTCCATTCAGCATGTCTCCTAGGTAATAAAATGTTTTCACACCTTCCAACTTCACGCAGTCTCCAAGATCCAACTCAACCTTTCCTCCATCTGCAGCTCCCTCTGAGCACACCTTACACTTGAATGTAGCTGCCACACTGGTTAATGACCCTCTCAAACCACTACGTTTTTGATGAACCCACTCAGCGCACATTGTACATTGAATGGAATTCACTCCGACACCCTTCCTGCACACGGCCACTTCCCAGTTTTCCACCTCACCACATGCTTTACCACTTGCCATCACCTTCGTCTTTCCGATATTCACCTTCAGACTTTTTGTCTCCATACATTCCTTCCACTTGTTCATGTTCTCCTTCAGTCCAACCATACTTTCTGCAATCAACACCAGATCATCTGCATACAACAACTACCACGGTAAACCCTCCCACCTTCACCTCAAACTCACCACTGTTCCCGTCCTTCGTCTTTACAGCTGTGCGCGCTCTTTTGTACATTGCCATCACGACTCTGATCAACCATTCCTCCACTCCTAACTTCCTCAATGCCCATGTCACTACTTCACGTGGAACCCTATCGAATGCTTTCTCCAGATCAACAAACCCAAGAAACAACTTCTTCCTCTTCTCCATGTACTTCTCCTGCAACTGCCTCACAATAAAAGGCGTGTCTGTCGTCACATGTCGTCTGTCGTCAAATGCTATGTCAAAACTACCTTCGAGGAAAAGAACAAGACAGTAGGCTTCAAATCATGGAATGGCCAGCACAGTCTCCAGACTTAAACCCCATCGAGCTGGTTTGGGATGAACTGGACAGAACGGTGAAAGCAAAGCAACCTACAAGTGCAACACATTTGTGGGAACTTCTGCAACAGTGTTGGGAAGAACTTCCCGAACAATATTTGATTTCCATTGTAGAAAGAATGCCACGAGTGTGTTTGGCGGTTACGTCTCTCGGTCCCTGCTCTCAAATGTTGTGTTTGTGTCCTTCCCCCTCTCTCCCCATCTTGTCTACCGCTCCCGATGTTATATGTTTTATGTGTCGGTTTGTCTTTCTGTGTGATTAATGTTCGCTCTTTCACGAGCCTCGATCTTGTATACAAAAAAAAAAAAAAAAAAAAAAAAAAAAAAAATCTGCAAAAGGTGGCTTTTTTGCTGTCAAAAATTTAAATTAAATTTTGTTAAACAAAATGATTCTATGATTTCTTTTTTAAAATCTCCAATTGTTTATTTGTTCTTTGCTTAATTTCAGAGTACATTGAGACATTAAACTGCGTAAATTTCAATAAAACTGGAAAAATTGAAGTGTTCTGAAACTTTTGACCGGGAGTGTGTATATATCTATATATATATCTATATATATCTATATATATCTATATATATCTATATATATATATATCTATCTATATATATCTATATCTATATATATCTATATATATATATATATATATATATATATATATCTATATATATATCTATATATATATATATAGATATATATATAGATATATATATAGATATATATATATAGATATATATATAGATATATATTGTTACAGACGTGGCTTAGATGTTATTTACCGAGCGGTTTTGGTATGACCACGTCTGCACAAGTTACCCGATTATACCCGAACGTTGACTAATCGCGCTGCGCTAGGTCAATAAAGGAAAAGGACACCCGGCTGGGATTAAAATGACACGACACCCAGGGTTCAGTTCTCAAGCCCTCCGGAGGAGGTTATATTGTTACGGAAGGTTAGATTACAAGGACGAGAGGTACAGCATAGAAAGACAAGCACTTAGACACAATCTTATATTAACCCCAACAGACGACAGATAAACGGGACAAAAGGCTGACTCACACGGGGTTTGATGGCTAGGAAAGGCAGGATCGATGGCTCCAGGTGCACCTTGGCTCAAGGACAGGGTACTGTACGGTCCAGTAGATGCAGGAGGTTTCACAGCGCTCGAGGTGGCGTCTTGTCGTCTCAAGCTGGGGGCGCATCTCACGTCACATCCGGCGAGTGGCTGCGTATATCCGGCGGGGAGTGACACGCCCTCGGCTCGTTAGCTCCGCCCCAGATGGAATCGGCACGTCGCCTCTCATTGGGTGCGTGCGGGGGGGGTTACCGGCTCCGCCCTTGACGGGGGACTGACAAGGAGCCCCTTCGTGGTAACCCCGTGGAGCGCATGGTCCGGCGCGCATTGTCAATGGCGGCTAACCGAGCCGGTGTGATGACGCACACTCCCCCCGCGCAGCGTCGTTGTTGTTGTAATTGTTGTTGTAGTTGTAGTTGTAGTTGTTGTTGTAGTTGTTGTTTGGGGAAGAAGATGGAAGGAGGTATGGGAAAGGTCCTAAACTCACTACTGGTGCCATATAATCACATTCTGGTGCAACGAAGAGTCATAATTAATGGAAACGAGTCCTTAACTGACATAGACTAAGAATAACTAGCAAGATGTCCGAAAGTTGTCTACGTGTGATGCGGTGGACCTGGGCACGACATTTAATGGGGGAAAAAGGGGAAGGTCGGCTCTACTGATTGTTGTTTACAGACAATGGGACTAGGGAATGGGGGATTGGGGATAGTTGGGGAGTATTGGGGAAATAGGGGAATATTTACAAGCGGATATGGAGGCCAAATTCCATATTCGCAACATTGCACCCTTCTCTACCCTCGGGGCGTCCCGACCCGATAAATTTTTACCTACTTTAGTGTGGCACGCAATGTAGTTCCCTCTACTATTAACTCTACCCTGAGTGCGACAGTTTTACAGATATTCACAAATGAGTAAATATGTCCCCCTGCGACGTTGCACCCTTCTCCTCACAGAAACACACCCACAGGATAACCGAATCCGGAAAGAATCCTCAAACTAAACATACAGCCGGTAGGGAGCATTATTTACACAAGACTACGCTGATATTTACACTACGATCCAGGACCTGTTTTTGGAGGAACACATGCAGATGTTATGCATAGAGAGAGCACGCATGCTAGCATCGATACACCAACCCACGAGTGCTCTGTGGCCTACGGCCTTTAATAATGTGCAGAGCACCCCTTCCAAGCATCAAGCACCACCCCATCACACAGTGAGCACCATCCGGTGCACCAATAAAGTGTCTACAAATCACCGGTGGTGTCGCAGCCGGCCGATGTTCTGCCGCTGGTCTTGCCTTCGTGTGGTGCACTTGGCCTTCTTGCCTCTTTCAAAAAATAAAGAAAGGCGCCAACCGCGTCCATTTCTATATTGTGGCCTTCAGTGGTGTCAACTAAAAGTGGTTCACCTGCATGGCATAGGTGCCACGTTGACCCATAGGTCCATCCACGGGTGGTGCTTGGCCGCAAAAGAGCTGCGGTCCATGGTGGGTGGCCACAAACATTGCGGTCCATATGGTGTATCGATCCAAGCAGCAAGCAGCGAAAGTGCAGGCCCACAACTGCGTAGCCAGCACCTCTCTCTCCTCTCTCTCTACCCCAAAGCCAGATCCTCGGAGGCGGGAGACAAAAGAAAAGACAAGTGAGTAAGGTGGTAAGGGCGCAAAAGTGCACGCAATGTAAGATGATGCACACTGGGGGCACATGGGAACCAGGTGAGACAGGTACGTTCCTATCGTACGCCCCCCCCCCCCACCAGGTAACCTACATGGCCCCTCCCTTACCCCTTACTGTATCCACACAACACAACACTACACTACCCATAAACATCTACTTTACAAATCAACAAACATCCCTACTGTCTTCCCCGTTCCTCCCATAAACCAAATTCGTCTTCTCTCCCTCCTAACCAATCAAATTTGCCATTTTCAACTTTCATCAAAATTTGCCATCTCCAACTCAACATCATAATTTGCCATCACCAATTCATCATCAGTCCCTCCTAAGGAGGGAGAGATGGAATCACCCCAATGTCTCATCCACGTCGTGATGCGTCTCACAAATCCTCACAGCAATTCTCATTTCCTGCACAGAACAAAGAAAACACAGGTGTGGAGTCATCATCATCACCACAGGTAAGTGGCTGCGTATGGTGCGACAGGTTCATCAATCCTAACTATTTCCTAAGTGACTTTAACAACTTTACACTACCCGGGGTCTTTCTCCGGCCAAACCATTGGCCCTCTTACACTATGGGTTCTAAAAACCAATTCCCATTGGCCAAACTGTGGTGCTTTTCAATTTGGGGTCTCACTCCCCCGATTCATCTCCCGGTGCCCTCGCACAATTTCCGGGCTGTGGCGTGTACCTCTCCCAGCGGGTCTACCCACCTGCACACCTCCACCACTGCAGTTGCCACCCGAGCTTACCTAGCTCCTCACCCTAACCTAACTAACTGGGGCAGGCCCTCTGGCGCTCTCCCCACTCGGTGCCCTCTCTGGCACTGGGCTGCCCGATCCACACCCGGGATCCTCAGGCACCCACTCACAACTAACGGCTCCCAGAGCCCCCCTGCGGCCTCACCTGGCCGACATCCTCACAGTGGTGGAGTGCCCAACCAACTACACACACTAACAGGCTACACGCCCAGCCATTTCCACAACACTAATGCACCCATTCACAACACCATTCTGCCACCGCACCACAAATGCCAATATCCAACCACAATTTACCTGTACCCTCTACCTAACACTTACACTACCCGCCCCGGGTACTCGTGAAAGGGGTCCACTCTTCCGCCATCCACACCTTCGCACCATGCACACCACTCCGTACCACTTACTCCAACTCTCTCCACACACCTGTACCTGCACACCTGTGCTCTCACACCTGGTGCCACCTGCACCCTTCTCTCCCCAAGCGCATTCGCGCTGATCCACAACACTTACTACTCATACACTGCTCCACACACCTGTCCAGTTGCACACCTGTGCAATCACACCTGTTCAATTCTCACACACACGGCATCATCTCAGCTAACTACTCCCTTCTGAAACTTGCGCTTCCCAGTCGTCCCTTTAAACTATTGCGCTCCCACGTCATTATCATCCATACTAATCTACCTGCTTCCCCACTACAGGTATCAGTCACTAACTAAACTTATCGTCACCTAATGTCATCTTCGCTAGATCCCTACACACAATATTCTAACCCACCCGGGCTAGTTTTCACTGCCATACACCCCATAAACTATTGCTCCTTTGCCCCACTATGGGAAGGGTGGCAGGGATGCCACTCTTACCCACCGGGCCCATCGCTCACTACCAATTTTGCACATCAAATTTCAACAAATTAAAAATTTGCCAATCACTGCCCATCATCTGCCAATCACTACTGCCAATCCCTTGCCAATCATCAAATTTTGTTTTTCTCTAATTTTGGGTCCAAAACACTAACCTCATCACCCAGTCGACTCACTAATACCTCTCGGTGCGCCAATTCCTGTCCAAAGCCCGGCTTCGTAAAGCCAAGCCATGAATGCTGGTTGTTCTGTGCCAGCGGCTGGGTGCGTCCGGCATTCGGTGCAGGGACGGGGGCTCACCCGTGCCGAGATCCCACGCACCATCTCGGCACGGAGCCATCCAATGTCCCGCTCTCGACCTGCCGGCACGTCTCACCAAAAAGTGGTCGCCATGACGACCCTTTCTATCCAGCTGCCCGCTCCGCCTAGTGGAGCACGGACGCGGCCGTTCAAAGCGAGGCCCAGCACGCACCGAGGGCCCGATTCGGCTATAAGTCGTTCTAAACTCTACCCCGTCTAACGTCGATGCTTCACCTGGACGCTTACACCCCGCAGCCCGTTCCTTGCTCACACATCCAGCCGTCTCCATGCTCCTCGTCGTACCTTTCCTTACACACCCAGGTACTCTCATTCCACTCACAGACTTGGTCACACACCTGACCACCGAACACTTTGGCACACATTCGTTGCTCGCACACCTCACCAATACACCGCTTCGCGCCCCCTCCTCGGTCACCTCCTCTGTGACAATCACAGGTGTGCCCTCATTCGCACACCCAACCACGTGCCTCACCACCAACTCCAGCGTGCATTCCCACTCACGCTCTACCATTCCAGGTGTGCATCCTTCCATCCCAGGTGTACATCCTCGCTCACCTGTCACAACTAACTCAC